>NW_027649807.1:0-571891 GCF_965287045.1 Carcharhinus amblyrhynchos | reverse complement strand
TGTCATTTCCAATCTGTTGCCTGTCTTTCTGTGAAACTGTCTGCCTCTCAGTTATCATCGTTACAGCTGGTGTGTCCTCCCCTTGATGTTTCTCTTTTTCATTGGAAGAAGTCCACTTTGTGTATTCTTTTAAAGATCCTTTTAAACATCTGCCACTGAGGAGCTGTTGCTGTCTCCCTTAAGCTTTTTGGCGAACTCCACTCTCTCATTATTGCTTCTATTGGATGCTGTTTTCTCAACCTCAGACAGGATATTAAAGATATTCTGATCACTGTTACCCACTGATCTCAGTGCACAGTGTACCCATTCCTGTGTAGCCTGCCCCCTGATTGGTTCCAGAATGTGCCGACTGCCATTTGATGGATTCTCACCTATCTATGCCATCTTTGGCCATCTGAATTTGCTGATCTACACATAGACAAAATTTTTCCCTGATTATTGCTTTCTGACTGGCCTGTTCTCGGGATGCGATGCCCAGCCTTCAGATACCTTTGCAGTTTCAGAGGTTTTAACCTCTCATTTGTCAATATTTCCCCACATATAACACACATTGGCTTTGCATCCTGATTTGCATATTATACCTCAAGAAACCATCTCTGTTAGGTGAATTAGCTAGATTCTCCCTCAGTGTACCCGAACAGGCACCAGAGTGTGGGGGATTTTCACTGTAACTTCATTGCAGTGTTAATGTAAGCCTTACTTGTGAATAAATAAACTTTTGTTCATATAATACACTCCATCAGGTCCTGGGGATTTATCTGCCTTGATGCGCTTGAAGACTTCCAGCACCTTCTTCTCTGCAATATGTACATTCCTCAAGTTATCACTATTTATTTTCCCAAGTTCCAGGCTTTTCTCAGTCATAAATACTGATGAGAAATATTCATTTAGGATCTCACCCATCTCTTGTGGATCTGCACATAGATGACTTGTTGACCCTTAAGAGGCCCTACTCTCTCCCTTGTTACTCTTTTGCCCTTTATGTATTTGTAGAAGCTCTTTGGATTTTCCTTTGCCTTATCTGCCAAAACAATCTTGTGTCCCCTTTTTGCCCTCCTGATTTCTCCCTTAACTCTAATCCTACACCCCTATATCTTCCAGGGATTCACTTGATCCCAGCTGCCTATGCATGTCATGTGCCTCCTTCTTCTTCTTGACCAGGGCCTCAATATCCTGAGTCATCCAGGGTTCCCTACTTCTGCCAGCCTTGCCCTTCACTCTAAGAGGAATGTGTTTACCCTGAATCCTGGTTAACACACTTTGCTGCCCACTAACCAGATGTCCCCTTGCCTTCCCACAGACTCCGCCAATTAACTTTTGAAAGCTCCTGCCTGTTACCATCAAAATTGGTCTTTTCCCAACTTGGAATATTAACTTTTGGGCCAGGCCTATCATTCTCCATAGCTACCTTAAAACTGATAGAATTATGGTCACTGGCCCCAAAGTGATCCCTCACTTACACTTCTGCCACCTGCCCTTCCTTATTTCCCAAGAGGAGGTCAAGTTTTGCTCCCTCTCTAGTTGGGCCAACCACATACTGAATGAGAAATTCCTCCTGAATACACTCAACAAATTTCTCTTCATCCAACCCTCTAATACTAGTCAAAAAGAAAAGAAAAGCGTACAAAAGGTTCAGGGAGCTAGGTAATGTTAGGGATCTAGAGGAGTGTACGGCCTGTAGGAAGGAACTTAAGAAGGAAATTAGGAAAGCCAGAAGAGGTCATGAGAAGGCCTTGGTGGGTAAGATTAAGGAAAACCCCAAGGCGTTCTACAAATATGTGAAGAGTAAAAGGATGAGATGTGAAGGAATAGGACCTATCAAATGTGACGGTGGAAAGTTTGTATAGAACCAGTAGAAATAGCAGAGTGCTGAATGAATACTTTACTTCAGTATTCATGGTGGGAAAGGATGTTGGTGGTTGTAGTGCAGGCTTGCAACAGATTGAAAAGCTTGAGTATGTTGACATTAAGAGAGAGGATGTGTTGGAGCTTTTGAAAAGATCAAGATAGATAAGTCGCCGGGACCGGATGGGATGTACCCCAGGCTACTGAGGGAGGTGAGGGAAGTGATTGCAGAGCCCCTGGCGATGATCTTTGTATCGTCGATGGAGACGGGAGAGGTTCCGGAGGATTGGAGGATTGCGGATGTGGTTCCTCTATTCAAGAAAGGGAACAGGGATAGCCCGGGAAATTACCAACCGGTGAATCTGACCTCAGTGGTTGGTAAGTTGATGGAGAGGCTTCTGAGGGACAAGATTTATGAACATTTAGAGAAGTTTAATATGATCAAAAATAGTCGGCATGGCTTTGTCAAAGGCAGATGGTGCCTTACGAGCCTGGTTGAGTTTTTTGAAAATGTGACTGAGCACATTGACGAAGGAAGTGCGGTAGATGTGGTTTATATGAACTTCAGCAGGGCATTTGATAAGGTCCCCATGCAAGGCTTATTGAGAAAGTGAGGGGGCTTGGGATCCAAGGGGACGTCGCTTTGTGGATCCAGAACAGGCTTGCCCACAGGAGGCAGAGAGTGGTTACATAAAGAACATAAGAACATAAGAAATAGGAGCAGGAGTAGGCCATCTAGCCCTTCGAGCCTGCCCCGCCATTCAATAAGATCATGGCTGATCTGTCGTGGCTCGGTTGTGGATGGGTCTTTTTCTGCATGGAGGTTGGTCACCAAAGGAGTGCCCTAGTGTGGAAGATCAGAAGGATCTTGGGGTCCGGGTCCATAGGACTCTTAAATCAGCCTCACACATGGAGGAGGTGGTCAAGAAGGCGTATGGTGTACTGGCCTTCATTAATCGAGGGATTGAGTTTCGGAGTTGGGAGGTAATGCTGCAACTTTATAGGACCCTTGCCAGACCCCACTTGGAGTACTGTGCGCAGTTCTGGTTGCCTCACTACAGGAAGGACGTGGAAGCTATTGAGAGGGTGCAGAGGAGATTTACAAGGATGTTGCCTGGATTGGGAGGCATGCCTTATGAGGATAGGTTGAGGGAGCTGGGACTCTTCTCCCTGGAGAGACGAAGGTTGAGAGGCGACCTGATAGAGGTTTATAAAATGTTGAGAGGAATAGATAGGGTGGATTCTCGGAGGCTATTTCCCAGGGCTGAAATGGTCACTACGAGAGGACACAGTTTAAGGTGCTGGGGAGAAGATACAGAGGAGATGTTAGGGGAAAGTTTTTCACTCAGAGGGTGGTGAGTGAGTGGAATCGGCTGCCGTCGGTGGTGGTAGAGGCGAACTCGCTGGGGTCTTTAAAAGACTCCTGGATGAGTATATGGGATCTAATAGGATTGAGGGTTATCGGTAAGCCTAGTAGGTATGGATATGATCAGCGCAACTTGTGGGCCAAAGGGCCTGTTTGTGCTGTAGTTTTTCTATGTTCTAATACTATGGCTGTGCCAATTGTGGATGTCTGCTTTGTGAATCAAACTGGTGAGTACCTGTGAAAAGAGGGCAAAGCCAGGGCTGTGCACAATCTCCCAACACTGACTGAAATGGTTCAGAAAACATGTACACCACCTGGTAAATTCCATCCCCTTGCACTGTCAGGTCAACTTTTCACTGGCATCACAAAGCTATCAGAAAGCCCGTTTAGCATTCAGAAAGATTTCCTACTAAGCGTTTCTACTGAAATCACAGGAAAGTTCTGCCCAGTCACACTTGAGGAACCTGCTAAGGGTGAAGATTGCTGCTCCGATTAGCGAGGCTTAGCAAACTGCCTCTTGAAGGCAATGGAGGTCCACAGACAGTTTTGCTACTTGATCCGTGAAGCAGTAATACACTGTTTGGGAGTGAGTGCGCTCTGGAACAAGCTCATTCCCAGCCCTATGTTTTAAGGACTGGAGGTAGATGGAGAGGTGCTGAATATACAGCACAAGTATAGAGACAGTGACACAGGCCTGCAGGTTACACCAAGCTCAATCATTTCCTTTCCACTTAGGGCAGACAGTGATGCCTCTGCTGGATTACAGGGGACCCTCCCAAAGTCTACAGACTGACTGACTGACCAGGTGAGGTTTTTTTTTGAATTCACGTTCACAGTCACAAAGGTAAAAGAGTAAGAGAGTGTACTGAAGCCAACTGATCTGGGCTTAAATGTTAGCAATAGAACAGAGATACTGCACAGAGTGATTCAAGAGTAAAGCTTTAGCTGAAGGGTTAGAAGTCTGGAGATTAGATCTGATATAACATGCTGAATCAATTCAAACAGAAACAGATTATGCCCGGGATTCTCCCAAAACAAAGCGCCGAGTAGGTGGGAAAAGGGGAGTATTTCCTCCCTGTTCCCAGGACCTCTGACTCTGAGGATTTGCAGAGTGTCTGTGTGTGATTTTTTTCTGGGCTATTCCCACCCGAGACGTTGGTGGGACAGTGGTGAGCGAGCCACTGTGTATGCTTCAATTGTCAGTGTTAAAACCAGCACACACGGAGTGGACTCTCATTTCCAGCCCCCGGTCACTGGCCTTCCTGACCACCCCCGACCCTGACCAGCCCCGATCTCCCCACCCACACCCGCCCCTCCCCAACCAGCTCCACTCCCCCCACCCCACACCCGCCCCTCCCCAACCAGCTCCCCTCCCCCCACCCACACCCGCCCCTCCCCAACCAGCTCCACTCCCCCCACCCACACCCGCCCCTCCCCAACCAGCTCCCCTCCCCCCACCCACACCCGCCCCTCCCCAACCAGCTCCCCTCCCCCCACCCACACCCGCCCCTCCCCAACCAGCTCCACTCCCCCCACCCACACCCGCCCCTCCCCAACCAGCTCCCCTCCCCCCACCCACACCCGCCCCTCCCCAACCAGCTCCACTCACCCCACCCCACACCCGCCCCTCCCCAACCAGCTCCACACCCCCCACCCACACCCCCCCCCCAGCTCCACACCCCCCACCCACACCCCCCCCAGCTCCCACACCCCCCACCCACACCCCCCCAGCTCCACACCCCCCACCCACACCCCCCCCAGCTCCACACCCCCCACCCACACCCCCCCCCCCAGCTCCACACCCCCCACCCACACCCCCCACAGCTCCACACCCCCCACCCACACCCCCCCAGCTCCACACCCCCCACCCACACCCCCCCCAGCTCCACTCCCCCCACCCACACCCGCCCCTCCCCAACCAGCTCCACACCCCCACCCACACCCCCCCAGCTCCACACCCCCACCCACACCCCCCCAGCTCCACCACCCCCACCCACACCCCCCCAGCTCCACCACCCCCAACCCCCACCCACACCCCTGCCCAGCTCCACCACCCCCACCCCCACCCACACCCCCCACAGCTCCACACCCTCCACCCACACCCCCCCCCCCAGCTCCACACCCCCCACCCACACCCCCCACAGCTCCACACCCTCCACCCACACCCCCCCCCCAGCTCCACACCCCCCACCCACACCCCCCCAGCTCCACAACCCCCACCCACACCCCCCCAGCTCCACCACCCCCCAACCCCCACCCATACCCCCCCCCAGCTCCACCACCCCCAACCCCCACCCACACCCCTGCCCAGCTCCACCACCCCCACCCCCGCCCACACCCCCCCCAGCTCCACTCCCCCCAACCCACACCCCCCCCAGCTCCACTCCCCCCAACCCCCAGCTCCACTCCCGCGAGCTCCGATCTCCCCCGACTTTCCGCCCCCTCTCCCTTTTTGCTCCCACTAAGCTCCACGCCTGGCCAGCCCCAATCTCCACCTCCCCCCACCAGCTCCACACACCCCCCAAACCCATCCACAGCTCCATTCCCGCCCAGCCCCAATCCCACCCCCTGCTCCCCTCCCACCCAACTCCCCGCAGTTCCAACCCCGGCTAGCCCCAATTCCCTGCCCCCCGCAACCCCTCCCCAGCCAGCTCCACACCTGGCTAACCCCAATCTCACCCCCGACTCCTCACCCTCAAACCCCACTCCCCAGATCCATACCTGGCGAGCCCTAATCTCCAACCACCCTCCCTGGTCCACTCCCGGCCACCCCCAATCCCAGCAGCTCCCCCCCCCCAACGCCATCTCTACTCCTGGCTAGCCCTGATCCCGCTCCTCCCCAGCTCCATTACAAGCCAGCCCCGATTCCACCCCCCCACCCTCCCCTCAGCCCCACCCCAGCCAGCCCGATTCCACCCCCCCACCCTCCCCTCAGCCCCACCCCAGCCAGCCCCAATCCACCCCCCCACCCTCCCCTCAGCCCCACCCCAGCCAGCCCCAATCCACCCCCCCACCCTCCCCTCAGCCCCACCCCAGCCAGCCCCAATCCAACCCCTCACCCTCCCCTCAGCCCCACCCCAGCCAGCCCCAATCCACCCCCCCACCCTCCCCTCAGCCCCACCCCAGCCAGCCCCAATCCAACCCCTCACCCTCCCCTCAGCCCCACCCCCAGCCAGCCCCAATCTCACCCCCCCCACCTTCCCCCCAACCCCAGTCCCACCCCCCTCCCCCCAACCCCAGTCCCTCCCCCCAGCCCCACCCCTAGCCAGCCCCAATCCCATCCCCCCACCCTCCCCCCAGCCCCACCCCTAACTAGCCCCAATCCCACCCCCCTCCCCCCAGCTCCACTCCCAGCCAGCCCCAATCTCCCACCTCACAAAAATGTTGGAGGCACAAGACAAAAGAGAGTCTTAGTGCTAAAGATGGAGCAGATACTGATACTCAGATAAAGGTAAGATGGCAGAATTGTTTTTGCAAAAATATACTTTATTCATTAAAATATTTGAAAGAACAAGACAGACAATTCAAAGCGGCCATCTCGCACAATGCAATAAAATTCAGGTTCTCTATATGCGTCATGTTACACTCTTCCAGACAGTGGGGCTTCCAGACAGTCAAATATACATTGCCGACGTTCTGAAACAGTCATTACAAATGGCACAGAGCTATTAAAGTTATCTACCTCCATCAAGTTGCACACTGAAGTGCTTCAATACAATTGTGATACGTGTAATATGAAGTGACAGCAGAACGTGTTAATAACAGAACAAAGGCCACTGTTCTATAATGCTTTCACATCTCCTCTGAACCCTCTCCATTGCACTATACCCCCTTTATAATATGGTGATATTATATTACATATAAAAATTGACAAATTCCCCTCCAACTCAATTTTCAAGTTTGCTGACGACACCACCACGATGGGTCGGATCTCAAACAATGATGAGACAGAGTACAGGAATGAGATAGAGAGTGTGGAGAATTGGTGTAGCAACAATAATCTCTTCCTCAATGTCAACAAAATGAAGGAGATTGTCATCGACTTCAGGAAGTGTAAAGGAGAACATGCCCCTGACTACATCAACAGGGGTGAATTGGGAATGGTGCAGAATTTAAAAGTCTCCGGTTGAGTATTTAGCACATCACAACATTCCAGACAATGGACCAAGTGCTGGCAGGTGGGATTGGGGTGGGAGTTCAGGTACTTATAATGTGCCGGTGCAGTCGGATTGGCGGATGGTGACTAGTGGAGTGCCCCAGGGGTCGGTGCTGGGGCCTCAGCTATTTACCATTTATATAGATGATCTGGAGAAGGGAACCGAGTGTAGGGTGTCGAAATTTGCTGATGACACCAAAATTGGTGGAAAGGCAAATTGTGCGGAGGGTGGGGAGAGTCTGCAGAAGGATCTAGATAGGCTGGGCGAATGGGCCAGGAAATGGCAAATGGAATTTAATGTTGGCAAGTGCGAGGTGGTCCACTTTGGTAGGAAGAATGGTAGGAAGGATTATTACTTACGTGGAGAAAAACTGCAGCAGGCGACGGTGCAGAGGGACCTCGGGGTCCTTGTGCATGAGTCGCAAAAACCCAGCTTGCAGGTGCAGCAGGTGGTCAGGAAGGCGAATGGGATGCTGGCCTTCATCGCGAGGGGGATTGAATATAAAAGTAGGGAGGTCTTGCTGCGGCTGTATAGGGCATTGGTGAGGCCGCAGCTGGAGTACTGTGTGCAGTTTTGGGCGCCGTACTTACGCAAGGATATTTTGGCCTTAGAGGGAGTGCTGAGGAGGTTTACTAGGCTGATGCCGGAGTTGAGGGGGTTGAGCTATGAGGAGAGGCTGAATAAACTAGGCTTGTACTCGTTAGAGTTTAGAAGAATGAGGGGAGATCTCATTGAGACGTATAAGATGATGAATGGGATGGATAGGATAGAGGTGGAGAGACTCTTCCCGCTCAGAAAGGATAGTAGGACTAGGGGGCACAGCCTCAAGATAAAGGGGAGGAACTTCTTCACTCAAAGGGTGGTGAATCTCTGGAATTCTCTGCCAGTTGAAGTGGTGGAGGCTACCTCGCTAAATATTTTTAAGAAGCGGGTTGATGGGTTTTTGATGAGAGAGGGGATTAAGGGTTATGGGGAGAGGGCGGGAAAGTGGAACTGAGCCACGACAGATCAGCCATGATTTTATTGAATGACGGGGCAGGCTCGAAGGGCTAGTTGGCCTACTCCTGCTCCTATTTCTTATGTTCTTATGTTCAGACTCGATGGGCTGAAGGGCCTCTCCTGAGTTGTATGATTCTAACTACTGACTGGCACAAAGCTCCTGGCTATTGGTTTCATTAAAGCAGTTTGTCACTTGTAAAGATGATCTCTGCAGCAAGAGAATTACTCATGGCACAGAGTATAAGAGCGAGGAGGTAATGCTGGAGCTGCTCAGAGTTTTGATTCAGCCACAGCTGGAGCACTGTGGGCAGTTCTGGTCACCTCACTATTAGAAGGATGTGATTGCAGTAGAGGTGGTACAGACTATCATAACATTGAAGGATATGGAACAAGGGCTGGAAAATGGGTTTAGCACAACTTTAGTGGTAGTTATTGTCAATGCAGACTCGGTGGACCAGGCACTGTAAGACTCTTTGACGCTATGACTAATTAATTCATGGGGGGGGTGGTGGGGGTGAGAATTTCTTTGCTTGTCTATTCTTTACTAAATCGTTTCGTATTTATTTAAATGCTTTCTTCTCTCCACAGGTTCAGACATCTCACAAATAACTCCAATATCGTACCAATAGTACAAGTGTAGCCACTGCAATCATTTCTCAGTTCTGTATATTATCCTGTGTTAAAGACCAAGGATGGGAATGGGCCAATCAGACGTTTCAATGAGTGCAATTTTATCTCATCAGAATTACGAGAGTAATATTTTACTGAAACAATGAATCATTGTGAGGATAACAGAGACAGCCGGAACTGTTTGGTGTGATAAGCTTCAACTCTTTATTGTGAACTATGTGATTCATTTCACAATGTATTCAATCATTCAGCAATAACTCCTGTTTCACACATTCCTACCTTTCCTGGGGATAACAACACAGTTAAACCTGGCATTGTGGTGAATGAAAAACCCAACATTAATAAACAGGCTAAGCAATACTCTTTGTTTCAAATCTTGTGAAACTAAAGGTGTGACGTGGAATTCTCCAAAAAAATTCCAAGTGTTGAATTTGCAGGAAAACTGGAGTAATTTTAGTGAGAGGGACGAACTGAAGGGGATCAATATTAGTAGAAAAATGGTGCTGGGAAGATTGATGGGATAGAATCCTAAGGGCCTGATAATCTATAGCCCAAAGTACTTAAGGAAGTGCTGGATGCTTATCTTCATAAAATCATAAACTCCTACAGTGCAGAAGGAAGCAATTCAGACCATCAAATCTGCACCAACCACAATCCCAATCTATCCCCATAACCCCATGCATTTCTTGAGCTGGTCTCCCTGACACTAAGGAGCAATTTAGCACGGCCAATCCACCTAACATGCACATCTTTAGATGTCTTCGGGGACTCACTCACTGAAGCAGTGACTGTGCCTATGCAAATCTTTCCTGTCATGATGTGGATATGTCGGCGTTGGACTGGAGTAAACACAGTAAACAGTCTGATAACACCAGGTTTAAGTCCAACCGACTTATTTGATAGTAAACTCACCAGCTTTCAGGGTTTGTCCCTTCGTCAGATGAATGGAGAGTTCTGGCCTCAGACAGAGCATATAACAGCACAGACAGTTTATAGATTACTGATTAGAATGCGAATCTTTACAACTAACCTGCTGTTCAAGTCTTAAAGTGGCCAACAATGTGAGTGGGAGGAGCACTGAGCACAGGTTAAAGAGATGTGTATTGTCTCATGGACAAGCCCTCCGTATACACAGGATTTGCTCAGATGAGGAGGATCGTGACAGACACCTTCAGATGCTGAAAGATGCCCTCATAAGAACAGGATATGGCGCTCGACTCATAGATCGACAGTTCCGATGCGCCACAGTGAAAAACTGCACCGACCTCCTCAGAAGACAAACACGGGACATGGTGGACAGAGTACCCTTCGTCGTCCAGTACTTCCCCGGAGCGGAGAAGCTGCGACATCTTCTCCGGAGTCTTCAACATATTATTGGTGAAGACGAACATCTCACCAGGGCCATCCCCACACCCCCACTTCTTGCCTTCAATCAACTGCACAACCTCAAAAAGATCACTGTCCGCAGCAAACTACCCAGTCTTCAGGAGAACAGTGACCACAATACCACACAACCCTGCCACAGCAACCTCTGCAAGACATGCCGGATCATCGACGTGGATGCCATCATCACATGTGAGAATACCATCCACCAGGTACACGGTAAATACTCTTACAACTCGGCCAACATTGTCTACCTGATACATTGCAAGAAAGGATGTCCCGAAGCATGGTACATTGGGGAGACCATGCAGACGCTACGACAACGGATGAATGAACATCGCTCGACAATCACCAGGCAAGACTGTTCCCTTCCTGTTGGCGAACACTTCAGTGGTCACGGGCATTCAGCCTCTGACCTTCGGGTAAGCATTCTCCAAGGTGGCCTTCACGACACACGACAGCGCAGAGTCGCTGAGCAGAGACTGATAGCCAAGTTCCGCACACATGAGGACGGTCTCAACAGGGATCTTGGGTTCATGTCGCACTATCTGTAACCCCCGTGACTTGCCTGGGTTTGCAAAACCTCATTTACTGTACTGTCTGGAGACAATACACATCTCTTTAACCTGTGATCAGTGCTCCTTCCACTCACATTGTCGGCCACTTTAAGACTTGAACAGCAGGTTAGGTGTAAAGATTCTCATTCTAAACTATCTGTGCTGTTATATGTACTGTCTGAGGCCAGAACTCTTTATTCACCACATGAAGAGGTAAACCTCGAAAGCTTGTGAGTTTACGATCAAATAAATCAAGAAGAAGAACAAAAAACAGCCCGGGAAACAGGCCCTTCGGTCCATCGAGCCCGCGCTGCCATTTTAACATTACCAGTCCCCCCTCCACCCACGACCCTTATCTATTGCTTATGGCCATCCACATTGAGGGAAACTAATTTAGGGACAATTTATTCCTGCCAATCAGCCTAACAGCACATCTTTGGGGTGTGGGAGGAAACCGGAGCACCCGGAGAAAACCCACGCAAGCACGGGGAGAATGCGCAAACTCCCACAGACACCGGCCCAAATCCATGTTTCTGCACAGCAATCAGTGATAGTCACTGAGCTGTCGTCTTGCCCAGTATCTTGTCCAGTTTAAGCACACACTAACGACATGAAGCACTCGGCCAATCTCAAACATTCAAGAGCAGCCCTCGTACGACCCATCGCGTGTATGCCCCTCGTTGGACAAAAAGGCGGACTGACTTAAAACCTGTGAATGAAAAGAGAAAAAACATTAATATATCCATTTACATTACCAGGGACGCCCCAATGCTATGAACCTTATTTAAAACAATCTCCTATATCCACCCATCTCCAACCCACTCATAAGAACATAAGAACATAAGAAATAAGAGCAGGAGTAGGCCATCCAGCCCTTCGAGCCTGCCCCGCCATTCAATAAGATCATGGCTGATCTGTTGTGGCTCAGTTCCACTTTCCCGCCCTCTCCCCATAACCCTTAATCCCCTCTCTTATCAAGAACCCATCAACCCGCTTCTTAAAAATATTTAGCGAGGCAGCCTCCACCACTTCAACGGGCAGAGAATTCCAGAGGTTCACCACCCTTTGAGTGAAGAAGTTCCTCCTCAACTCCGTTCTAAACCGCCTCCCCTTTATCTTGAGGCTGTGCCCCCTAGTCCTACTGTCTTTTTTGAGCGGGAAGAGTCTCTCCACCTCTATCCTATCCATCCCATTCATCATCTTATACGTCTCAATGAGATCTCCCCTCATTCTTCTAAACTCTAACGAGTACAAGCCTAGTTTATTCAGCCTCTCCTCATAGCTCAATCCCCTCAACTCCGGTATCAGCCTAGTAAACCTCCTCTGCACTCCCTCCAGGGCCAAAATATCCTTGCGCAGGTGCGGCGCCCAAAACTGCACACAGTACTCCAGCTGCGGCCTCACCAATGCCCTATACAGCTGCAGCAAGACCTCCCTACTTTTATATTCAATCCCCCTCGCTATGAAGGCCAGCATCCCATTCGCCTTCCTGACCACCTGCTGCACCTGCAAGCTGGGTTTTTGCGACTCATGCACTCATGTGCCTGTCTAAGTTACTCTTAAGCAACTCTAGCGTGCCTGCCTCCACCACCTTACTTGGCAGAGCATTCCATACCCCCACTACCCTCTGTGTGAAAAACCTCCCTCTAATATCTGTGTTATACCTCTCCCCCCTCACCTTAAGCCCATGGCCCCTCGTACTGTGTGTCTCTAACATAGGAAATAGCTTACCTCTGTTTATCTATACCCTTTACAATCTTATATACTCTATTAGATCCCCCCTCAGTCGCCGTCTTTCAAGGGAAAACAGCCCCAATTTGTTCAATCTTTCCTCATAACCCAGTCCTTCCATACCAGGCAACATCCTGGTAAACCTCCTCTGCACTCTCTCCAAAGTCTCCACATTTTTCTGGTAGTAAGTGACCAGAACTGGACGCAGTACTCTAAATGCGGCCTAACCAATGTTCTATACAACTGCAACATTAGACTCCAGCTCTTATATTCTATACCCCTTCCTGTAAAGGCTAACATACCATAGGCTTTCTTCACAACCTTCTCCACTTGTACTGCCACCTTCAAAGACTTGTGCACTTGCACCCCGAGGTCTCACTGCGTTTCTATACTCTTTATGGGCTTACCCTTTATCATATAATTCCCCCCTACATTATTCCAGCCAAAATGCATCACCTCACATTTATCCGGATTAAACTCCATTTGCCATATATCTGCCCAATCAACCAGCCTATCAATATCCCGTTGTATTGCCAGACACTGCTCCTCACTGTCCGCCAATCCAGCCATCTTGGTGTCATCAGCAAATTTGCTGATCACACCACTTAGTCCCTCTTCCAAATCATTTATATACACTACAAAGAGAAGACGTCCGAGTACTGAGTCCTGCAGCACACCACTAGTGACAGACCTCCAGCTAGAAAAGGACCCCTCCACTACTACTCTCTGTCTCCTGTTTGCAAGCTAGTTCTCAACCCATCCAGATACCTCGCCACGTATCCCATGAGCCTTAATCTTTTCTACCAACTTACCATGAGGGACTTTGTCAAACGCCTTACTGAAATCCATATAGACGACATCAACGGCTCATCCTTCGTCGACCATTTTTGTCACCTCCTCAAAGAATTCTACCAGATTCGTAAGGCAAGACTTCCCCTTTACAAAGCCATGCTGCGTATCCTTAATCAGATCGCAACGCTCTAAGTGCTCATACATCCTATCCCTAAGAATCGTCTCCATCAACTTACCTACCACTGATGTTAAACTCACTGGCCTATAGTTACCCGGGTTATCCCTCCTACCCTTTTTAAACAACAGTACCACGTTCGCTATCCTCCTGTCCTCTGGGACCTCACCTGTGTCCAAAGAAGAGACAAAGATTTGCGTCAGAGGCCCAGCAATTTCATCTCTCGCCTCCCTAAGCAGCCTAGGATAAATGCCATCAGGCCCTGGAGATTTATCAGTTTTAATGCTACCTAAAAGCCCTAACACTTCTTCCCCCGTAATCGATAGTTCCTTCAATTGGTCTAAAGCTCCCTCGAAGACCGTACCAGACATCAAGCCCCTCTCCTTCGTGAATACCGACGCAAAGTATTCTTTCAGGATCTCCCCCATTCTCTCAGACTCTAAGCACAATTCCCCTCGTCTGTCCCTGACAGGACTAGAGGGCACAGCCTCAAGATAAGGTGGGATGCAGTTTAGAACAGAGTTGAGGAGGAACTTCTTCACTCAAAGGGTGGTGAATCTCTGGAATTCTCTGCCCGTTGAAGTGGTGGAGGCTGCCTCGCTGAATATATTTAAGACACGGGTAGATAGGTTTTTGATAGGCAAGGGAATTAAGGGTTATGGGGAGAAAGCAGGAAAGTGGAACTGAGCCACTTCAGATCAGCCATGATCTTATTGAATGGCGGGGCAGGCTCGAAGGGCTAGATGGCCGACTCCTGCTCCTATTTCTTATGTTCTTATGTAAGACCGATTTTACCCCTAGCCACCCTTTTGCTCCTAACATAGGAGTAAAACGCCTTTGGATTTTCCTTAATCCTACCTGCCAAAGTCATTTCATGCCCCCTTTTTGCCCTCCTAACTCCCCTTTTGAGATCCCTCCTACTCTCTCTGTATTCCTCCAACGCTCTCTCCATTCCCAGTTGCTTAGACCTGACATACACCTCTCGTTTCTTCCTAACCAGGTCCTCTGTATCTCTAGTAATCCATGGCTCTCTAATCCTACCTTTCCCATCCTTCCTCTTAACCGGCACATGCCTTTCCTGCACCCATTTCAGTTTTCCCTTGAAAGACTCCCACATGCCTAACGTGGACTTGTCCTCCAACAGCCTGTCCCAGTCTGTATCCCTAAGCTCCTGCCTAATCCGGCTGTATCTAGCCTTTCCCCAATTTAGCACCCTCCCCTTAGGACAGCTCTCATCTTTTTCCATTCGTATCCTAAAGTAGACGGAGTTGTGGTCACTATTAGCCACATGTTCACCTACTGCAACCTCAACCACCTGACCCGGCTCATTGCCCAGAACTAAATCCAGTATAGCCCCCTCTCTAGTCGGGCTATCTACATACTGTTGCAAGGATCCTTCCAATACACATCTTACGAATTCCTCCCCGTCCAAACCCTCAGCTCTAGGCATTTTCCAATCCACCCCAGGGAGATTAAAATCTCCCACTACAACAATCCTGTTTTTCCTAATTATCCAAAATGTCTCTACATATACCCTCTTCCACTGCCTGCGGGCTGTCGGGCGGCCTGTAGTACACCCCTAGCATAGTAATGGCTCCCTTCCTATTCCTCAACTCCACCCACAGAGACTCAATTCCCAACCCCCCCATGTTATCCTCCCTCTGCACCGCTGCGATCTGCTCCCTAACTAAGAGCGCCACTCCCCCTCCTCTTTTCAACCCTCCCCTATCACACCTAAAACACTTATACCCTGGAATGTTTAGCTGCCAGTCCTGCCCTTCCTTTAACCACGTCTCCATCACTGCCACCACATCTAAATTCCTCGTGAACATCAAGGCTTTAAGTTCATCCGTCTTACCCGTCACACTCCTCGCATTAAAACTGATGCACTGAAGACCCTCAGGCCCACTCGGATCCTCCTCCTCCTGGGAGATTTTCCTATCATCTAGACTTACCCTGTCATAAGAACATAAAAACATAAGAAATAGGAGCAGGAGTAGGCCATCCAGCCCTTCGAGCCTGCCCCGCCATTCAATAAGATCATGGCTGATCTGTCGCTGCTCAGTTCCACTTTCCCGCCCTCTCCCCATAACCCTTAATCCCCTCTCTTATCAAAAACCCATCAACCTGCGTCTTAAATATATTTAGCGAGGTAGCCTCCACCACTTCAACGGGCAGAGAATTCCAGAGATTCACCACCCTTTGAGTGAAGGAGTTCCTCCTCAACTCCGTTCTAAACCGCCCCCCTTTTATCTTGAGGCTGTGCCCCCTAGTCCTACTGTCTTTTTTGAGCGGGAAGAGTCTCTGCACCTCTATCCTATCCATCCCATTCATCATCTTATACGTCTCAATGTCACCCAACTCACTCCCAATCGCAGTACCTACTCAGCTATCTGTCCATTCCCCACCCCCCCTCCATATTAGTTTAAACCCTGCCAAAACACTCCAGCTAGCCTCCCAGCTAAAATATGTGTGCCCTTCCCATTTAAGTGTTCCCTATCCCTCTTATACAAGCGCTCTTCCTTCACAAAGACTTCCCAATGGTCTACAAAACTAAAACCCTCTGCACTGCACCAATCCCTCAGCCACGCATTCAGCTGTAGGATCTCATTATTTTTATCCCTGCTATTACTGGGCACTGGCAGCAGCCCAGAGATCGCCACCCTGGAGGCCCTGCACTTCAGCCTGGCTCCCAACTCCCTGAACTGCATACATATTTCCCCCCTACTCTTTCTTCCTACGTCCTTCTCTCCTACATGTATAATTACATCCGCCTGGGTCCCTTCAAGATTCCCTCTACCCTCTCCGACACATCCTGTACCCCCGCTCCAGGGAGGCAGACTACCATCCTGGAGTCCCGCTTTTGCCCACAGAACCGCCTAATAATTCCTCTAACCCTCCCATCCCCCACCACTACCTCACATCCAGCCCCTTCCTTCCCTCTGAGGCATTCTGGTCTTCCTTTCTTGCCCTTTCCACCCCAGTTGTCACCTTACCCCTGATATCTTGGGAGACCTCTTCTCTTTGTAGTGTATATAAATGATTTGGAAGAGGGAGTAGGTTGTGTGATCAGCAAATTTGCAGATGACACCAAGATGGCTGGATTGGCGGGCAGTGAGGAGCAGTGTCTGGCAATACAGCAGGATATTGATAGGCTGGTTGATTGGGCCGATAGGTGGCAAATGGAGTTTAATCCGGATAAATGTGAGGTAATGCATTTCGGCCAGAATAATGTAGGGGGGAGTTAAATGGTAAAGGGTAAGCCCGTAAGGAGTATAGAATCGCAGCGAGACCTGGGGGTGCAAGTGCACAAGTCTTTGAAAGTGGCAGTGCAAGTGGAGAGTGTGGTGAAGAAAGCCTACGGTATGTTAGCCTTTACAGGAAGGGGTATAGAATATAAGAGCTGGAGTCTAATGTTGCAGTTGTACAGAACGTTGGTTAGGCCGCATTTAGAGTACTGCATCCAGTTCTGGTTGCCTTACTACCGGAAGGACGTGGCGACTCTGGAGAGAGTGCAGAGGAGGTTTACCAGGATGTTGCCTGGTCTGGAAGGACTGGGGTATGAGGAAAGATTGAAGAAATTGGGGCTCTTTTCCCTTGAAAGACGCCGACTGAGGGAGGATCTAATAGAGGTATATAAGATTATGACGGGTATAGATAAACAGAGGTAAGCTATTTCCTATAATAGAAACACGTAGGACAAGGGGCCATGGACTTACGGTGAAGGGGGAGAGGTACAACACAGATATTAGAGGGAGGTTTTTCACACAGAGGGTAGGGGGGGTATGGAATGCTCTGCCAAGTAAGGTGGTGGAGGCAAACACGCTAGAGTCATTTAAGAGTAACTTAGACAGGCACATGACTTCAGTTGGAGATGGGTGGATACAGGAGATTGTTTTAAATAAGGGCATTAGCATTGGGGTGTCCCTGGTAAAGTAAATGGGTATGGTATGATAATAATGTTTTTTCTCTTTTCATTCACAGGTTTTAAGTCGGTCCACCTCGTGTCCAACGAGGGGCATACACGCGATGTGTTGTACTGGAGGTGCTCTTGGTTGTTCAAGATTGGCCTAGTGCTTCATATCGTTCGTGTGTGCCTAAACTGGACCAGATACTGGGCAAGACGACATCTCAGTGACTATCACTGATTGCTGTGCAGACACACGGATTTGGGCCGGTGTCTGTGGGAGTTTGCGCATTCTCCCCGTGCTTGCGTGGGTTTTCTCCGGGTGCTCCGGTTTCCTCCCACACCCCAAAGATGTGCTGTTAGGCTGATTGGCAGGAATAAATTGTCCCTAAATCAGTTTCCCTCAATCTGGATGGCCATTAGACAGGGGTCGTGGGTGGAGAGGGGGACGGGTGGTGTTGAGATGGCAGCACGGGCTCGTTGGGCCGAAGGGCCTGTTTCCCAGGCTGATTTTGTTCTTTGAGACTACCTCTGGGGTAGCCTTTGGACCATTACTCCTCTTCTTTTTCCCCTTCGTAACTGTAACTCACCCATCCCCCCCCAGGCTCTGGGATCTCCACGTGACTGTGGCTCCTATTCATTAGCACCTCATTCTCCCTGACTAAAAATAAATCCTCCAGCCTCAGCTCCAATTGCCTAACCCGGGCCCTCAAACACTGCAACTCCAGACATTTGGTGCAGGTGTGGACTTTCCAGCGATGCTCTGTCTCCAGGAACTCCCTCATATCAGTTCGACTTAAACCTGGTGTTGTCAGACTTCTTACAATCTTTCATGTAAAATTCAATCACCTTCACCGCTCTGTGGTACTCTCTTGGACTCCTGCCTTCACTTCAACACCGAGGGTGTCTTCCAGAGGTTCAGAGCTTCCGGCGGCTTGCTGACTCAGATCGGTGGTGGGGCGGGAGAAGGGAGGGAGGTGGGTCAGATTGTTCTCTGGTGGAGGGGCATGGAGTCTGCTGTCACTCTGTGCACAATTGATGGGGGGAAGGAGGGCGAGTCCATTGCCACCCTGTGTGTGTGATCGGTGGGGAGATGGGGGGTCCACTGCCACTCTGCATGCGATCGGTTGGGGAGGGGGGTCCGCCACCACTCTTTGTGTGATTGGTGGGGACGAAGGAGGGGATCCGCTGCCATTCTGCGTGCGATTGGTGGGGGTGGGGGATTGGTCTGGGTAGTGGGGAGGGCGGGGGGAGTAAGGGGGGGTCAGTAATATTGTGGGATAATATCTGTGAGGACCGGAGAAGGCATTATCCGCCCTGGAGCAGTGTGGCAGGGGAATTTGTTTTTTTTTAACTGTGCATGTGTAGTTGGACACTGCGATTGGAGCTGCAGTGTTTGGGGTGGGATAAGCCCTGACCACGGGCATCTGCAGTATGATTTGGAATCACTGCCATTTTTTTCAGGTGTAGAGTAAAGAACAAAGAACAACCCACCACGGGAAACAGGCCCTTCGGCCCAACAAGCCCGCGCCGCCATGAGTACGCCATGAGGGTGCCTGAGGACGGGTCTAAAAGTCGGATCCGAAACACACCCAGTTTCAGCACTTAGAATCAAAATGCTAAAATTGGGTCAATTTAACATGGCCAATCACTCAAACCCCCACATCTTTGCAGTGTTGGAAGAAAGCGGAGGACCCATAGGAAACATAGAAAAACATTCACTGCCCTCTGGGCGAAGAAATTTCTCCTCACCTCAGTTCTGAAAGGTTTATGCCTTATCCTCAAACTCTGACCCCTAGTTCTGGACTCCCCCACCATTGGGAACATTCTTTCTTCAAGTTTCTATGCGATCCCCTGTTGGTTGGGTAACTGACTGGTACTGCCTAAAGATTAGACGATATGGGACTCATAAGGCAGGTATCTCGCTCCAAAGATGTATCTTTATTTAAACCAGCAGCTGCTTGGAGACCATCAAAAGGTTAGGACAGCTCTGAGATAGAACTGCCAGACATTTCTGATGAAATCTGACGTAAAAAATTCAATACACATCAATTATAGATTTTCTTCTCAATCATTCCCGCCTTTCAGTAACTTTAAATCACTCATCTCAGCCTAATGATATTTTATTAGTCCATAAAATCCGGATGTTAACTCCTGTCTTGGCTGACCCCACTCACCGGTTGCCTAGTAGCCTAAGGTGGTCAGTCCAGAGTTCAAATAAATGTTCTCATGTGTTCCCTTATAGGTCACTGTCTAACCAGAGTAACCTGTGACACCATACCTGGGCACTAGCCCATCTCGCCTGGACAGTAAATAAACCCTATTCATGAAATATGATTAAGTGTTCTAAATGTTCTTTCCAAACGAAACTTTAACTGACAAATCTTGCATATTTCCAAGGCTCAATTATTTTCTCAAAATATGGCTTTCTCCTAATGTCTTTTTAACCATGATGCCTTGCAGTAAATGCTTTTGGCCAAAGTGAACAATGTTCTTTAAAATTAATAATACATTCAAAATATCAGCATATGTATTTTACAATCACAATCACTCGTTTGAATCAATAATTGCATCTCGTGCAAATTGCTTCTCATTAGCTCATAAAAGTTAAGGAGGATAAAAAGATGAAAAACAAGGTTCAGTTGGGTCGCTTGAGGGTTACAAGGTAGCAAGGACTGAGTTTAAAAAAAAGGACTTGGGAGAGCTAGGAGGGGACATGAGAAGTCCTTGGTGGGTCAGAAAGGAAAACCCCAAGGCTTTTTACTCTTATGTGAGAAATAAAAGAACGATCAGGGTGAGGTTAGGGCCAGTCAAAGATCGTAGTGGGAACTTGTGCATGGAGTCAGAGGAGATAAGTGAGGCATTGAATGAATACTTTTCTTCAGTGTTCATTAAGAGGGACCATGTTTATGAGGATGAGAGTGTGATACAGGCTGATAAGATGGAGGAGGTAGATGTTCTGAGGGAAGATGTGTTAGCAATTTTGAAAAAAACCTGAGGGTGGATAACTCCCCTGGGCCAGATGGGATACTTTGGGAGACTAGGGATGAGATTGTGGAGCCTTTAGCTTTGATCTTTGGGTCCTCACTGTCCACGGGGATTGTGCCAGAGGACTGGAGAGTGGCAAATGTTGTTCCTCTCTTCAAGAAAGGAAATAGGAATGACCTTGGTAATTATAGGCCAGTGAGTCTGACTTCAGTGGTTGGTAAGTTAATGAAAGAGTCCTGAGAGATAGAATTTATGACCATTTGGAAAGATGCAGTTTAATCCGGGATAGTCAGCACGATTTCGTGAGGGGTAAATCCTGCCTCACAAGTTTGATTGAATTTTTTGAGGAGGTAACTAAGTATGTAGACAAAGGATCCCAATAGTAGGTTCATGAAGAAAGTAAGGAGGTGTGGGATAGAAGGAAATTTGGCCAATTGGATAAGTAACTGTCTGTCTCATAGAAGACAGAGGGTGGTGGTGGAGGGAAAATTTCCAGACTGGAGGCCAGTTACCAGCGATGTACCACAGGGATCAGTGCTGGGTCCTCTGCTATTTGTGATTTTTATCAATGACTTGGAAGAGGGGCTGAAGCATCGGTTAGTAAATTTACTGATGACACCAAGATTGGTGGAGTAGTCGATGAGGTGGAGGGCTCTTGTAGGCTGCAAAGAGACATTGATAGGATGCAGAGCTGGGCAGAAAAGTGGCAGATGGAGTTTAACCCTGATAAGTGCGAGGTGATTCATTTTGGGAGGACAAACTTGAATGTGGATTACAGGGTCAACGGCAGGGTACTGAGGAATGTGGAGGAACAGAGAGATCTTAGGTTCATATACACAGATCTCTGAAGGTTCCACTCAAGTGGATAGAGCCGTGAAGTTCGCACACTATGGTGTGCACAATGGTGGAAGAGGGGAAGAGGGGGACTTACATCCCTGCTCATTCCACTAAACTCTGATGAATATGTTCCTAACTCATTTAGTCTCTCTTCATATGACAGAGCTGCTGTCCCAGGAATCAGCCTGGTAAACCTTCACTGTACTCCCTCTATAGCAAGGATATCCTTCCTCAGATAAGGACTCCTGAAAGTCTAAATAAACCACATCCACTGGTTCTCCTCGCTCAACTCTACCAGTTATATCCTTAAAGATCTCCAATCGATTCGTCAATCACAATTTCATCTTTGTAAATCCATGCTGACTTTGTCTGATTATCCCGTTTCCTTCCAAATGCTGAGTTATGAAATGGACTCAAACAACTTTCCCAGTATCTATGTTAGGCTCACCCGTCTGTATTTCCCTGTTTTGGAAAATAACCACCAATGGATTAATTATTTCCAGGTCTACCTCCTTAACTTATTCTGGGATGAAGATTATCAGGACCTGGAGATTTATCCACCTTCAATCCCATCAATTTCCCCAAAACTATTTCTCTAATGCTGATTTCCTTCAGCTCTTCACTGAAACATGATTCTCTCAGCACTGCTGGTACATTTTTCATGTCTTCCTTTGTGAAGACTGAAGAAAAATATAAATTTAATTCCTCAGCCATCTCTTTATTCCCCGTTATGAATTCTCTTGTTTCTGACTGTAAGGGACTGACATTCAGTTTTGTCAATCTTATTCTCTTTACATGTCTATAGAATCTTTTACAGTCAGATTTTCTGTTCCTGCTAACTTACTTTCATACTCTATTCTTCACTTCTTACTCAATCCCTTGATCCTCATTTGCTGAATTTTAAACTGTTCCCAATCCTCAGGCCTATTGCTTTTTCTTGCCAATGTGTAGGCTTCTTCCTTGAATCTGATACTGTCTCTAATTTCCCTTGTAAGCCATGGTTTGGCCACAATTCCCTTTCCACTCTTGTGCCAAACAGGAATTAACAACTTGAAATTGAACCCGGGTCCCTGGTGTTGTGAAGCAGCAGTGCTAACCACTGTGGCACCCCCTCGGACCGAGAAATCAGCCCCTCAGAGCGGGAAATCACCCCTGTCTCGGTCCAGGATTTTGCCTTCTTAGTCCCCTTAGAAATACCTCCTCCAAAGCAAAATAAATTACCCTTTAACCAAATAAATCAGTGCATTAATGCAAAAAAACAGTGCAAATGACGGGGATCCAACTCATTAGAAACAACTGGACTCCAACTGATCCCATCTGCCAACACTTGACATAAGAACATAAGAAATAGGAGCAGGAGTCGGCCATCTAGCCCTTCGAGCCTGCCCCGCCATTCAATAAGATCATGGCTGATCTGAAGTGGATCAGTTCCACTTTCCCGCTTTCTCCCCATAACCCTTAATTCCCTTGTCTAACAAAAACCTATCTACCCGTGACTTAAATATATTTAGCGAGGTAGCCTCCACCACTTCAACAGGCAGAGAATTCCAGAGATTCACCACCCTTTGAGTGAAGAAGTTCCTCCTCAACTCCGTTCTAAACTGAGCCCCCCTTATCTTGAGGCTGTGCCCCCTAGTCCTGCTGTCCTTTCTGAGCAGGAAGAATCTCTCTACCTCTACCCAATCCATCCCTTTCATTATGTTATACGTCTCTATAAGATCCCCCCTCATCCTTCTAACTCCAACGAATACAGACCCAGTCTATTTCGTCTCTCTTCATAGTCCAACCCCCTCATCTCCGGTATCAGCCAAGTGAACCTCCTCTGCACTCCCTCCAAGGCCAAAATATCCTTGCGCAAGTACGGCGACCAAAACTGCACACACTACTCCAGCTGCGGCCTCACCAGTGCCCTGTACAGCTGCAGCAAGACCTCCCTACTTTTATATTCAATCCCCCTTGCTATAAAGGCCAGCATTCCATTCGCCTTCTTGACCACCTGCTGCACCTGCAGACTGGGTTTTTGCGACTCATGCACAAGGACCCCCAGGTCCCTCTGCACCAAAGCATGCTGCAGCTTTCTTACGTTCTTATGTTCAACCAATCCTCTATCCAAGCTAACACCTTGCCCCTAACCTTCTGAAGCAACCTTTTAGAACATTACAGCGCAGAACAGGCCCTTCGGCCCACAATGTTGCGCTGACCAGTTTTTTAAAAAAAAACACTGACCCACTAATCTAAACCAATCCCTTTTCGTCCATAAACCTATCCACAGATCTCTTAAACGCCCCCAAACTAGGCGCATTTACAACCGCAGCAGGCAGGGCATTCCAATCCCTCACCACCCTCTGGGTAAAGAACCTACCCCTGACATCCGTCCTATAACTACCCCCCCTTAATTTAAAGCCATGCCCCCTCGTGCTAGCTTTCTCCATCCGAGGAAACAGGCTATCACCATCCACCTTATCTAAACCTCTAATCATCTTATATGTTTCAATAAGATCCCCTCTTAGCCTCCTTCTTTCCAGCGAAAACAACCCCAAATCCCTCAGTCTCTCCTCATAGGACCACCCCTCCATACCAGGCAACATCCTGGTAAACGTCCTCTGCACCCTCTCCAAAGCCTCCACGTCCTTCCTGTAATGTGGGGACCAGAACTGCACACAGTACTCCAAGTGCGGCCGCACCAGAGTAGTGTACAGTTGCAGCATGATGCTGCGACTCCTAAATTCAATCCCCCTACCAATAAACGCCAAGACACCTTATGCCTTCTTAACAACCTTATCTACTTGATTCCCAACTTTCAGTGATCTATGTACACATACACCTAGATCCATCTGCTCCTCCACACTATTCAAAGTCCTCCCGTTAGCCCTATACTCAACACATCTGTTACTCCTACCGAAATGAATTACCTCACACTTCTCTGCATTAAACTCCATCTGCCACCTCGCGGCCCAGCTCTGCAACCTGTCTAAGTCACCCTGCAAACTATGACACCCTTCTTCACAATCTACCACACCTCCGACTTTGGTGTCATCAGCAAACTTACTAATCCACCCAACTATACCCTCATCCAGATCATTAATAAAAATTACAAACAGCAGTGGCCCCAAAACAGATCCCTGAGGCACACCACTCGTAACCGAACTCCATGACGAATATTCACCATCAACCACCACCCTCTGTCTCCTATCTGCTAGCCAATTCCTGATCCAAGTACCTAGATTACCCCCAATCCCATACATCTGCATTTTCTGCAGAAGCCTACCATGGTGAACCTTATCAAACGCCTTACTAAAATCCATATATACCACGTCAACTGCCTTACCCCTATCCACCTCTTTGGTCACTTTCTCAAAGAACTCAATAAGGTTAGTAAGGCACGACCTACCTGCTACAAAACCATGCTGACTATCTCCAATCAATTCATTACTCTCCAAATAACTATAAATCCTATCCCTAACAATTCTTTCTAAAACCTTGCCCACAACAGAAGTAAGACTCACCGGTCTATAATTCCCAGGGAAGTCTCCGTTCCCCTTCTTAAACAATGGGACAACATTCGCTGTCCTCCAATCTTCCGGTACTATACCAGAGACCAACGATGACCTGAAGATCAGAGCCAGAGGCTCTGCAATCACCTCTCTAGCCTCCCAGAGAATCCTAGGGTAAATCCCGTCCGGACCAGGGGACTTATCTATTTTCAAGCCCTCTAGAATATCCAGCACATAGAACATAGAACATAGAACACTACAGCACAAACAGGCCCTTCGGCCCACAAGTTGCGCCGATCACATCACCTACCAACCTACAGACCTATCTATAACCCTCAATCTCATTAAACCCCATATACTCATCCAGAAGTCTCTTAAAAGACCCCAGCGAGTTCGCCTCCACCACCACTGACGGCAGCCGATTCCATTCACTCACCACCCTCTGAGTGAAAAACTTACCCCTAACATCACTTCTGAACCTCCCTCCCCGCACCTTAAATCTGTGTCCTCTCGTAGCGACCATTTCAAACCGGGGAAATAGCCTCTGAGAGTCCACCCTATCTATTCCTCTCAACATTTTGTAAACTTCTATCAGGTCGCCTCTCAACCTTCGTCTCTCCAGGGAAAAGAGTCCCAGCTCCCTCAACCTAACTTCATAAGGCATGCCTCCCAGTCCAGGCAACATCCTTGTAAATCTCCTCTGCACCCTCTCAATAGCTTCTACATCTTTCCTATAGTGAGGCGACCAGAACTGCGCACAATACTCCAAATGAGGCCTGACAAGGGTCTTATAAAGTTCCAGCATTACCTCCCGACTCCTAAACTCAATCCCTCGATTAATGAAGGCCAGTACACCATACGCCTTCTTGACCACCTCCTCCACCTGCGAGGCCGATTTAAGAGTCCTGTGGACCCGGACCCCAAGATCCTTCTGCTCCTCAACACTACTCAGACTTCTGCCCTTGATAGTGTACTCGTTCATCCCGTTGGTTCTGCCAAAATGGACGACTACACATTTATCCGCGTTGAAGTCCATCTGCCACTTCTCCGCCCAGTCCTGCATCCTATCTATGTCCTGCTGCAACTTTTGCCATCCTTCCAGATCATCCACAACACCACCGACCTTCGTGTCATCAGCGAACTTACTTACCCATCCCTCCACTTCCTCATCCAGGTCATTTATGAAAATGACAAACAACAAGGGTCCCAGAACAGATCCTTGAGGCACTCCGCTGGTGACTGACCTCCATTCAGAAAAAGCCCCATCCACAACCACTCTCTGCCTTCTGCAGGCAAGCCAGTTCTGGATCCACAAGGCCAAAGGCCCTTGGATCCCATGCCCTCTCACCTTCTCAAGAAGTCTTGCATGGGGGACCTTATCAAACGCCTTGCTGAAGTCCATGTACACTACTTCCACGGCACTTCCTTCGTCAATGTGTTCAGTCACATTATCGAAGAACTCAACTAGGCTTGTAAGGCACGACCTGCCCTTGACAAATCCATGCTGACTATTCCTGATCATGTCAAACCTCTCCAAATGTTCGTAAATCTTGTCCCTCAGAAGCCTCTCCATCAGCTTACCAACCACTGAGGTCAGACTCACCGGTCGGTAATTTCCCGGGCTATCTCTGTTCCCTTTCTTAAAAATAGGAACTACATCCGCAATCCTCCAATCCTCTGGAACCTCTCCCGTCTCCATTGACGACGCAAAGATCATCGCCAGGGGCTCTGCAATCTCTTCCCTCGCCTCCCACAGTATCCTGGGGTACATCCCATCTGGTCCCGGCGACTTATCTACCTTGATAGAATTCAAAAGTTCCAACACATCCTCCTCCTTAATATTCACGTACTCAATCCTTTCCATCTGCTGCAAATCCATAACAAAATCTCCCAGATCGGCTTCCACCGTGAATACTGAGGCGAAGTACTCGTTAAGCACCTCCGCCATTTCTTCTGGTTCCACACAAACCTTTCCCCCCTCACCTTTTATAGGTCCTATCCCTTCTCTTCTTATCCTTTTACCTTTCACATATTTATAGAAGGCCTTGGGATTCTCCTTAATCTTACCCGCCAAGGTCTTCTCATGACCCCTTCTGGCTCTCCTAATTTCCCTTTTAAGTTCCCTCCTACAGTCCTTATACTCCTCAAAATCTTTAACATCTCCTAATTCCCTGAACCTCTTGTACACCTTCCTTTTCTTCCTGACTAGGTTCAACACATCCTTTGTGCACCACGGTTCCCTCGACCCACCAAAACCCCCTCGTCTCATCGGAACGTTGTCATTCAGAGCTCCAGACACACATTCCTTGAATATCTGCCACCTTCCTTCGGTACTTTTCCCTAAGAACGCCTCCTTCCAGTTTATTTGTCCAAGTAACTTCCTGACTTCTTCGTATCTCCCCTTACCCCAGACAAACACCTTCCTAGCCTGCCTGATCCTATCTCGTTCCAACGCAATTGTGAAGGAGATAGAATTATGGTCACCATATCCAAGATGCTCTCCTACCGAAAGATCCATCACCTGCCCTGGTTCATTCGCCAGTACCAGGTCAAGTACAGCCTCTCCCCTCGTAGGCTTGTCCACATACTGCGTCAGGAAACCCTCCTGAACACACCTAACAAACTCCTCCCCATCTATACCCCTTACCCTAGGGATATTCCAGTCGATGTTTGGGAAATTGAAGTCTCCCATCACGACAACTCTGTTATTAAAACATCTCTCCAGAATCTGTTTCCCTATTTGCACTTCAACTTCCCTGTCACTATTGGGCGGCCTATAGATTACACCCAGCAAAGTTTTTGACCCTTTGCTGTTCCTAACTTCCACCCACAGAGATTCTGTAGACAATCCCTCCACGACATCCTCTTTCTCTGTAGCCATGACACTATCCCTGATCAACAGTGCCACGCCACCACCCCTTCTGCCACCCTCCCTGTCCTTCCTGAAGCACCTGAAGCCTGGCACCTGAAGTACCCAGTCCTGTCCCTGAGACATCCAAGTCTCAGACATCCCCGGTATCAACTGCAATACTTTCTATTTTACACCCCTGCACCCCAGTGTCCTCCTCAGCTACATTCATGTCCCCCTGCGTGAACACTGAAGAGAAATATTGGTTCAATGCCTTTCCAATCTCTTCCGGTACCACACACAACTTCCCTCTACTGTCTGTAACTGGCCCTAATCTTGCCCTAACCAACCTTCTGTTCTTGACATACCTATAGAACGCCTTAGGATTCTCCTTAATCCTATCAGCCAAAGTCATCTCATGTCCTCTTTTAGCCCTTCTTAACTCCCTCTTCAACCCCCTCCTAGCCAATCTAAAGCTTTCTAATGCACTACCTGAGCCCTCACGCCTCATCCGAACATAAGCCTCCTTTTTCTTCCTAACCAACGAATCAACTTTTTTAGTACACCACGGTTCCCTAGCCCTACCAAATCCTCCTTGCCTGACAGGGACATACCTATCACAGACCCGCAGTAGCTGCTCCTTGAAAAAATTCCACATTTCGGACGTTCCCAGTCCCTGTAATCTCCTAGTCCAACCTATGCTTCCTAATTCTCTCCTAATAGCCTCATAATTACCCTTCCCCCAGCTAAAACTACTGACCCGAGGTTCATGCCTATCCCTTTCCATCACTAAGGTGAACGTAACCGAATTGTGGTCACTATTTTGTGCGGCACCTTATCAAATGCCTTTTGAAAATCGAGAAACACCACATGCACCGGTTCCCCTCTGTCTACCGCACTAGTCACATCCTCATAGAAATCCAATAAATTCATTAAACACGACTTCCCCTTAACGAATCCGTGCTGCGTCTCCTCGATCAAACCGTTCTTTTCTAGGTGCCTCGCTATTTCTTCTTTGATGATGGATTCTAGCATTTTTCCAACTACAGACATTAAACTAAACGGCCTATAATTCCCTGCCTTTACCTTTTCTGCTATAATTCCCTTGCCTGCTACCTTTTTTAAACAGCGGCGTAACATTAGCAACATTGACCTGTGGAACTGAATGCCAAGTGCTCATCCAGGTACTTTTTAAAGGATGCAAAGCATCCTCCCTCCACCACCTTCCCAGGCAACGAATTGTAGACCATCCCCACCCTCTGGGTAGAAAAGGTTTTTCCTCAAATTCCCCCCTCAACATCCCACTCCTCACTTTGAATTTTGTCCTCTCGAGGCGAACCCTTCAACTAAGGGGAACAGCTGTTTCTTATACATTCTGTCCATGGACTTCATAAACTTGTACACCTCAACCAGGTCGCCCCTCAGTCTTTTCTCCAATGAAAACAATCCAAGCCTATTTAACCACTCTTTATAACTAAAGTGTTCCATCCTAGGCAGCATCCTGGTGAATCTCCTCTGCACCCCCTCCATTACATTCTTGTCCTTCCTATAATGTGGCAACCAGAACTGTACACAGTACTCCAGGTGTGGCCTCACCAAAGTTCTGTACAACTCCAACATGACTTCCCTGCTTTTATAATCTATGCTTTGGTTGATAAAGACAAATGTCTCTTTTTCATCACCATACTAACGTGCCTTTCTAGAAACATAGAAAAACTACAGCACAAACAGGCCCTTCAGCCCACAAAACTATGCCGAACATGTCCCTACCTTAGAGATTACTAGGCTTATCTATAACCCTCTATCTTACTAAGTTCCATATACTTATCTAAAAGTCTCTTAAAAGACCCTATCGAATCCGCCTCCACCACTGTTGCCGGCAGCCGATTCCACTCACCCACCACCCTCTGAGTTAAAAACTTACCCCTGACATCTCCTCTGTACCTGCTCCCCAGCACCTTAAACCTGTGTCCTCTTGTAGCGGCCATTTCAACCCTGGGGGAAAAGCCTCTGACTATCCATTTGATCAGGTCACTCCTCATCCTTTGTCTCTCCAAGGAGAAAAGCCGAGCTCCCTCAACCTTTCCTCATGAGGCATGCTCCCCAATCCAGGCAACATCCTTGTAAATCTCCTCTGCACCCTCTCAATAGCTTCCACATCCTTCCTGTAGTGAGGCGACCAGAACTGCGCACAGTACTCCAAGTGGGGTCTGACTAGGGCCCTATACAGCTGCAACATTATCTCCAGACTCCTAAACTCAATTCCTCGATTGATGAAGCCAATACACCATACGCCTTTTTAACCACAGCTTCAACCTGCGCAGCTGCTTTGAGCGTCCTATGAACTCAGGCCCCAAGATCCTTCTGATCTTCCACATTGCCAAGAGTCCTACCATTAGTATTATATTTTGTCATCCTATCTGACCTGCCAAAATGAACCACTTCACACTTATCTGGGTTGAACTCCATCTGCCACTTCTCTGCACAGTCTTACATCCGATCAATGGACCCGATTTTACCAGAAATTCGCACCCATTTTTGGGGGGCAAAATCACGGTAAGTTCGGGCGTCGGGTCTGTATCGCGATCTGCACCCGAAACTGAGCAGATCGCACCTTTACCGACACTGGATTTGGGTGTGGATCCAGTCCGTGCCACAATCGGGCAGCCTGGCGATTTAAATGCACTTAATTCGATTTAATGAACTGTGCGCCCAACTCTCCTACCAAATCCCACTTTACCGCCAAATCCCACTTTACCGTCTTTGGATCCATTCCGGATGCGCACTGCTATCCACCTGCAGAATAAAAATCCAAAGCCGATTCCTATTCTGCAGAGGAACCTCCAAAGTCCTCCTCCTTGAACACCCTTTGCAGACCCCCCACTAACCACCCTGGCAGACCCCCCCCCCCACAATCTGAACCCCCTGGGAGGCTGTCCCCTCACCCCGTGATCCACCCCCCCATGGAGGCATTTCCCCCCCTCAGCAGAGCACACCCCCAACCTACCTGGATTGCTGCTCTCCCTCCACCATCCTTCTGACCTGCACTCATTGATGTGGGGATGTTGGATTGGGGTAAGAAGTCTCACAACACCAGGTTAAAGTCCTGTTGGAGTGAGACTTCTTACTGCACTCATTGGACATCCTGCGGCAGCTTCCTGGCCATCTATTGGTGTCTGCCGGAGGAGGGGGGTGGGCTCAGATGGATCTCTGGTTGGGGGTGTGTGGTGGAGATTCTCCCAAGTCCATGCTCCGCTCCCCCCATCCTCCCCCCCTCAACCAGTGATCCATCTGAGCCCACCCCCCTCCTCCGGAAGCTGCCGCAGGATGTCCAATGAGTGCAGTAAGAAGTCTCACTCCAACAGGACTTTAACCTGGTGTTGTGAGACTTCTTACCCCAATCCAACATCCCCACATCAATGAGTGCAGGTCAGAAGGATGGTGGAGGGAGAGCAGCAATCCAGGTAGGTGGGGGGTGTGCTCTGCCGAGGGGTGGGGGGGGCCTGCCTTCCGGGGGGTGGGGGGTCTGATCGCAGGGTTGGGGAGGGGGGCTGCCTCCTGGGGGGGGAGGGGGTGTGGGGGGGTGGAATGCCTCTCAGGGGATCCGATCATGGCTCATCACCCCCACCCTCCTGGCTCTCTCTGTTTTTGTCTTTCGCGCTCGGGCGCACCACTTCAGAATTTTTTCGAACTGCACATGCGCAGTTCAGAGCTCCGATCGTTCCGGCAGCGCTAAACCCCGCCCACAGTGTGGACCAGATCGGAGCCAGCAACAATGGGCACACTGGAACAAGGATTCCGGACCCGGATTCGGCACTTAGCCTCCAATTGGTAAAATCTGGCCCAACGTCTCGCTGCAACTTCTGATGTCCCTCCACACTACCCACAACACCTCTAACCTTCATGTCATCAGCAAACTTACCAACACATCTCTCCAGTTCCTCATCCAGATCATTTATAAAAATCACAAAGAGTAAGGGTGCTAGAACAGATTCCTGGGGCACTCCACTGGTGACTGACCTCCATGCAGAATATGATCCATCTATAACAAAGAACAAAACAGCCCGGGAAACAGGCCCTTCGGCCCAACGAGCCCGTGCCGCCATTTTAACATTACCAGTCCCCCCTCCACCCATGACCCTTATCTATGCTTATGGCATTCCACATTGAGGGAAAACCACTCTTTGCCTTTGGTGGGCAAGCCAGTTCTGGATCCACAAAACAATGTCCCCTTGGATCCCATTCCTCCTCACTTTATCAATCAGCCTTGTATGGGGCACCTTATCGAACGCCTTGCTGAAGTCCATATAAACCACATCCACTGCTCTTCCTTCATCAATGTGTTTAGTCATATCTTCAAAAAATTCAATCAGGCTCGTACAGCATGATCTGCTTTTGACAAAGCCGTGCTGACTATTTTTAATCATATAGATAATAATTATAGACTCACTGGTCTATAATTTCCAGGGCTATCTCTACTCCCTTTCTTGAATAAAGAAACAACGTCCGCAATCCTCCGGAACCTCTCCCGTCTTCACTGATGATGCAAAGATCATCACCAGAAGCTCAGCAATCTCTTCCCTCGCCTCCCACAGTAACCTGGGGTACATCCCATCCGGTCCCAGTGACTTATATAACTTGATGCTTTTCAAAAGCTCCAACACATCCTCTTTCTTAATGTCTATATGCTCAAGCTTTTCAGTCCGCTGCAAGTCTGCACTACAGCCACCAAGATCCTTTTCAACTGTGAATACTGAAGTAAAATATTCATTAAGTACCTCTGGTATTTCTTCCAGTTCCATACAAACTTTCCCACCATCACATTTGATCGTCCTATTCTTTTACATCTTATCCTCTTGCTATTCACATACTTGTAGAATGCCTTGGGGTTTTCCTTAATCCTGCCTGCCAAGGCCTTCTCATGACCCCTTCTGGCTCTCCTAATTTCCTTCTTAAGATCCTTCCTATTAGCCATATATTCTTCTCGATCTCTAACATTACCTAGCTCTCTGAACCTTTTGTAAGCTTTTCTTTTCTTTTTGACTAGATTTATTACAGCCTTTGTACACCATGGTTCCTGTAACCTACCATAACTTCCCTATGCAGAACTCTAGACAAATATTCCCTGAAAATTTGCCACATTTCTTCTGTACATTTCCCTCAGAAAACCTCTTTCCAATTTAAGCCTCCAATTTCCTGTCTGATGGCCTCATAATTCCCCTTTCTCCAATTAAACACTTTTCTTACTTGTCTGATCCTCTCCCTCTCCAATGCTATTACAAAGGAAATAGAATTCTGATCACTATCTCCAAAATGCTCTCCCACTGTGAGATCTGACACCTGACCAGGTTCATTTCCCAATACCAAATCAAGTACAGCCTCTCGTCTTGTAGGCAAAAGGTTCAGAGAGCTAAGAAATCCTCCTGAACACACCTAACAAACTCCTCCCCATCTAAACCTCTTATTCTAGGGAGATTCTAATCAATATTTGGGAAATTAAAATCTCCTATCATGACAACTCTGTTATTATTACAGCTTTCCTTTGGGTGGCACAGTAGCACAGTGGTTAACAATGCTGCTTCACAGCTCCAGGGTCCTGGGTTTGATTCCCAGCTCGGGTCACTGTCTGTGTGGAGTTTGCACATTCTCCTCATGTCTGTGTGGGTTTCCTCCAGTTTTGTCCCACAGTCCAAAGATGTGCAGGTTAGGTTGATTGGCCATGCTAAAATTGCCCCTTAGTGTCCAGGGATGTGTAGATTGAGGGATTAGTGGGTATAATATGTAAGGATATGGGGGTAGGGCCTGGGTGGGATTGTGTTCAGTGCAGACTCGATGGGTCGAAGGGCCTCTTTCTGCATTGTAAGGTTCTATGGTTTGGTTTCCAGGATCTGTTTCCCAATCTGCTCCACAACATCCCAGTTACTATTGGGCGCCCTATAGAAAACACACAGTTATTGACTCCTTCCTGTTCCTAACCTCTACCCACAGAGACTCCATAGACAATCCCTCCACGGCATCCATCTTTTCTGCAGCCGTGACACTGTCCCTGATCAACACTGCCACTCCGCCCCCCTCTTTTGCCTCCCTCCCTTTCCCTCTGAAACATCTGCAACCCGGCACTTCTACTTCAGAGATCTGTGGACAAACACACCAATGTCCCTTTGTTCTACAGAATTTCCTAGAGTCCAACCATTCGTCCTATACTTGTTAAATTATTTCATCCAAAGTGCATCACCTTACACCTTTTCTGGTTAAATTCCATCTGTCACTTAACTGCCCATTTGACCATTCTGTCTATACCTTGAAGCCCCAGACACTCTGCCTCATTGTTAACCACCCAGCCAACCTTTGTATCAACCACAAACTTACTATTCCTACCCCCCACATAGTCATCTATATGTCATTTATATAAATGGCAAAGAAAAGGAGACCCAACATGCCATTGGTCACTGTCTCCCAGTCACTAGAGTAGTTTTATTTACAACTGAGCCAATTTTCAATCCATTTATCAAATTAAAGTTTGTTTATCAATGTTACAAGTAAGCTGACATTAACATCGCAGTGAAATTACTGTGAAATGTTACCCAGCATCCCATGTACATTTGCTTTTATAAGCCTCCCATGTGGAATCTTGTCAAAAGCTTTGCTGAAATCTACATAAACTACATCGACTGTACTGCCCTCATCTACACACCGGGTCACCACCTCAAAAAATTCAATTAAATTTGTGAGGTATGTCATCCCTCTGACAAAGTCAAGCTGACGATTCCTGATCAAATCTTTCCAAGTGAAGATAGATGCTCTGCTTCAGAATTGTTTCCAATGGTTTCCCTACTACTGACAAAGAAGAAAGGAAATTCCAGCACAGGAACAGGCCGTTCGGCCCTCCAAGCCTGTACCGATCATGCTGTCCGACTGAACTAAAACCCCCTACCCTTCCCAGGACCATATCCCTCTATTCACATCTCATTCATGTACTTGTCAAGACGCCCCTTAAAATTCACTACTGTAGTCGCTCCACTACCTCTCTCGGCAACGAGTTGCAGGCAACCACTACTCTCTATAAAAAATCTGCCTTGTACATCTCCTTTAAACCTGTGTCCCCAGTAATTGACTCTTCCACCCTGGGAAAAAGCTTCTGACTATTCACTCTGTCCATGCCTCTTATAATCTTGCAGATTTCTATCAGGTCTCCCCTCAACCTCCGTCACTCCAGTGAGAACAAACCAAGTTTGTTTATACCAAGTTTCTTAGACTTAGACAGGTTGCAGAGCTGGGCCGAGAGGTGGCGGATGGAGTTTAATGCGGAGAAGTGTGAGGTAATTCACTTTGGTAGGAATAACAGATGTGTCGAGTATAGGGCTAACGGGAGGACTTTGAATAGTGTGGATGAACAGAGGGATCTAGGTGTATGTGTATATAGATCCCTGAAAGTAGGGAATCAAGTAGATAAGGTTGTTAAGAAGGCATACAGTGTCTTGGCGTTTATTGGTAGGGGGATTGAATTTAGGAGTCGCAGCGTCATGTTGCAACTGTACACAACTCTGGTGCGGCCGCACTTGGAGTACTGTGTGCAGTTCTGGTCCCCACATTATAGGAAGGATGTGGAGGCTTTGGAGAGGGTGCAGAGGAGGTTTACCAGGATGTTGCCTGCTATGGAGGGGAGGTCCTATGAGGAGAGACTGAGGGATTTGGGGTTGTTTTTGTTAGAAAGAAGGCGGCTAAGAGGGGATCTTATTGAAACATATAAGATGATTAGAGGTTTAGATAGGGTGGATAGTGATAGCCTTTTTCCTCGGATGGAGAAAGCTAGCACGAGGGGGCATGGCTTTAAATTAAGGGGGGGTAGTTATAGGACAGATGTCAGGGGTAAGTTCTTTACTCAGAGGCTGGTGAGGGATTGGAATGCCCTGCCTGCTGCAGTTGTAAATGCGCCTAGTTTGGGGGCGTTTAAGAGATCCGTGGATAGGTTTATGGATGAAAAGGGATTGGTTTAGGTTAGAGGGTCATTGTTTTGTAACTGGTCGGCGCAACATCATGGGCCGAAGGGCCTGTTCTGCGCTGTAATGTTCTATGTTCTATGTAAGTTTCTCCAACCTGACATGAGACTTGCTGGTCTGTCGTTTCCTACTTTATATCAACAATCCTTCTTAAATAGCGGAACCACATTAGCTGTTCTCCAGTCCTCGAGCATTACCATAGAGACTGAGGGGTTTACAGCTTATAAACAGGACTTTCGGCCCAACTTGCCCAAGCTGCCCAGTTTTTACCACTAAGCTAGTCCCAATTGCCCTCATTATGTCCATATCTGTCTATACACAGTTTACCCATGTAGCTGTCTAAATACTTTTTAAAAGACAAGTTGTACCTGCTACAATTTCTGGTTGGGGGGAAGAATGAGGGGAGATTTGATAGAGGTGTATGAGATGTGTATAAGATTTTAATGGGTATAGACAGAGTGAATGCAAGCAGGGTTTTTCCACTGAGGCTAGAGAAAAAAAGCCAGAGGGTGAAAGGAGAAAAGTTTAAAGGGAATATTAGGGGGGGGCTTCTTCACGCAGAGAGTGGTGGGAGTGTGGAATGAGCTGCCGGATAAAGTGGTAAATGTGGGGTCACTTTTAACATTTAAGAAAAACTTGGATGGGTTCATGGATGAGAGGGGAGTGAAGGGATATGGTTCAAGTGCAGATCAGTGGGGCTAAGCAAAAAATGGTTTGGCACAGACAAGAAGGGCCAAAAGGCCTGTTTGTGAGCTGTTTCTATGGTATAACTGCCTACGCACTCACCACCCTCTGAGTGAGAGAATTGCCCCTCTGGAGGCATTTGTATCTCTCACCTTAAACCTATGTCCTCGAGATTTAGAATCCTCTACCATGGGGAAAGGATGGTGACTACCTACCTTATCAATGCCCCTTATTATTTTATGGTCTCAATAAAATCATCCCCAAGCCTCCAATTCTCCAGAGAAAAAAGTCCCAGTATATCCAGCCTCTCCTTAACTCAAAACTATCAAGTCCCTCAATCCAACTCCAATCAACCCATCAATCCCTCTGTCAATTAGGAGTGTCTTTGTTAATTAGGAGAGCCTCCTGTCAATTAGGAGTGTTCCACATCAATTAGGAGTGAACAAAGAACAATACAGCACAGGAAACAGGCCCTTCGGCCCAACGAGCCCGTGCTGCCATTTTAACGTTGTGAGTGCCCTCTCCACCCATGACCTTTGTCTACGCCTATTGGGGAAGACTGAGGGGAGACTAATTTAGGGACAATTTGTTACACCAATCAGCCTAAGAGCACGTTTTTGGGGTGTGGGAGGAAACTGGAGCACCCGCAGAAAACCCACGCAATCACGGGGAGAATGTGCAAACTCCTGCAGACACTGGCCCAAATCCATGAATCTGCACAGCAAACAGTAATAGTCACTGAGGTGTCATGTTGCCCGTCAGTTGGTCCAGTTTAAGCGTACACTAACGACGCGAAGCACTAGGCAACTCTCGAAGCAACATCCAAGAGCAGCCCTCGCACGACCCACCGCGTGTATGCCCCTTGTTGGACAACAAGGCGGACAGAATCACCTGTGGATTAAAAGAAAAGACATCAATAAACATGCACAACTGATACAAACATTCACAGAATCCCCAGAAGCTCAGAAGTAAGGCAAGTGAACCATGAAATATGTTGGAAGGTCCATCGGAATCAATTGATTCCCAGGAACATCCCAAGGCTCTTGATCTTTATTTAGAACAGTCTCCTGTATCCCTCCATCTCTAGTCCGCTCATGTGCCTATCTAAGTAAACCTTAAACAACTCTAGCATGCCTGCCACCACCACCCTACTTGGCAGTGCATTCCAGGCTCCCACCACCCTCTGCGTGAAAAACCTCCCTCTAACATCCAAATTATACCTCGCCCCCCTCACCCTAAGCCCGTGGCCCCTCATAATTTTTGTATCCAATCTAGGAAAAAGCTTACCACTGTTCACTCTATCTATACCTTTCATAATCTTATACACCTCTATTAGATCTCCCCTCATTCTCCGTCTTTCTAAGGAGAACAGCCCCAATTTGCCCAAAACTCCTCATAGCTCAGTCCTTCCATACCAGGCAGTATCCTGGTAAACCTCCTCTGCACTCTCTCCAGGGTCTCCATGTCCTTCCGGTAGTATGGCGACCAGAACTGGATACAGTACTCCAAATGCAGGCGCCAGCTTTTATACTCTATACCTGTAATAGAAGTAATCAATGTCTGGTCCGCGAAACAATGCTTCCTAAATCACAGAATGTTAACAGGGCACTCAATGTAATAGAAGCAATCAATGTCTGGTCCGCGAAACAATGCTTCCTAAATCACAGAATGTTAACAGGGCACTCAATGCAATCCAAAAACACATTAAAGATTCTTCAACTTACAAAGCCCTATTTGCGTATGTATCAGACTACATACATAAGCAAACAAGGTGATAAAAGCCCTATTTGCGTACATAAACAAAGGTATACGTGCCAAACTGCACAAGCAAGTAACTCACGTAATCGCGTGAAGTACTCGGGAACAGCGCGTGAACACTCTCAGGACTGTCATTGATTGGATATCAGAGCAGAGGAATGAGCCTGATCAACTCATTCCTCAGCCTTTAAAAAAAGGGATTCCCATTGTCTCGGTGGACGCTCAACCGTGGGGTAAGCGCGCATCGCCCGGTCGTTATCGGGACAACGTGTTGGTCCTTCACCGAGACTGAAACGGGCTCCCCAGTCGTTGGAAGGATGAAGGCACAGTCCTGATGGTAAATATACGTAACTGTTCTTCTGTAAACTGCAATTGTAGCTGTTCTTCTTCTTGAGTGCTGAAAACTGTGTGTATAATGTAATTGTATACCATAGATAAATAAGGATAGATAAGTAAAGATAAATAAAGGTACGAAGTGTGAACCTAATCTTGTTGTGTACCGAATCATTCTCTCACTCTCTTGAGTCTCCTGCAAAATTATAACTTTCGTACCATAACAATACCCCTCCCTATAAAGGCAAGCATACCATAGGCCTTCTTCGCCACCTTCTCCACCTATACTGCCACCTTCAAGGACTTGTGTACTTGCACCCCCAGGTCCCTCTGCGTTTCTATACTTTAATAGGCCTACCATTTATCGTGTAACTCCCCCCTACATTATTTCCACCAAAATGCATCACCTCGCATTTATCTGGATTAAATTCCATTTGCCACATATCTGCCCAATATACCAGCCCATCTATATCCTGCTGTATTGTTCAATACTGCTCCTCACTGCCTGCCAATCCAGCCATCTTAGTGTCATCTGCAAACTTGCTGATCACACCACTTACTCCCTTTTCCAAGTCATTTATATACACTACAAAGAGAAGAGGTCCCAGTACTGAGCCCTGCGGCACACCACTAGTGACAGACCTCCAGCTAGAAAGGGACCCTTCCACTACTTCTCTCCTGTTCCCAAGCCAGTTCTCAATCTATCTAGATACCTGGCCTTGTATCCCATGAGCCTTAACCTTTTCCACCAACTTACCATGAGGGACTTTGTCAAACGCCTTACTGAAATCCATGTAGACAACATCCATGGCTCGTCCTTCGTCGACCGTTTTTTTCACCTCCTCAAAAAATTCTACCAGATTCATAAGGCACGACCTCCCCTTTACAAAGCTATGCTGCCTCTCACTAATCAACTTGCCACAATCTAAACGCATATACATCCTATCCCTAAGAATCCTTTCTAACAACTTCCCTACCACTGACGTCAAACTCACCGGCCTATAATTACCTGGGTTATCCCTACTACCTTTTTTAAACAGCGGTACCACGTTCACTATCCTCCAGTCCTCTGGGACCTCACCTGTCAATTAGGAGTGCCTCTATCAATTAGGAGTGACTCATGTCAATTAGGAGTGACTCATGTCAATTAGGAGTGGTCATGTTAATTAGCACTGCCCCAAGTCAATTAGAAGTGTCCCCAGTCAATGAAGAGTACCCCCTGTCTATTCAGAGTGCCCCCTGTTAATTAGGAGTGCCACATGTCAATGTGACGTACCCCCTGTCAATTAGGAGTCCTCTGTAAAGAGGAGTGTCCCCAGTCAATGAAGAGTGCCCCCTGTCTATTCAGAGTGCCCTCTGTTAATTAGGAATGCCACATGTCAATGTGACGTGCTCCCTGTCAATTAGGAGTCCTCTGTAAAGAGTGTTCTCAGTCAATTAGGAATACCTCCTATAGTTATGATTGACCCCTGTCAATTAGGAGAGAGTGCCCATCTGTTTATAAGGGATGCCCCCTGTCAATTAAGAGTGTCCCTTGTCAATTAGGAGTGTCCCTGTGAATTAGGACTGCCCCTGTTAATTAGGAATGCCCCGTGTGAATTAGCAGTGCCCCTATTAATTAGGAGTGCTCCTGTCAATTAGAATAGACAGGGGTACTCCTAATTGACAGTGACATTCCTAATTTACTCGGGGCACTCCAGATTGAAATAGTGACTCCTAATTGGCAGGGAGTACTTCTAATTGACTGGGGCACTCCCAATTGACAAATTAGGAGTGCCCGTGTCAATCAGGAGTGACTCATGTCAATTGGGAGTGGCCATGATAATTATGAGTGCCCCCAGTCAACTAGGAGAGCTCCCTCTTAATTAGGAGTGCCCCACGTCAATTTGGAGTGCCCATGTCAATTAGGAGTGCCCCCGGCCCATTTGGACTGTCCCAGACAATTAGGAGTGCCCCATGAGAATTGGGAGTGCCCATGTCAATTAGAAATGCCCCCGCCAATTTGGAGCATCCCCTAACAATTAGGAGTGCCCCCGTCAATTCGGAATGCCTCTTGAAAATTAGGAGTGCCCGTGTCAATTAGGAATGCCCCATGTCAGTTAGGAGTGACCCACGTCAATTAGGAGTTCCCATTTCAATTGGGAGTCCCACACCAATTAGGAGTGCTGATGCCTATTAGCAGTGCTCTCTGTCAATAAATTGTGCCCTCTGTCAATTAGCAAAGCCCCCTGTCAATTAGGAGTGTCCCTTGTCAATATGGAGTGTCCCTGTGAATTAAGAGTGCCCCTGTTATTTAGGAGTACATAAGAACATAAGAAAAAGGAGCAGGAGTAGGCCATCTAGCCCCTCGAGCCTGCCCCGCCATTCAATAAGATCATGGCTGATCTGTCATGTCTCAGTTCCAAGTCCCAAGTCAATTAGGAGATCCCACGTCAATTAGGAGTGTCCATGTTAATTAGAAGTGCCCATCATCAATTAGGAGCGCCCTCTGTCGATTAGGAGCGCCCCCTGTTAACTAGGCATATCCCTGTCAATGAGGAGCGCCTCCTGTCAATTATGAGTGCCCCATGTCAATTTGGGGTCACTATTTCAATCTGGAGTGCACCCAGTAAATTAGAAGTGCTCCCTGTCAATTAGGAGTACCCCCTTTTATATGGAGTACCCCCTGTCAATTGGGAGTGTCCCTGTCAATTAGGAGTGCCCCTGTCAATTAGGAGTGTCCCATATCCATTGGGAGCATGCCCTATTGATTAGGAGTCTCCCTGTCAATTAGAAGCTATCCATGTTAATTAGGAGTACATTAGGGTTAGGGTGTTCTGTGTACGATCTGTCAATTAGGAGCGCCCTCTATCAAGTGGGAGTGTCCCCTATCAATTAGAAGGCTCCCTGTCAATTAGGAGTTATCCATGTCAATTAGGAGTTATCCATGTTAATTAGGAGTGCTCCTATCAATTAAGAACAAAGAACAAAAACAGCCCAGGAAACAGGCCCTTCGGCTCAACGAGCCCGTGCCGCCATTCCAATAGTACCAGTCCCCCCCTCCACCCACAACCCTTATCTATTGTTTTATGGCAATCCACATTGAGGGAAACTGATTTAGGGACAATTTATTACCTCCAGTCAGCCTAACAGCACATCTTCGGGGCGTGGGAGGAAACCGGAGCACCCGGAGAGTGCGGCTGCGCGGCCGCGTGGCGGGAGTTTGTGCGGCTGCGCGGCCGCGTGGCGGGAGTTTGCGGCTGCGCGGCCGGGTGGCGGGAATTTGTGTGACTGCGCGGCAGGGTGGCGGGAGTTTGTGCGGCTGCGCGGCCGCGTGGCGGGAGTTTGTGCGGCTGCGCGGATTTGAATGGTGTTGACGGTTGGAGATCGGGGTGATGGCGGCTCTTGGTCTCCTCATCCTCATCGGCCACCTCTTCAACTCAGCCGAGAGTCAGGTTTTCGGACTGGGCCGAGGGAGTACAGCGGCCAATTCCAGCGCTCACCGCCCGGCAGTAGGTGAAGAGAAGCGGTTTCCGTCCCGAACATCGTTCCCGCCCGGCAAAGCGGAGCTCCCGGCAACCGACCCCGAGTTAGCAGCGGTTCCTGGGCACTGTCCTGAAGCGAACCGCCTGAGCCCGACAGAAATCCCCCTCAGACCGAGAAATCAGGCCCTTGGACCGAGGAATTACCTCAGAGCGGGTAAAACACACCTGCCAGACCCGGTAATCACCTGAGAGTGAGAAATCACCCCCTCAGGCCCAGAGATCACCCCCTCAGACGCGTCAAATCAACTTATTGGGAAAACAGCAGGATCAGTCCCTGAAAATCATTCCCTCAGATCCAGGAAACAGCCCACTTCCCAAAGGGGGAAATTGTTTCTCCCCACCTTCCCGAAGGGGGGATCGTTCCCCCCCCTTCCCGAGGGGGGGATCGTTTCCCCCCCCCCCCCACCTTCCCGAGGGGGGGATTGTTTCCCCCCCCCCCCACCTTCCCGGGGGGGGGATCGTTTCCCCCCCTCCCACCTTCCCGAGGGGGGGGGATCGTTCCCCCCCCCCCCACCACCTTCCCGAGGGGGGTTCGTTCACCCCCCCCCACCCCCAACCTTGGTCCAGGGTGTTGCCTTCCTAGTCCCTTGATTTTATTGGTCAGAACATTGAAGGTAGGGGTTGGGACATCTTGTTGAAGTTGTGGAAGACATTAAGATTACACTTGGACTACTGTGTGCAATTTTGGTCACCCTGTTATAAAAAGGATATTATTAAACTAGAAAGAGTGTAGAAAAGATTCTCCTCACTTGGAGAAGCAACAGCCTTCATGGTTTTGGTAAGGCAAACTTGTAACCCTGCTAATCTGAGTAGAGATGAATTCATGGATTTCTGATTGGAGCAAAGTATCAAATGGGGCTCCCAGGGTATTAGTATTGGGACCAATGCCTTTTGTGTCATAAACAGGGCAGAGTGTACAATTTCAAAAATAAATTACCCTTTAACCAAATAAATCAGTGCATTAATGCAAAAAAAACTGCAAATGATGGGGATCCGACTCATTAGAAACAACTGGACTCCAACTGATCCCATCTGCCAGCGCTTGAACTGAATGCCAAGTGCTCAACCAGGTACTTTTTAAAGGATGCAAAGCATCCTCCCTCCACCACCTTCCCAGGCAACGAATTGTAGACCATCCCCACCCTCTGGGTAGAAAAGGTTTTTCCTCAAATACCCCCCTCAACATCCCACTCCTCACTTTGAATTTTGTCTTCTCGAGACGAACCCTTCAACTAAGGGGAACAGCTGTTTCTTATACATTCTGTCCATGGACTTCATAAACTTGTACACCTCGACCAGGTCGCCCCTCAGTCTTTTCTCCAATGAAAACAATCCAAGCCTATTTAACCACTCTTTATAACTAAAGTGTTCCATCCTAGGCAGCATCCTGGTGAATCTCCTCTGCACCCCCTCCATTACATTCTTGTCCTTCCTATAATGTGGCAACCAGAACTGTACACAGTACTCCAGGTGTGGCCTCACCAAAGTTCTGTACAAATCCAACATGACTTCCCTGCTTTTATAATCTATGCTTTGGTTGATAAAGACAAATGTCTCTTTTTCATCACCATACTAACGTGCCTCTCTACTTCAGAGATCTGTGGACAAACACACCAATGTCCCTTTGTTCTACAGAATTTCCTAGAGTCCAACCATTCGTCCTATACTTGTTAAATTATTTCATCCAAAGTGCATCACCTTACACCTTTTCTGGTTAAATTCCATCTGTCACTTAACTGCTCATTTGACCATTCTGTCTATATCTTGAAGCCCCAGACACTCTGCCTCATTGTTAACCACCCAGCCAACCTTTGTATCAACCACAAACTTACTATTCCTACCCCCCACATAGTCATCTATATGTCATTTATATAAATGGCAAAGAAAAGGAGACCCAACATGCCATTGGTCACTGTCTTCCAGTCAGTAGAGTAGTTTTATGTCATCTCCCTCTGTCTTCTACAACTGAGCCAATTTTCAATCCATTTATCAAATTAAAGTTTGTTTATCAATGTTACAAGTAAGCTGACATTAACATCGCAGTGAAATTACTGTGAAATGTTACCCAGCATCCCATGTACATTTGCTTTTATAAGCCTCCCATGTGGAATCTTGTCAAAAGCTTTGCTGAAATCTACATAAACTACATCGACTGTACTGCCCTCATCTACACACTGGGTCACCACCTCAAAAAATTCAATTAAATTTGTGAGGTATGTCATCCCTCTGACAAAGTCAAGCTGACGATTCCTGATCAAATCTTTCCAAGTGAAGATAGATGCTCTGTTTCAGAATTGTTTCCAATGGTTTCCCTACTACTGACAAAGAACAAAGAAACCTGCACAGACCATGCTGCCCAACTGAACTAAAACCACCAACCCTTCCGGGAACCATATCCCTCTATTCCCATCTCGCCCCTCTCAATTTAACTCCAATCACCCCCTCAATCCAACATCAATCACCACTTCTGTCTTAAGCAACTCACATTCTACTTGATGAGTTCCTGGAATGCAGCTTGTAGATGGTAACGTTGCTGCCACATTATCACTGGTGGAGGGTTTGACAATTAGTGTATAGGATGCCAATCAGTAGGCTGCTTTATCCTTGATTGTGTTGAGCTTCTTGAGTTTTGTCAGAGCTGCACTCTCCCAGGCAAGGGGAGAATATTCCATCATGTTCCTTATTCTGCTTATAGATGGACAACAGTCATTGGCAAATTTTGTTTGAGGTGTCTGGCACATTACTGAGGTGCTAGGCTAGTGCTGGCCAAGGGGCAGGGCCCCCGCCCGCCCCCCCCCCCCCGTCCCCGCCCCAACTGTTCCCCATTCACGGAGGGGAGGTGTTTTCCTCACCGGAGAGAATTTCACCTTGCGAAGCTGCAAAGGCAAGTGGGCCCAAATGATTCAGTGCCAGGCTCACTAATGCCATGAAGATCAACATTAAAATACATTTAAATAATTTATTCAGCCTTTTGCCCATTTCCCGTGAGAGGCTGACTGCGCTAAAAGTCTTTCTCTGGTTTACCCGTTGATGGTGGGAGGAATCAGTAAAATTCCAGCCATTACTTTTCAACTATTTACTCTCCCATCCCTCTCAATATTCCTCTCAACTCTTGTGCCCCACATCCTCTCCTCATATCCTTGTCTCTCACTACTACTTTTTCCATTTCCTCCTTTCTTGCACCCTCTTTATTTCTTCCATGTTTGATCTGATTTGATTTGATTTATTATTGTCGCATGTATTAGCATATAGTGAAAGGTATTGTTTTTTATGTGCTATACAGACAGCATACTATTCATTGAGAAGGAAATGAAAGAGTGTAGAATGTAGTGTTACAGTTATAGCTCTGGGGTGTAGAGAAAGATCAACTTAATGCGAGGTAGGTCCATTCAAAAGTCTGACGGCAGCACAGAGGAAGCTGTTCTTGAATCAGTTGGTTAATGACCTTGGACTTTTGTACCTTATTTTCTGACGGAAGAAGGGAAGAGAGAATCTCTTTGGGGGAGGGAGTTTGTGGGGGTCCTTGATTATGCTGGCTGCTTTGTTGAGGTGGCAGGAAGTGTAGACAGAGTCAATGGATGGGAGGCTGTTTTGTGAGATGGACTGGGCGGCATTCACAACCTGTAGTTCCTTGCAGTCTTGGGCAGAGCAGGAGCCGTACCAAGCTGTGATACAGCTGGAAAGAATGATTTCTACGGTGCATCTGTAAAGGTTGTTGAGAGAGTTGTAACTGACATGCCAAAATTCCTTAGTCTCCTGAGAGAATAGAGGATTTTGTGGGCTTTCTTACCTATAGCATTGGCATGAGGGAACCAGGACAGGTTGTTGGTGATATGGACACCTAAAAACTTGAATAAATAGCAATCTGATATAGATGTCCTTGTTATCTAGCTGTTCCAGGGTTGAGTGCAGGGCCTGGGAGATGGCGTCTGCAGTGGACCTGTTGCAGTGTTAGGCAAACTAGTGGATCCAGGCAGTCCTGGAGGCTGGAATTGATTCGTGCCACGATTAAACTTTCAAAGACTTCATAATGATGGATCTTAGAGCCACTGGCCAATAGTCATTAAGGAATGCTGTTTGGTTTTTCTTTGGTACCGGGATGATGGTCGTCTTCTTGAAGCAGATAAGGACCTCAGATTGTTGTAAAGAGAGGTTGGAAATCTGGACACCTAAAAACTTGAAGCTATCGACCATTTCTACTTCGTCTCTGTTGATGTAGACAGGGGCATGTTCTCCTTTACACTTCCTGAATTCAATGACAATCTCTTCTTGTTGACATTAAGGGAGATATTATTGTTGCTGCACCAGTTCTCCAGATCCTTTATCTCATTCCTGTACTCAGTCTCATCATTGTTTGAGATCTGACCCAGTGCAGTGGTGTCATCAGCAAACTTGAAAATTGAATTGGAGAGGAATTTAAGAACATAAGAAATAGGAGCCGGAGTAGGCCATCTAGCCCTTTGAGCCTGCCCCGCCATTCAGTAAGATCATGGCTGATCTGTCGTGGCTCAGTTCCACTTTCCCGCCCTCTCCCCATAACCCTTAATCCCCTTGCCTATCAAAAATCTCTCAACCCGCGTCTTAAATATATTTAGCGAGGCAGCCTCCAACACTTCAACGGGCAGAGAATTCCAGAGATTCACCACCCTTTGACTGAAGAAGTTCCTCCTCAACTCCGTTCTAAACCGCCCCCCCTTTATCTTGAGGCTGTGTCCTCTAGTCCTACTGTCCTTTCTGAGCGGGAAGAGCCTCTCCGCCTCTATCCTATCCATCCCATTCATCATCTTATATGTCTCAATGAGATCTCCCCTCATTCTTCTAAACTCTAACGAGTACAAGCCTAGTTTATTCAGCCTCTCCTCATAGTTCAACCCCCTCAACTCCGGTATCAGCCTAGTAAACCTCCTCTGCACTCCCTCCAAGGCCAAAATATCCTTGCGTAAGTGCGGCGACCAAAACTGCACACAGTACTTATTTTTAAGACGCGGGTTGATGGGTTTTTGATAAGAGAGGGGATTAAGGGTTATGGGGAGAGGGCGGGAATGTGGAACTGAGCCACGACAGATCATCCATGATCTTATTGAATGGCGGGGCAGGCTCGAAGGGCTAGATGGCCTACTCCTGCTCCTATTTCTTATGTTGTTATGTACTCCAGCTGCGGCCTCACCAGTGCCCTGTACAGTTGCAGCAAGACCTCCCTACTTTTATATTCAATCCCCCTCGCTGTGAAGGCTAGCATCCCATTTGCCTTCCTGACCACCTGCTGCATCTGCAGGCTGGGTTTTTGTGACTCATGCACAAGGACCCCCAGGTCCCTCTGCACCGTCGCATGCTGCAGTTTTTCGCCATGTAAGTAATAGTCCTTCCTACCATTATTCCTACCAAAGTGGACAACTTCACACTTGCCAACATTAAATTCCATTTGCCAGTTCCTGGCCCATTCGCCCAGCCTATCTAGATCCTTCTGCAGACTTTCCACACCATCTGCACAATTTTCCATTCCACCAATCTTGGTGTCATCAGCAAATTTCGACACCATACACTCGGTTCCCTCCTCCAGATTATCTATATAAATGGTAAATAGCTGAGGCCCCAGCACCGACCCCTGGGGCACTCCACTAGTCACCAACCGCCAATCCAAATAGCACCCATTGACCCCCACTCTCTGCCTCCTATTTGACAGCCAATCCCCTATCCACGCTAACACCCTACCCCCAACTCCATGCCCCCTGACCTTTAATAACCTCTTGTGCGGCACCTTATCAAACGCCTTCTGAAAATCAAGAAACACCACATCCACTGGCTCTCCTCTATCCACCGCGCTAGACACATCCTCATAGAACTCCAATAAATTAGTCAGACACGACTTCCCCTTAACGAAACCGTGCTGCGGTTGGCCACACAGCCATAGGTATATAAGGAGTGTAGTAAGGGGCTGAGAACACAGCGTTGTGGGGTGTTGAGTATGATCGTGGAAGAAATGTTGTTGTCTATCCTTACTGATTGTGGTCTGTGGGTTGGGAAGTTCAGACTCCAGTCACAGATGGAGGAATCGAGGCCCAGACATGGAGTTTGGAGTCAAGTTTCGCAAGGGTAATGGTGTTGAAAGCTGAGCTTGAGTCAATAAGTAGGAATCTGACAAATGTGTTTTCACATCACTTCATCTTCCTTTTCTCAATCCCCTCTTACCAAATTCCCCCCCATCCTCACATTGCCTCCTTTCCATGCCCCAATCTACTCTACCTTGTATCTGCTCATGTTGATTTCTCCTGATATCAATGAATGCTGCTGTGATCTTCCTCTTGTTCCACTCGGGTTTTTATGCAACGCACAAACGGAGATTGCAAATGTAGTTTGATGTTGCACATAATGTTGCAAGAGCTATATTTTTGTAACAGCATTCAGTCATCCTTTCCCGCTGTTTTAGTAATAATGCAAGAGTGATGCTTTATAAAATTAAATTCTATTATTCACAGTTCAAATTAACATTCAAATCTATGCTTATGCAATAGTGACATGGTTTCCTGACGTTGAAACTGGAGATAGTTTCCTGAAACATCAGGAAAAGCTTCTTCGAGAACTTAATCAGTACAGAATCATTTCTCCATTTATTGTATCAGGAGGACGGATGAGGAATATGGATCTTTTACAACAGGTAAGGAAGCAGTGGAGGAGCGCATGTCAATGTTACAAATCAAGTTACAGCTTGATATAATTTGACAGTGTCCAGCTGGTCTATTCCAGTTTGATCTAAATTTAATTCTAATCAGAACTTGCCCCCTTGGATTACAAGTGCCAAGGCCAATCAATTGTTGATACAATAATAGAGTCTTGCAGCCCTGAAGGAGGCCTTTCATAGAACATTACAGTGCAGTACAGACCCTTCAGCCTTCGATGTTGCGCTGACCAGTGGAACCAATCTAATGATCCTCCAACCTAAACTATTTCCAATGTTATCCATATGCCTATCCACTGACCATTTGGACGCCCTTAAAGTTGATGAGTCCACAACTGCTCAGGCAGGGCATTCCACGCCCTTACTACCCTCTGATTAAAGAACCTACCTCTGACATCCATCCTATAATTACCACCCCTTAATTTAAAGCTATGTCCCCTCATGGCTAAAGAGCTGGTATAGGAGAGAGGGCTTTAACTATATGGATCATTGGGATGTCTTCCGGTGAAGGTAGGATGTATCCAAGAAGATCAGGTTACACCTGAACTGGAGGGGCACCAATATCTTGGGCAGAAGGTTTGTTAGTGCTGTTCATAAGAACATAAGAAATAGGAGCAGGAGTAGGCCATCTGGCCCTTCGAGCCTGACCCGCCATTCAATAAGATCATGGCTGATCTGTCGTGGCTCAGTTCCACTTTCCCGCCCTCTCCCCATAACCCTTAATCCCCTCTCTTATCAAAAACCCATCAACTCGCTTCTTGAAAATATTTAGCGAGGCAGCCTCCACCACTTCAACGGGTAGAGAATTCCAGAGATTCACCACCCTTTGAGTGAAGAAGTTCCTCCTCAACTCCGTTCTAAAACGCCCCCCCTTTATCTTGAGGCTGTGCCCCCTAGTCCTAGTGTCTTTTTTGAGCGGGAAGAGTCTCTCCACCTCTATCCTATCCATCCCATTCATCATCTTATACGTCTCAATGAGATCTCCCCTCATTCTTCTAAACTCCAACGAGTACAAGCCTAGTTTATTCAGCCTCTCCTCATAGCTCAACCCCCTCAACTCCGGTATCAGCCTAGTAAACCTCCTCTGCACTCCCTCCAAGGCCAAAATATCTTTGCGCAGGTGCGGCGCCCAAAACTGCACACAGTACTCCAGCTGCGGCCTCACCAATGCCCTATACAGCTGCAGCAAGACCTCCCTACTTTTATATTCAATCCCCTTCGCTATGAAGGCCAGCATCCCATTTGCCTTCCTGACCACCTGCTGCACCTGCAAGCTGGGTTTTTGCGACTCATGCACAAGGACCCCGAGGTTAAGGGTTAAACTAGTGTGATGGGGGTATGGGAATCGGAACAGCAGGCCAGTAAGTTTTGGAACCAGGGAAAAACATGAGACTGAGATAAACATAGCACAGTGTAAGAGCAGGCAGAGAAAAGCCATGGGGCACAGTGAGACTGGAGGCTTGGAGTGTGTTGGCTTCAGTGCAAGAAGTATAACAGGTAAAATAGATGAACCGAGAGCCTGAATTACTGTGTGGAATTGTGATGTTATTGTAATTACAGAGACATGGTTAAAAGAGGGACAGGACTGGCAGCTGAAGATTCGGGAATATTGTTGTTTTAGATGGGACCGAAGGGGAAACAAAAGGGGCGGAGGAGTTGCATGATTAGGGAGCAGATTACAGTTGTGTTGAGGGAGGAGACATTGGAGGGATTGTGTCGTGAGGCATTGTGGGTGGAGCTCAGGAATAGGAAGGGTGAAATCACAATGTTGGGTATGTACTATAAACCTCCCAACAGCCTGCGGAAGACAGGAGCAGCTGTGTAGTTAGATACTGAAAAGGTATGAAAAAAAGCAAGGGTAGTTGTGGGTGACTTTTAACTTCCCCCATATTGACTGGGAATCCCTTAGAGCCAGGAGTTTGGATAGACAGCAATGTATTAGATTTGTCGAGGAGGATTTTTTGATACAGTATGTTGACAATCCAACTAGAATTTGGGCCATACCAGACTTGCTGTTGGGGAATGAGCCAGGCCAGGCGATCATTGTTTCGGTGGGGGAGCATTTTGGGCTTAGTGACCATAATTATATCATGGATATTTAATGGGATCAGTCCCAGCAGCTGGATGCCCAGGGTCACTTATGCAAGTGACTCGGAAAGTGTCCAGCTCTTCCCAAATACCCATGTCTGTGACCCGATCAACTCCAGCTACATAGGTTGAGAAAAGTGCACCTGGTTACAGTAAGCCAGGGCCTCCAGCTCTCGGCACCTTAGAATGCCTGCTAAAGACATTAAAAACAACAGGGCACAGTATTCAGCAGGCAGCCTCCATCTCTACAAAAATATCAGCTCGCACCTAGATCGCACGGTGGCACAGTGGTTAGCACTGCTGCCTCACAGCGTCAGGTACCCAGGTTCAATTCCCGGCCTGGGTCGCTGTCTGTGTGGGTTTCCTGCAGGTGCTCCGGTTTCCTCCCACAGTCCGAAGATGTGCTGGTTAGGTGGGTTGGCCATCCAAAATTCTCCCTCAATGTACATGAACAGGTGCCAGAGTGTGGCGACTAGGGGAGTTTCACAGTAACTTCATTGCAGTGTTAATGTAAGCCTTACTTGTGACACATAAGAACATAAGAAATAGGAGCAGGAGTAGCCCCTTGAGCCTGCCCTGCTGTTCAATAAGATCATGGCTGATCTGATAGTGGTTCAGTTCCACTTACCCGCCTACTCCCCATAACCCTTAATTCCCTTATTGATCAAAAATCTATTTTTCTGTGACTTAAACACATTTAACGAGGTAGACTCCACTGCCTCAATGGGCAGAGAATTCCAAAGATTCAGTACCCTCTGGGAGAAGAAGTTCCTCCTCAACTCTGTTCTAAATTGACTCCCCTTTAGTTTGAGGCTGTGCCCTCTCGTTCTTGTTTCCATTCTAAGTGGAAATAATCTCTCTGCTTCTACCCTGTCTAGCTCCTTCATTATCTTATATGTCTCCATAAGATCTCCCCTCAGCCTTCTAAACCCCAACGAGTACAGGCCCAGTGTATTCAATCTCTCATAATAAATAAACTTTAAACTTTAGATCTAGAGTTAGAAAGATTAAGGAACATTGATATCACTCGCAGGTGTTCACTTATTGTTGAGATTATGCACCTTTGTAAATACATGTGTTCCTGACAATAGTCTCCCCATTTTTAAACATTGTTCATATGCATCTTTGTGTATATATTTTGCAAAGTTGACTTAGGCTCCCACTCTGTGATCACCTTGTGTTTGCGTCCCATTTATTGCTGACTTATTGAAGTTACTCACCTGATGTATGATGTCATGGAACTGTGTCAAGCTTTTTTATTAAAAGTGTGACTGCAAATTGCATTATGAGCTTTTACTTTTTACAAGACACCATAGATTACCATAAAGGGTCACCAGAAATGCTGTCTCATCCTCAAATACTTGCTTTCATTGTTAGTGCCAAGGCCTACAGCCACGATAGTATCTCCAGCCACGTGTGCACAAGAAATACTTAATTCAAGAGGCCACGATTGCATCAAGACCTGTTGATGTAGGATTTACGCTGGCGTGCTGCATCTCACTTCCCAGAGCAGTTAATGCTGACCATTTCAAAGATTAAGGCCGGGTGAAACTTGAGGCTGAATGCTGACCTTGCTCTCAGTGTTAGTAAACGTAGAAACTAGAAGCAGGGTTAGGCCATTCGGCCCTTCAAGCCTGCTCTGCCATTCATTTTGATCATGGCTGATCATCAAATTCAATAATCTGATTTGCCCCTTTCCTGCCATATCCCTTGATCCCTTTAGCTCATATCTATCCTCGCATAGGTCGCCCAGTCATGAGGACATAGGGGGAGGATGAATCCAGTGGAACTAGATGTGGAATTTTATCATTAATAATATCATTAACATGAAGGGGAGGACTTTGTTCCAGGAGTGATTGTTCTGCTGAACGGTCTTACAGATCATATCTTTGAGGGTACGGTTCATCCTCTACTACATCGCGAGATTGGGGGTGGTAAGCAATGTGGAATTGTTGCTTTATCCCGAACAATTCCATTACGTGTTGCATTACCTGAGCAGTGAAGTGAGTGCCCTGGTCCAATTCGATGCTGCGGGGAAGGCCCCACCTAGTAAAAATGTGCTACACTAGGATGTCAGCTGTAACCTTGGCTGTGTTAGTGTGGGTTGGAAAAACTTCCACCTATTTATTAGAAGCGTCTACAATGATCAGGATGTATTTGTATTCTCCCACTCCGGGTGGTAGGGGACCAATATAGTCAATCTGGAGATTTGTCCAGAGTGAGTAAGCCTCAGTCCCCCTTTGTGGGCATATTTATCAGGATTGTTCTGTGCACAGATGATATCAACATAATTCCGTTCTAAGTTCTGTTCTAAGTTCGGCTACCAGCCCAAATCTTTGATGTGCTCACTTATGGTTCCTGCCCCTTGATGGCCCTGGACATAGTGATTTTGGAAAATGATTTGGTTACGGTCCCTGGTTGGGACCACATATAGGCCATCCTTAAGGACAAGCCCATCCTGTACCAATATTGCATTTTACCATTTTCCAAAGAAGGCGGAGTTTGCCCCTTCCTGAATTTGATTCAGGTCCTGGTCACTGCTTTGGGCTTGTTTTAGGTCTCCAACCTTGGTCTGATCAACAGTCACAACTTCAATTCACTCTGTAACTATTGGTTGCCAAAATTCCCCCTCTCAAGCACCCTGTTTGGCTAATTCATCCGCCCTTATGTTCCAAGTGGGGAGGTGCAGTGGTGGGCCTTTAATTATGTCATTCTCCCAGTCTTGGGCAGCCTGGAAAATAAATCTTAACAGTGGGGCTGGTGGTAGAGGTTTCCCATCTGTTGGTATGAATCCCCTTCCTTCCTATAGGGGCATGAAGTCCGTTAAACTGTTGCAGATATACATACTGTCAGAGTGTATTTGGTTGTGGGGAACAGGTCAAGATGGCTGACTACGTTCTAACGCTGCCAGTTCTGCGGCTTGTGCACTCGAGTTCTGGAAGTTTTAAGGCTATCTCCCTTAGGGCTTGTCTTCTTGGTCTTCCACGTATATCCCACATCCTGTCCTCCTGTTTCCCTCTTCCACCATGGATGATCCATCTACAACAATTTTTAAACTGTCCTGAGCCTGGGTTTGGCCGATTCCCCTGGCTCCTGCCCCCTTTTGTTTTGGCAACAATAGCCCCTTGGGGTCTTTTATTGCTGGAACCTGACATTCATGGGGCTCCCTGCCATAGGTTAGGTTGTCTGCCAGGAATGTGGGGACCCGGGTGTGTTTGACCGCAATCTCGACCCTGTAACTGAGTGTCCATTGTGCAATACAGTTTTGACCAACCTTCCCATTTTTAATTCAGCCGTTCAGCAGTAGTTGTATGGGGGTGTGTTCTGTAAGTATAGTGAGAGGGTTCAAGCTGACTATGTAGTTAAAGTGGACACTGCCCAGAAAACTGATAATAAGTGGGTTTTGCACACCGAAAAGTTTCGTTCAACTGGAGTTAGTATGCAGGAAGGCTAAGCAATTGGGCCGAGTTGTCTGTGCAGTTCTTGGAGGAGCATGGCAGCTAGTGTGCTGTTAGTGTCAGTGGCTGCTACTTCAAGAGCAAAGGGGAATTCAGCGTTGGGTACTTGTAAAGCAGGGGCTTGTGCAAGGGATTGCTTGAGGTCTGAGACTGCTTGTGTGTGTTGCACAGTGCAGACTCATGGGGTGTTTTTTCGTAAAAGTTCGGACAGGGGAGTGGCGAAACCATCTATGTAGTTGCAGCAGTATCCCACTGAGCCAAGAAAGGAGCGCAGGGAGCTCATGTCCTTTGGTAAGGGAAGGCGTGTTATAGATTCGATTCACTTCCTTTCTAATTCATGCTTTCCCTCAGTCACTACTGTACCCAAGTAGGAGACCTGGTCTGAGCTTTCTTGGGATTTACCTTTAACCCTAATGTAGTGAGGAGGTTCAGTAGATCATCCAATAACTTTAGATGTTCCCCTCTTGTTTCAGTTTGTAAGTGGAGATCATCTACATATTGTACCAAACGTCTGGTTTGGAGAATCCCTCCAAGCCTTTTGCTAAGCTCTGGTGAAATATGGAGGGGGCGTTATGAAAACCTTGTGGTAAACACATCCAGGTGTACTGTTGTCCCTGGAATGTGAAGGCAAATTTGTATTGACAGTGATGATCTAAGGGAATTGATCAGAAGCTGTTACTGATGTCCAACCCTGTGAAAAGTTTGCGTGTGGGGCTTGTTTCATCATGGGCTCTAGGCTAGTCACCTCTGTGGGAGCCTTGATGGGGGCTTGTTTCCTTACCGGCCATATGGGGGAGTTAGTGGAAGCAACGGGGTGCAGGACTCTTTGTTTTAATAAACTGCTAATCACCTTGGCCACTTGCCCTTCGGCTTGCTTAGGGAAGCCTTTCTGTCTTTGGAGTTTAGGGTCAGGACCTTCTATGATTACCTCCCCTGTTATTTGGTTGCAGTCATGCTTCTGACTGGCGAATGTCTGTGTGTGTTTGGCTAATATACCTGTGCTTTAGGGTGTTCTGTCATTTCTGTGGGCCTGGTCCACAATTTTCCAAAACGGGGTCAAACAATAGGTTGCAATTGCTCATCAGATTGGACCCTAGAATGTGCTGTACCTCTGGATGGAGTTTAACCAAGATAGCTAGTTGATGACATGTTATAATACCCAGTCGAAATTCTAATGGGTCTGTTTCTAATCCCTCCTGTAAATGTCCCATAAAGCCACTTAACATTATTGTTTTCTCGGTAGGCCAAGTACAGCTGAGGTCATGGGATGTGTAAGATTGGTACGAGATCCCCCTGTGTCTCATAGGAACTCGATGCGGGGGTGGGGCGGGGGGGCTCCTACACTATCCCATTCAGTGTTGCAAACCCAATTTGGGGAGGTCTGGCACAGACATGGTTCCAGTCCAGAGTCTAATTGGGGGTAGAAACTGAAAGGGGTGTTGGAGGCATCCATCGGGGTCGTGATGTATTGTCTAGCAGGTCCTTCTAATGACATACATCGGGGCTCTCTGTGAAATCGTTGGGGCGGTCGTGGGGTCTGGCTGGGCAGGGCTCTACGTTCCCTGGCCACAGTTGTAACACTGCGCTTGTTGGGGTAGATATTTGGAAGTGATTTTGTCTTGTTCCCTGTACCTGGGATTGGGAATATTTCGGGGTTTTGCGCTGCACTGCAGTTTTCTGCATTGATGATTGGCAGGGGTACATTGGGGTGGGTGCCCTGAGTTCCCCTGTCCCCTATTTCCACCTCCCACTTTGTTATACGCCAAACCTGGGCCAGGTCTGTGTGGATCGGGTTCATCTTTCTGTGTTTTGTGGGCTTGAGGGTGTCTGTTTGACTTCCCGTTCCCAAACATGAGTCATTTTGCAGATGGCCCAGGCTTCTGTGTGTGTATTATTATCGGGATCAAAATTCTCACAGGCTTACAAACTCCCCTCGGTGGCGTATGCTATCAGAGTCCGGATCCATGTGGACCAGTGGTGTGCATTTAGGACATAGAACATTACAGCACAGTACAGGCCCTTCAGCCCTCAATGTTGTGGCGAGCTATGTTGAATCCCAAGATCAAGCTATCCCACTCCCTATCATTCTGATGTGCTCCATGTGCCTGTCCAATAACTACTTGAAAGTTCCTAAAGTGTCCAACTCCACTATCACAGCAGGCAGTCTATTCCACACCCAAACCACTCTCTGAGTAAAGAATCTACCTCGGACATCCCTCCTATATCTCTCACCATGAACCTTATAATTATGCCCCCTTGTAACAGCTACATCCACCCGAGGAAATAGTCTCTGCACATCCCCCTCATCATCTTATAAACGTCTATTAAGTCGCTTCTCATCCTCCTCCGCTCCAAAGAGAAAAGCCCCAGCTCCCTCAAGCTTTCCTCATAAGACCTACCCTCCAAACCAGGCAGCATCCTGGTAAATCTCCTCTGCCCAGTGCTTCCACGTCCTTATCGTGTGATGACCAGAACTACACACAATATTCCAAATGTGGTCTCACAATGTCCGGTATAGTTGCAGCATAACCCCCTTGAGTTTAAGGCTCTTAAACTCAAACCCCCTGTTAATAAACGCTAACTTACTATAAGCCTTCTTCACGGCTCTATTCACTTGACTGGGGCGTGTATGGGGTGTCAGGGAGAGGTGATACCTTTGGTGGGGGAACATGTCGTGTCCTTTCAGGGCGGTTTGTCCATACTTGTCCCCACCTTGCACTCAGCTGTCACCTCTGGCTCCCCGTAGCTGTTTGCATGCGACAGCAGCCACATCCCGGGCAATGGCCTTGACAAACCAGCTAAACCAGGTGACAGTAGTCGACGGGTCTCAACTCTCGGTGAGATAGGGAGATGTCTATTCCAGCATGTGAAGACAGAGTCCGGCGGATTGAGTGGAAGACACCACTGGAAGGTCCAACGGTCAAGAAGGCGGTCTCTGCAAGCGTCGTGGAACGTGAAGAGCAGGACAAGACACTGAAGATGTCCTGGTCATCCACTGCGCCTAGTCCCACCTCCAGCCATCTTGACTCTTGTCTTGCCGCTGGATCTAGATGGGAATTGGGAAGAGAGAGTGAGGCTGACGCTGCACAGCTCTCCTTCACTTTAATCCAAATCAAGCGCAAGTTTCGACACCATCATCATTATCATCATCAGTGTCCTGTTCAATCCTTGAAGTCCTGTGGTGATGGGCGCGTGATGAAGCAGCAGGTGTGGATACACTGGGAGCTGTAGTCACAGACTTGCACGTAGGCGGCTCAGGTCTAATGGTTGTTTTTCGCTGACCGAAGCAGCAGTGGAACTTGGTGTCTACCTGGACGAAACTCACTGCTCACCTCTGTAGAATGAGGAAGGGGCTAGAAAAGGTGCTCAAACATTGCCTGCTTCACTACACCTGGCCAGTTTACCACGGCTGGCGGGGATCCCATCTTGACAAAAAGTGACACCGCTCACCATTGGCACTTGGAACATGCGCACGCTTTTGGACAACCCTACAGCAGACAGACCAGAGAGAAGAACAGCCTTAGTTGCTTGCAAGATACAAAATTGACATTGCAGCCCTGAGCGAAACTCATCTTGGCAACGTAGGTCAGTTGACTGAAACTAGAGGTGGATACATTTCTTCCTGGAGCGGTCGCGGCAGCGATGATGATTGTGATGCTGGAGTTGGATTCGCCGTCAGGAGTCACCTTGTTCGGAAACTTGATAGCCTACCCAAGGGTGTGAACGACCGGCTTATGACATTCCAGCTTCCGCTACAGAACAGAAGTCAAGCCACCCTGATCAGTGTCTTTGCCCCCACAATGAACAACCCGGACGAGATGAAAGACAAGTTCTACAAAGAACTAGGCACCCTACTATCAGCAGTGAGCAGGACTGACAAGCTGATTTTGCATGGCGATTTCAATGCAAGAGTAGGGTATGAGAAAGGGGACCTAGTGGTAGGGGATGGGGATATGGCTAAGGTCTTGAATAACTTTTTTGTTTCTGTCTTCATGGAGGAGGATGTGAATAATTTGCCGGGTGTTAGCGATGGAAAGGCGTAGGACTGGAGGGTCTTAATGACATTACTGTTACTAGAGAGGCGGTGCTCGACAGACTGGAGGGGCTGATTATGGACAAGTCCCCAGGACCGGATGGAATGCATCCGAGGGTTCTGAAAGAAATGGCGGAGGTGATAGTGGATGCCTTGGTGGTTATTTTCCAGACGTCGCTGGATTCCAGGGAAGTGCCGGAAGAATGGAAAACGGCTAATGTTACGCCGTTGTTTAAGAAGGGTGCCAGGCAAAAGGCGGGGAATTATAGGCCGGTTAGTTTAACGTCTGTGGTAGGTAAAATGTTAGAATCCGTCATTAAGGAGGAAATTGCGAGGCATCTTGAAGGGAATTGCTTGATAGAGCAGATGCAGCACAGTTTCATTAAAGGGAAGTCGTGACTGACAAATTTACTGGAGTTCTATGAGGATGTGTCTAGGGCGGTGGATAGAGGAGAGCTGGTGGATGTGGTCTTTCTGGATTTTCAGAAGGCGTTTGACAAAGTACCTCACAAGAGGTTATTGCAGAAGGTCGGGGGACATGGAGTTGGGGGTAGGGTGTTAGCGTGGATAGAGGATTGGTTGTCAAATAGGAGGCAGAGAGTGGGGGTCAACGGGTGCTATTCGGATTGGCGGATGGTGACTAGTGGAGTGTCCCAGGGGTCGGTGCTGGGGCCTCAGCTATTTACCATTTATATAGATGATCTGGAGGAGGGAACCGAGTGTAGGGTGTTGAAATTTGCTGATGACACCAAGACTGGGGGAACGGCAAATTGTGCGGAAGGTGTGGAGAGTCTGCAGAAGGATCCAGATAGGCTGGGCGAATGGGCCAGGAAATGGCAAATGGAATTTAATGTTGGCAAGTGTGAGGTGGTCCACTTTGGTAGGAAGAATGGTAGGAAGGACTATTACTTACGTGGCGAAAAACTGCAGCAGGCGACGGTGCAGAGGGACCACGGGGTCCTTGTGCATGAGTCGCAAAAACCCAGCTTGCAGGTGCAGCAGGTGGTCAGGAAGGCGAATGGGATGCTGGCCTTCATAGCGAGGGGGATTGAATATAAAAGTAGGGAGGTCTTGCTGCAGCTGTATAGGGCATTGGTGAGGCCGCAGCTGGAGTACTGTGTGCAGTTTTGGGCGCCGCACCTGCGCAAAGATATTTTGGCCTTGGAGGGAGTGCAGAGGAGGTTTACTAGGCTGATACCAGAGTTGAGGGGGTTGAGCTATGAGGAGAGGCTGAATAAACTGGGCTTGTACTCGTTAGAGTTTAGAAGAATGAGGGGAAATCTCATTGAGACGTATAAGATGATGAATGGGATGGATAGGATAGAGGTGGAGAGGCTCTTCCCGCTCAGAAAGGACAGTAGGACTAGGGGTCACAGCCTCAAGATAAAGGGGGGGGGGGGCGGTTTAGAACGGAGTTGAGGAGGAACTTCTTCAGTCAAAGGGTGGTGAATCTCTGGAATTCTCTGCCCGTTGAAGTGGTGGAGGCTGCCTCGCTAAATATTTTTAAGATGCGGGTTGATGGGTTTTTGATAAGAGAGGGCATTAAGGGTTATGGGGAGAGGGCGGGAAAGTGGAACTGAGCCACGACAGATCAGCCATGATCTTATTGAATGGCAGGGCAGGCTCGAAGGGCTAGATGGCCTACTCCTGCTCCTATTTCTTATGTTCTTATGACTCTGCAATCTGGCAGGGGGTCATTGGGAGGCATGGAGTGAGCAAGTGTAACAGTAATGGCCTACTCTTACTGAAGACCTGTGCAGCACATGACCTCCTCATCACCAACACAACCTTCCGTCTGCCTACCTGTAACAAGACCTCCTGAATGCACCCCCGCTCTAAGCTTTGGCATCTTATTGACTATGTCATTGTCAGGAGAAGAGACAGGCAGGATGTCAGAGTGACCAAGGCCATGTGTGGTACTGACTGCTGGACAGATCACAGGCTCATTGTCTCCAAAATGAGGCTCCGCATCAGACCCAAGAGGCGACCACAAGGAAACAAGGTTATGAAAAGAATCAATGCGGCCAAGCTAAAGAACCCCAGCATCGCTTCAGCACTGGCTGAAACCGTAGAAATCAAGCTTGCTGACCTACACCTCGCAGGCAATGCTGAGGATGACAGGGAATCCTTCAGGGATGCTGTCCATACATCTGCACTGAAGACGCTTAGACCCTCCATCCGCAAGCAGCATGACTGGTTCGATGAGAATGATGAGAAGATATACAGGTTCTACTTGTTGAAAAGCACCGTCTTCATTGGGCCTGTCAGAATGACCCATCTTCAACTGCCAAGAAAAATGCTTTTACCAGCGCTTGCAGGACAGTCCAGAGTAAATTGCGTAAAATGCAGGGTGCCTGGCTGAGTGCCAAGGCAGATGAAATACAGGGATATGCTGACAGAAACGACTTGAAACGGTTCTATGAAGCCCTGAACACTCCCTACGGACCTCAATCTCTTGGGAGCTACCCCCCTCCTGAGTACAGATGGTACAACTTTCATTACAGAGAAGGCTCAGATCCTGCAGAGATGGGCTGAACACTTTGAAGCTGCCCTCAACCGACTGTCATCTATTAACGATGAGGCAATAGATAGGATTCCCCAGGTTGATATCAACAGCGCCATGGATGACCCACTGGTAGTAGCCGAAGTCACAAAAGCTGTCCACTGGCAAAGCCCCAGGGGCAGATGCCATACCCGCAGAGATCTATAAAGCTGCTGGTCCTGCACTTATCGAGAAGCTCACTGAGTTGTTCCAGTCCTTTTGGGAGCAAGGATCCATTTCTCAGGAACTTAAAGATGCTTCCATCGTACACCTCTACAAGAGGAAGGGCTATTGGCAAGTATGTGACAACCACCGAGGAATCTCGCTGCTCTCCATCACAGGAAAAACCCTTGCAAGAGTCCTGCTAAATCGTCTGGTCACTCATCTGGAGCTGGGCCTGCTTCCAGAGTCACAGTGTGGTTTCCGCAAAAGTTGTGGGACTACTGACATGATTTTTGCTGCGCACCAACTTGAGGAGAAGTGTCAGGAGCAGAATCGTGAGCTCTACACAACCTTTGTTGACCTCACGAAAGCCTTCGACACTGTAAGCCGACAAGGCCTGTGGAGGATCATGTCAAAGTTCGGCTGCACCCCCCAAATTCATTCAGATGGTATGCCAGTTCCATGATGACCAGAGTACTGGATGGTGAGAATTCTCTGAGGCATTCCCAGTCACCAGTGGCGTCAAACAGAGCTGTGTGGTCACGCCCACACTGTTCAGCATGATGTTTACTGCCATGCTGAATGATGCCTTCCAGGACAGTATTGCTGGAATCAGCCTCAAGTACAGAGTAGTTGAGAAGCTTTTCAACCTGAGGAGACTTCAAGCTATTACCAAAGTGAAGGAGACTGTTCTGAGAGATTTCCTATTTGCCGATGACTGCGCTCTGTTTGCTGGATCAGAGCCCGAGATGCAAGTCAGTATGGACAAATTTTCTACGGTTTGTGACAACTTTGGACTCACCATCAACATTAAAAAGACTGAAGTCATGCACCAGCCTGCTCCTCATACACTGTACACAGAACCCATAATCACAATCAAAGGGCAGAAACTACAGGCAGTGGACCAGTTCACTTATCTTGGCAGCATCCTCTCATAAGCAGTGACTATTGATACAGAAGTTAACTGCAGAATAGCAAAGGCAAGTTCTGCTTTTGATAGACTGCGCTCCACTGTATGGGAACGTCGAGGAATCAGCCCAGCAACAAAACTGAAGGTATGCAAGACAGCTCAGTCACTCTCACATGACTTGTCTTCGCAGAATATTACACATCCAATGACACAACGAAGTACCAGACACTGAAGTTCTGTCTAGAGCAAGTCTACCGTCAGTCCACACACTGCTGATGAGAACGCAGACCCGGTGGGCAAGTCATGTCATCCGTAGTCAGACGAGCGCGTACCCAAGCAGCTCCTTTTTGGGGAACTCTCTGCTGGAAAACGCTCGCATGGAGGGCAGAAGAAACATTTCAAAGACACACTCAAAGCCTCCCTGAAGTCGCTTGAAATTGACACGACCACCTGGGAAATGCTGGCACAAAACCGCCCTACCTGGCGCTGCCTCATCCACAAAGGCTGTCAAGCTCACGAAGCAAGGTGTATTGCTAAAGCACAACTTAAGTGCGAGCTGCGCAAGTCCAGAGCAACCACTGCAGCAACTACAGTGTCTATACAAGTCTGCCCAATATGTGCCAGGACATTCCATGCCCGAATTGGCCTATCAGTCATCTTCAGACACACTGCAACCAGCTTCAAAATGACTAATGGTGTCAAGGTCCTTATCACTGACGATGGACGAACAACAACAACATCCGCTTGAGTGGCAACCTTCAGAGATCTGTGGATACGAACCCCAAGATCTGTCTGTTCCTCCACATTCCTTAGAACCCTTCCGTTGACCCTGTAATCTGCATTCATTTAATTGGATTTGATTTAATTGGCCGAAAACCGCAACAAATTGGTTCCATAGCCGGCCAGCATAGGCTGTCGGGTGCTCCCCTCTCTTTTGTTGGCAGTTGTTTAAGCCTTTTACCAGGTCATCCCTTTTGTAGCCTGTGGCAGCCAGAACGGCTGCCTTCGTTTCTGGTAGGGTTCCCCAGCCACATTCTGGTGTTCGGGTAGGGGGGAACGGATGACAGGACTTAAATGTAGCAAAATAAGTTTAACCTCTTCTGTCTCGTCTAGGCCTTTTAAAACACGATATTGGGTGATCTGGTCAAAGAGAGTATGTGCATCCCCAGAGGGTTCAAATACTCCAATCGCTTTAGCTATGTCAGTGAGCTGTGTCATGGTGTATGGAGTTATGTAAGTTACATTGTGGTTCTGTCCACCCTGTCGTTGGGTGGTGACCGGATTCATTGGTACAGGAACCAGATTAGTGACGACTTATTGGGGTAGTAATAGGACTAGATGCTGAGACTGAGTTTTCCAAGATGGGAGCCAGATTAGATTCTGTTGTTGGTTCCATTACAGGGAAGGGAGGTCCCCCGTTAGCTGCTGCATAATGGCAGGCATCCTCTTCTAAATCCCCCCACTCTACCCCAGGTCACTATCCCCTGTTTCAGTCGTGTACGCACACATCACACCCCTTTTTATAGCTAGTTGTGATCTTAAATCTGCAGTGTCACGCAGGCATTTGGAGTAGTCTGTCGCGCGGTCTGTATTTGCCTTCCCTGCTTGGTGCAAAATTTTTACTGCAGCCTGCGGGTTGCTGCATTTACTTCCTCTAGCTATTGCAGTGTGGCCTCTCTCTCACTGACAGCACGCTATGCCTTTTGGTAGGCTTTATCACATTGAGCCTGGAATTGGCTCAATAATTTGGTTACTTTCCTCTCGTGTGTCTACCTCTGCTTCCAATTATTATATGCAGGTGGTAGCAGTCATTAAGTCCTGCTTTAGTTGGGTTACCTGTGCCTCTCTGTCCCGTTTAACCTGGATAATCTCCACTTCTCTACCAAGGAACTGTCCGAGACAACTGGCGATTGTAATCGCCTTCTGAAGCTTGGGAGCCCTTTTACCCACTTCCTTGTGGGCACCACTCCAACAATTCTCTCCCTTGGATCCCAAATCCAATTTTGGGGTGTCACCCCATTGCACTCATTGGGGCCACTTATGGTTCAAATATAAGCGGAGGACTTCCTCCCATTCGGCATGACTGGCCATAATTATTTCCATTTTGGATTTATGATTCGTCACTTGAGTTTAGGTAAGGGATCGGGGTCAGGGTCCGATTTTTCATTAAATTCCGTCCCATAGATTTTACCCAAATTCCCTAGACTGTTCTAGTTCTAACTGCACAGTTTGTTCACTTTATGTACAGACACTAGGTTTATGGCCCAATTTACTGGTCAAATCTGTATTAGTCCTTCATTCACTTAAGATTGGTTGTCACGTTGGGCAACTGCCCTCAATTCAGGCTCAGACGGAGTGTTGGCAAATACCAGGTTAAGGTTTGACTTTGGAGCAACGTATCGCTTCTTATCTAGAGAGGGAATTTAGTAAAAACCGGACCCCGACTCCGATCCCTTATCTATACTCAAGTGATGAATCCTAAATCTGAAAAGGAAATAATTATGGCCCGTCATGCCGAATGGGAGGAAGTCCTCTGTTTATATTTGAACCATAAGTGGCCCAAGTGGGTGCAGTGGGGGGTGATGCCCTGAAACTGGATCTGGGATCTGAGGGAGAGAATTGTTGGAGGCATGCCCATAGGGAAGTGGGTAAAACGGCTCTCAAGCTCAGGGTGCCAATGTTGTACATCAAACATAGAACAGTACAGCACAGTACTGGCCCTTCGGCCCTCAATGTTGTGCCGAGCTATGTCCAAACTTAAGATCAATATCCCACTCCCTATAATTTAAGGCATGTTCCATGTGCCTACCCAATAACCGCTAGAAAGCTCCTAAAGTGTCCGACTCCACTATCACAGCAGGAAGTGTATTCCACACCCCAGTCACACTCTGAGCGAAGAATCTACCTCTGACATCCCTCCTATATCTCCCACCATGAACCTTAAAGTTATGCCCCCTAGTAACAGTTACATCCACCTGAGGAAATAGTCTCTGCACACCCAATCTATCCCTCTTATCATTTTATAAACCTCTATTAAGTCACCTGTATCTTCTATAGAGAAAAGTCCCAGCTCCCTCAACATAGACCAGTACAGCACAGTACAGGCCCTTCAACCCTCGATGTTGTGCCGAGCTATGTCCGAACCCAAGATCAAGCTTTCCCGCTCCCTATCATTCTGGTGTGCTCCATGTGCCTATCCAATAACCGCTTGAAAGTTCCTAAAGTGTCCGACTCCACTATCACAGCAGGCACTGTATTTCACATCCCAAACCACTCTGAGTAAAGAACCTACCTCAGACATCTCTCCTGTATCTTCCACCATGAACCTTATAGTTATGCCCCCTAGTAACAGTTACATCCACGCAAGGAAATAGTCTCATCTTATAAAGCTCTATTAAGTCGTCTCTCATCCTCCTCTGCTCTAAAGGGAAAAGCCCCAGCTCCCTTAACCTTTTCTCATCAGACCCACCCTCCAAACCAGGCAGCATCCTGGTAAATCTCCTCTGCACTCTCTCCAATGTTTCCACATCCTTCTTATAGTGAGGTAACCAGAACGGCACACAATATTCCAAATGTGATCCCACCAAGGTCCTGTATAATTGCAGCATAACCCCACGGCTCTTAAACTCAAACCCCCTGTTAATAAATGCTGACAGACGATAAGCCTTCTTCATGACTCTATCCACTTGAGTGGCAAAACCTTTCCTCATAAGACCTACCCTCCAAACCAGGCAGCATCCTGGTAAATCTCCTCTGCATTCTGTCCAATGCTTCCACATCCTTCTTATCGTGAGGTGACCAGAACTGAACACAATATTCCAAATGTGGTCTCACCAAAGTCCTGAATAGTTGCAGCATAACCCCACGATTCTTAAACTCAAACCCCCTGTTAATAAATGCCAACACACTCGAAACCTTCTTCATAGCTGTATCCACTTGAGTGGCAACCTTCAGAGATCTGTGGATGTGAACCCCAAGATCTCTCTGTTTCTCCACATTCCTTAGAACCCTGCCATTGACCCTGTAATCTGCATTCAAGTTTGTCCTACCAAAATGAATCACCTCGCACTTATCAGGGTTAAACGCCATCTGCCACTTTTCTGCCCAGCTGTGCATCCTATCAATGTCTCTTTGCAGCCTGCAAGAACCCTCCACCTCATCCACTATTCTGCCAATCTTGGTATCATCAGCAAATTTACGAACCCACCCTTCAGCCCTCTCTTCCAAGTCACTGATAAAAATCACAAATAGCAGAGGAGAAATAGCAGTTTACAGAATCAATATTCTGTAAACTGTGTGTGCCTTTATACGCCCTGTTTGCAATCAGAACTCTCCACTCACCTGACGAAGGAACAGCATTCCGAATGCTAGTGGCGTTTACTACCAAGTAAACCCATTGGACTTTAACCTGGTGTTGTGAAACTTCTTACTGCTTCTAACAATAGGCTAGTGCATTTCAATGGGGCGCAATGACCTTTGAGGGTGATTGATGGATCAGGCCAGACATGTTTGTGTATTTGTACAATTGGCCTGCCTGAGGTTTGACTGTGTTTGATTTTAATATGCCCAATTCTTTAATTTAGGATATGCAATTTTATCAGCCTTAAAACTCGGCCCTGTTTATATTACCATACTCTTCGAAAACTCCAGTGAATATAATCCTAACTGACTTAGTCTGTCCTCATGTGACAGATCTGCAATCCAAGGAATAAGCCTGGTTAATCTTGTACTTCCTCTGTAGTAATGAAATATATCAATGATTTGGAGGAAAATGTAACTGGATTGATTAGTAATTGATTAGTAATTTTGATTAGTAATTATGCCACAAAGGTTGATGGATTTGTGGATAGTGATGAGGACCATCAGAGGATACAGCAGGATATAGATCTGTTGGAGACTTGGGCGGAGACTTGGCAGATGGAGTTTTATCCGGACAAATGTGAGGTAATGCATTTTGGAAGGTCTAATACAGATGGGAAATATATAGTAAATGGTAGAACCCTTAAAGTACCTTTTGTTAGGCAGAGGGATCTGGGTGTACAGGCACACAGTTCACTGACAGTAGCAATACAGGTGGAGGAGGCAGTCAAGAAGGCATGTGGCATGCTTGCTTGCATCGGCCAGGGCATTGAGTTTAAAAATTGGCGAGTCGTGTTGCAGCTTTATAGAACCTTAGTTAGGCTGCACTTGGAATATAGTGTTCAATTCTGGTTGCCACAGTACCAGAAAGATGTGGAGGTTTTGGAGAGGGTACAGAAAAGATTTATCAGGATGTTGCCTGGCATGGAGGGCATTAGCTATGAGGAGAGGCTGGATTAACACTGCCTTCCCCCTCTTTTCCTTACCTTTCTGAACTACTGGGTCGGGCTCAGCTCCAGAGACCCGGCCACTGCTGCTTCCCCCGTATCTGTCTCCACACCTTTTTTTTCACATTAGTGTCCAGCAACTGGTTCTCCTTCTTATATCTTTGGTTGAGTTGCTGCATCTCAGACCGAGTAAACATCAAATTCTCCTTGAACCTGTGTCAACTTGAGAAGGTTAAGTTGGATTCAAGTTTCTGGATCATTGGGACCTCTTTACATAAGAACATAAGAAATAGGAGCAGGAGTAGGCCATCTGGCCCTTCGAGCCTGCCCCGCCATTCAATAAGATCATGGCTGATCTGTCGTGGCTCAGTTCCACATTCCCGCCCTCTCCCCATAACCCTTAATCCCCTCTCTTATCAAAAACCCATCAACCCGCGTCTTAAAAATATTTAGCGAGGTAGCCTCCACCACTTCAACGGGCAGAGAATTCCAGAGATTCTTTTTACAAACTATTTTTACATTTATTTTACATATTTTTACATATTTTACATAAAAAAAGATTTTAAAAACTATGTATATCTATTGTTGAGTATTACTAGTATCAAACTAAAAGGTTTTGAAAATTTCATTTTTAATCTTCGAACCATGGAAAATAACAGCTCAGAAACAGGCCTTTTGGCCCTTCTTGTCTGTGCCGAACCATTTTTTGCCTAGTCCCACTGACCTGCACTTGAACCATATCCCTCCACACTCCTCTCATCCATGAACCCATCCAAGTTTTTCTTAAGTGTTAAAAGTGACCCCGCATTTATCACTTTATCCGGCAGCTTGTCCCACACTCCCACCACTCTCTGCGTGAAGAAGCCCCCTCTAATATTCCCTTTAAACTTTTCTCCTTTCACCCTTAACCCATGCCCTCTTTTTTTCCTCCCCTAGCCTTAGTGGAAAAAGCCTGCTTGCATTCACTCTTATCTATACCCATCAAAATCTTATACACCTCTATTAAATCTCCCCTCATTCTTCTATGCTTCAGGGAATAAAGTCCTAATCTATCCAATTTCTCTCTGTAACTCAGCTTCTCAAGTCCCGGCAACATGCTTGTGAACCTTCGCTGCACTCTTTCAACCTTATTTACATCCTTCCTGTAACTAGGTGACCAAAAGGGCGTGGAATGCCCTGCCTGCAGCAGTTGTGGACTCGCCAACTTTAAGGGCATTCAAATGGTCAGTGGATAGGCATATGGATAACATTGGAATAGTTTAGGTTAGAGGGTCATTAGATTGGTTCCACTGGTCGGCACAACATCGAGGGCCGAAGGGCCTGTACTGCGCTGTAATGTTCTGTGTTCTAAAACTGTACACAATACTCTAAATTTGGCCTCACCAATGCCTTATACAACCTTACCACAACACTCCAATTTTTATACTGGATACTCCAATTTATAAAGGCCAGTGTACCAAAAGCACTCTTTATGACCCTGTCCACCTGTGACGTCACTCTTAGGGAATTCTGTACCTGTATTCCCAGATCCCTCTGTTCAACTGCACTCTTCAGAGTCCCACCATTTACCCTGTACGTTCTACTTTGGTTTGTCCTTCCAAAGTGCAATACCTCACACTTGTCTGCGTTAAATTCCATTTGCCATTTTTCAGCCCATTTTTCTAGTCGGTCCAAATCCCTTTGCAAGCTTTGAAAACCTTCCTCACTGTCCACTATACCTCCAATCTTTGTAGCATCAGCAAATCTGCCGATCCAATTCACCATATTATCATCCAGATCATTGATATAGATGACACACAACAATGGACCCAACACCGATCCCTGTGGCACACCACTAACCACAGGCCTCCACTCAGAGAAGCAATCCTCCACAATCACTCTCTGGCTTCTTCCATTGAGCCAGTGTCTAATCCAATTTACTACTTCCCCATGTATACCTAGCAACTGAACATTCCTAACTAAACTTCTTAAACAAAGGAACTATGTTGGCTGCAGAGGAAATCCCAGGAGATTGGAGAATAGCCAATGAGGAAACAAAGATTTCTCTCAAGACCCCAGCAATTTCCTCCCTTGCCTCTCTTGGTATTCTGGGGTATATCCCATCAGGTTCTGGGGACTTGTCTATCTTAATGTTTCTCAAGAATGCCAATACCACCTTTTTGATCTCAACATTACACAAAACTGTCTACACACCCTTTCCCAGACTCATTATCCAACAAGTCCTTCTCTTTGTTGAATACTGACACAAAGTACTCATTTAATACCTCACCCATTTCCTCTGGCTCCATGTATAGATTCCCTCCCTTGTCCTTGAAAGAGCCAACCCTCTCCCTGGCTACCCTTGTGCTCTTTATATATGTATAAAAAGCCTTGGAATTTTCCTTAATCCTACTGACCAATTCCTTTTCGTGACCCCTTTTAGCCCTCCTTACTCCTTGCTTAAGTTTCTGTCTACTTTCCTTGTATTCCACACTTAATTCATGTGTTCCCAGCTTCCGAGCTTTGACAAATGCTTCATTTTTCTCTTTGACTGGACTCACAATATCTCTCGCTATCCAAGGTTGCCAAAACTTGCCATAAGAACATAAGAAATAGGAGCAGGAGTAGGCCATCCAGCCCTTCGAGCGTGCCCCGCCATTCAATAAGATCATGGCTGATCTGTCGTGTCTCAGTTCCACATTCCCGCCCTCTCCCCATAACCCTTAATCCCCTCGCTTATCAAAAACCCATCAACCCGCGTCTTAAAAATATTTAGTGAGGCAGCCTCCACCATCTCAACGGGCAGAGAATTCCAGAGATTCACCACTCTTTGAGTGAAGAAGTTCCTCCTCAACTCCGTTCTAAACCGCGCCCCCCTTTATCTTGAGGTTGTGCCCCCTAGTCCTACTGTCCTTTCTGAGTGGGAAGAGCCTCTCCACCTCTATCCTATCCATCCCATTCATCATCTTATATGTCTCAATGAGATCTCCCCTCATTCTTCTAAACTCTAACGAGTACAAGCCCAGTTTATTCAGCCTCTCCTCATAGCTCAACCCCCTCAACTCCGGTATCAGCCTAGTAAACCTCCTCTGCACTCCCTCCAAGGCCAAAATATCCTTGTGTAAGTGCGGCGCCCAAAACTGCACACAGTACTCCAGATGCGGCCTCACCAATGCCCTATACAGCTGCAGCAAGACCCCCCTACTTTTATATTCAATCCCCCTCGCTATGAAGGCCAGCATCCCATTCGCCTTCCTGACCACCTGCTGCACCTGCAAGCTGGGTTTTTGCGACTCATGCACAAGGACCCCGAGGTCCCTCTGCACCGTCACCTGCTGCAGTTTTTCGCCCCGTAAGAAATAGTCCTTCCTACCATTATTCCTACCAAAGTGGACCACCTCACACTTGCCAACATTAAATTCCATTTGCCATTTCCTGGCCCATTCGCCCAGCCTATCTAGATCCTTCTGCAGACTCTCCACACCCTCCGCACAATTTGCGGTTCCCCCAATCTTGGTGTCATCAGCAAATTTTGACACCATACACTCGGTTCCCTCCTCCAGATCATCTATATAAATGGTAAATAGCTGAGGCCCCAGCACCGACCCCTGGGGCACTCCACTAGTCACCAACCGCCAATCCAAATAGCACCCATTAACCCCCACTCTCTGCCTCCTATTTGACGACCAATCCTCTATCCACGCTAACACCCTACCCCCAACTCCATGCCCCCTTACCTTCTGCAATAACCTCTTGTGAGGTACCTTGTCAAACGCCTTCTGAAAATCAAGAAAGACCACATCCACCGGCTCTCCTCTATCCACCGCCCTAGACACATCCTCATAGAACTCCAATAAATTTGTCAGATACGACTTCCCCTTAACGAAACCGTGCTGCGTCTGCTCTATCAAGCAATTCCCCTCAAGATGCCTTGCTATTTCCTCCTTGATGATGGAGTCTAACATTTTACCTACAACAGATGTTAAACTAACCGGCCTATAATTCCCTGCCTTTTGCCTGCCACCCTTCTTAAACAACGGCGTAACATTAGCCGTTTTCCAATCTTCTGGCACTTCCCCGGAATCCAGCGACGTCTGGAAAATAACCACCAAGGCATCCACTATCACCTCCGCCATTTCTTTCAGAACCCTCGGATGCATTCCATCCGGTCCTGGGGACTTGTCCACAATCAGTCCCTCAGCTGGTTTGAGTGATGGACTGGGCTTCGTTCACGACGTTTTGTAGTTATCGCAGTCTTAGACAGCGCAGGAGCCATAAAACTAGAAAGAATGCTTTCTATGGTGCATCAAGTTGGTGAGTGTTGTAACTGACATGCTAAATTTCCTCAGTCTCCTGAGAAGGTCAAAGAGCTGGCTCACTTTCTTAACTATATGTCAGTGCGGAGGGACTAGGACAGGTTGTTAGTGATCTGGACACCTACAAACTTGAAGCTGTCGACCATTTCTATTTTATCCCCATTGATGTAAACAAGGGCATGCCCTCTACTAAGTTTCCTGAAGTCAAGGACAATCTCCTTTGTTTTGTTGATGTTGAGGGAGAGATTGTTGTTGCTGGACCAGTTCACCAGATTCCCTGTCTCATTCCTGAATTCTGTCTCAATGCTGGATTCTGTCTCATCAATGTTTGCGGTCTGCCCCACTTTGTGGTGTCATCAGCAAACTTGAAAATTGAATTGGAGGGGAATTTGGCCACACAGTCATAGGTGTATAAAGGGTATAGTAGGGGGCTGAGAACACAGTCTTGTGGGACACTGGTGTTGAGGATCATTGTGGAGAGGTGTTGTGTATCCTTACTGATTGTGGTCTGTGAGTTAGGAAGTTCAGGATCCAGTCGCAGAGGGAGGAGCCATATCCAGGCCACGAAGTTTGGAGATGAGTCTTGTAGCTGAGCTATCATTTATGAATTGGAGTCTGATATAGATGTCTTTGTTATCTAGGTGTTCCAGGGTTGAGTGCAGGGCCAGGGAGATGACTTCTGCTGTGAACTTGTTGCAGCGTTAGGCAAACTATTGGATCCAGGCAGTCTGGGAGGCAGGGATTGATTTGTGACATGACTACTAAATTTGTCGTCTCCTTTGAGAGGATGGAACCAACGTTCAGTTGGTCAGCTGTTTCTTTGTTCCCATTATAAATTCCGTTTCTGACTGTGGAGGACCTACATTTGCCTTTGCCAATCTTGTTCTCCTCAAATACTTATAGAAACCTTTGTAGTGCACTACCTACAAGATCCTTAGACAACTTCCAAACCCACGGCTACTTCTATGTAGAAGGACAAGGGCAGCAGGTACATGGGAAGACCTCCACCTGCAAGTTCCACTCCAAGTCATTCACCATGCTGACTTGGAAATTTTTCACACATCCAGGCTTCAGCTCAGGAGCTCCTTAGTTTCCCTGCAAGCTTACTCTCATACTCTATTTTACCCTTCTTAAGCCTCCTTAGTCCTCCTTTGCTGGATTCTAAACTGCACCTGATCCTCAGGTCTGCTGTTTTCCTTGGTCAATTTGTATGCCTCTCCTTTGGATCTAATACTATCTCTAATTTTCCTTGAAGGCCATGGTTTGGCTACTTTCCAGTTTTACTTATGCACCATATCGGAATAAATGCATTCCTTGAATGTTTGCTATTGTCTAGCCACCATCATCCTTATAATAAAAGTTTCCCAGTCATTGCCAACTTGTGCCTCATATCATTATTGTTTCCTTCATTAAGATTCAGGACCCTTGTCTCAGAATCAACTACATCACTCTCCATTACTTATCCCCAAGGTGTCTCACACAATTAGTTTACCAATTATTCTTTTCTCATTACAGAATAGCACCAGGGATAAGTAAAAGTCATTCTAGTCCTCTCAAAATGATGAACGATGCTTCGTCAGACCACTGTCGAGGACCAGCTGGACTTTATTTTGATGACCCTGTTGTCAAACAAAACGTCCCTGAGTTTGCCAAGGAAGGAATGAGCTTAACTCAGTGAGACGGGGTGGGGGGATTGATAACTGGAGCAGTAGCACCTCGTGCCAATGTAGGAGATTGTCCTCGCCACTACCAACCAGTGATCCAAAGGTCAAGGTGTTGATGCAGCCCCCAGTGTTCTGGCAATGAATGGATTCGGGTGGAATGATGCTTCAAAGCTCCATTCCACACCCAGCCTTCACTCACTCCCTTCAGGCAGATGCAAAAGAACATTTTTCTTGTGTTTTGCTTTCCCCTATTAGGGCACAAAAATCGCTTCCTCCTCATCTGGGCCAGGGGACTAGAATGTTGCTGCAGGAGGTGTTGGAGGGGTGGGGGGGGGTGAAATCTTTATAATTTACGAGCCACCCTATTCCCTCACCGTCTTCCAAAGAGTGGCTTCTCTTCTTGGAGAGTGCCTGGGCCAGGGAAACCTACATACCTGGCACCTCCTGTCCTTCCACCCTTCCCCCTCCCCCAGTGCTCTGTCTCCTTGGCTGAGGCTTGGGTGTCTTAACAATTTCGAGATTATCACCAGTTCAGAGTCACACATCTCACCGTCATCAACCTAGATGATGCGAGGCCCAGCACATGATGCTGGGGTGTTAAAAGGGCTCAGATTTACTTGATGATGCAATACAAAGCTTGTCCCCTCCACCCCACCTCCCCCCACCCCCACCCCCACTGCTGGTTCGGGGTGTCTGGGTCTCAGAGGTTGGGGATTCAGCCCCCACCCCCCGGTAATTTGGTTCTGTGCTTTCAAGCAATGCAAGTGCACTCCCATCTCCTCACCAACAGCCAAGATGTTGGGTGTTGCAGGCGCAGCCTCCTCTTGCACATGGGCAGTCGGATTACTGGTGCAGGGTGATGTGGTGGCACCAACCGTGGCCGCTTGTGTGTCCTCTGCGGCCCTGGAGGTGGAGTAGTTCTTGCAGACATGCCTAGCCCTTTGGACCAGAAGAGACAATCCTTTTCATAGGGGACATCAAAACATAGAAACACAGCATAGTACAGGCCTTTTGGCCCTTGATGTTGTGCCAAGCTATGTCCAAACCCAAGATCAAGCTATCCCACTCTCTATCATTCTGGTGTGCTCCATGTGCCTATCCAATAACCGCTTGAAAGTTCCTAAAGTGTCCGACTCTACTCTCATAGCAGGCAGTGCATTCCGCACCCCAACCACTCTCTGAATAAAGAATCTACCTCAGACATCCCTCCTATATCTCCCACCATGAAGTTATGCCCCCTAGTAACAATTACATTCACCCGAGGAAATAGTCTCGGCACATCCACTCTATCTACCCCCCCTCATTATCTTATAAACCTCTATTAAGTTGTCTCTCACCCTCCTCCGCTCTAAAGAGAAAAGCCCTAGCTTCCTCAACCTTTCCTTATAAGACCTACCCGTCAAACCAGGCAGCATCCTGGTAAATCTCCTCTGCACTCTCTCCAATGCTTCCACATCCTTCTTACAGAAAGGTGACCAGAACTGCGCACAATATTCCAAATGTAGTCTCACCAATGTTCGGTACAGTTGCAGCATAACCCCACGGCTCTTAAACTCAATTGCCTTGTTAATAAACGCGAACACACTATAAGCCTTCTTCATGGCTCTATCCACTTGAATGGCAACTTTAAGAGATCTGTGGATATGAACCCCGAGATCTCTCTGTTTCTCCACATTCCTCAGAACCCTGCCATTGACCCTGTAATCCACATTCATGTTTGTCCTATCATAATGAATCACCTCGCACTTATCAGGGTTAAACTCCATCTGTCACTTTTCTGCCCAGCTCTGCATCCCATCAATGTCTCTTTGCAGCCTACAGGAGCCCTCCACCTTATCCACTACTCCACCAATCTTGGTGTCATCATCAAATTTACTAACCCACCTTTCAGTCCCCTCTTCCAAATCATTGATAAAAATCACAATAGCAGAGGACCCAGCACTGATCCCTGTGGTACACCACTGGTAACTGGCCTCCAGTCTGAAAATTTTCCCTCCAGCACCACCCTCTGTCTTCTATGAGTCAGCCAGTTACTTATTCAATCGGCCAAATTTCCTTCTATCTCACACCTCCTTATTTTCTTCATGAGCCTACCATGGGAAACCTTATCAAAAGCCTTACTAAAATCTATGTATATGACATCAATTGCTTTACCTCCGTCTACGCACTTAGTTACCTGCTCAAAGAATTCACTCAAATTTGTGAGGCAGGACTTACCCCTCACAAAACCGTGCTGGTATTCCCTGATTAAACTGCATCTTTCCAAAATCATCCTTCTAAATACTCTTCCCAGGCCAGACAAAGACCTGGCTCAGGGAGGCATAATCGTGATGGGATAAGAACAAAGAACAGTGCAGCACAGGAAACAAGCCCTTCAGCTCTCCAAGCCTGTGCCGCTCGTTGGTGCAACTAGACCATTAGTTTGTATCCCTCCATTCCCAGTCTGCTCATGTGACTATCCAGGTAAGTCTTAAACAATGCCAGCGTGTCTGCCTCCACCACCCTACTTGGCAGCGTATTCCAGGCCCCCACCACCCTCTGTGTAAGAAACGTCCCTCTGATATCTGAGTTATACCTCACCCCTCTCACTTGAACCTGTGACCCCTCGTGATCGTCACCTCCAACCTGGGGAAAAGCTTCCCACTATTCATCCTATCTATACCCTTCATAATTTAGGTCTTCTCTCATTCTCAGTCTTTCCAGGGAGAACAACCCCAATCTACCCAATCTCTCCTCATAGCTAAGACCCTCCATACCAGGCAACATCCTGGTAAACCTTCTCTGCACTCTCCCTAAAGCCTCCACGTCCTTCTGGTAGTGCAGCAACCAGAACTGGACGCAGTATTCCAAATGTGGCCTAACCAGCGTTCTATACAGCTGCAACATCAGACTCCAGCTTTTATACTCTCTATCCCATCCTATAAAGGCAAGCATGCCACATGCCTTCTTCACCACCTTCTCCACCTGTGCTGCCACCTTCAAGGATTTGTGGACTTGCACACCTAGGTCCCTCTGTGTTTCTGTACTCTTGATGGCCCTGCCATTTATTGTATACGTCCCCCCTACATTAGTTCTTCCAAAATGCATCACCTTGCATTTATCTAGATTAAATTCCATCTGCCATTTCTCCGCTCAATTTTCCAGCCTATCTATATCTTGCTGTATTGTCCGACAATATTCATAGCTATCCGCAAATCCAGCCATCTTCATGTCATCCGCAAATTCGCTGATAACACCAGTTACACCTTCTTCCAGATTATTTATATATATCACAAATAGCAGAGTCCCAGTACAGAGCCCTGCAGAACACCACTGGCCACAGACCCCCAGCTGAAAAAAGACCCTTTGACTGCTACCCTCTGTCTCCTGTGGCCAAGCCAGTTCTCTCCCCATCTTGCCACCTCTCCTTCTATCCCATGAGCCTTAACCTTCTTAACTAACCTGCCATGAGGGACTTTGTCAAACACCTTACTGAAATCCATATAGACGACATCCACGGCCCTTCCTTCATCAACCGTTTTTGTCACCTCCTCAAAAAACTCCACCAAATTTGTAAGGCATGACCTCCCTCTTACAAAACCATGCTGCCTGTCACTAATGAGATTGTTCTGTTGTAAATGTGCATACATCCTATCTCGAAGAATCCTCTCCAACAACTTCCCTACCATGGACGTCAAGCTCACCGGCCTATAATTACCCGGGTTATGCCTGCTACCCTTCTTAAATAACAGTGCCTCATTCGCTATCATCCAATCCTCAGGGATCTCACCTGTGTCCACTGAAGAGACAAAGATTTCCGTCAGAGGCCCAGAAATGTGGATGGCCATAAAACAATAGATAAGGGTCACGGGTGGAGGGGGGGGGTACTGGTAGTGTTAAAATGGCGGCGCGGGCTCGTTGGGCCGAAGGACCTGTTTCCCGGGCTGTTTTTGTTCTTTGTTCAATTTCATCTCTTGTCTCCCTGAGCAGTCTAGGATAGATGCCATCAGGCCCTGGGGATTTGTCAGTTTTAATGTTCTCTAAAAAACCTAACACTTCCTCCCTTGTAATGGAGATATTCTCTAATGGGTCAATACCTCCCTCTGAGACACTCCCAGTCAACACATCCCTCTCCTTTGTGAATACTGATGCAAAGTATTCATTTAGGATCTCCCCTATTCCCTTGGGTTCTAAGCATAATTCCCCTCCTTGGTCCCCAAGAGATCTGATTTTTTTCCCCTGACAATTCTTTTGTTCCTAACGTATGAATAAAATGCCATTGGATTTTCCTTAATCCTGTCTGCCAAGAACATTTCATGACCTCTTTTTGCCCTTCTAACTCCCTGTTTGAGTTCTTTTCTACTCTCTCTGTATTCCTCCAGAGCTCCATCTGTTTTCAGTTGCCTGGACCTAACATACGCCTCTCTTTTCTTTTTGATCAGACCCTCAATTTCCCTGGTTATCCAAGGCGCTTGAATCCTACCTTTCCTATCCTTTCCTATATACAGCATATATATGCCAGTGCAGAGGGACTAGGATAGGTTGTCTGGACACCTACAAACAATTTAAAGGAGTAGACATGACGGGAGAGCTCTAAGCATGGTCTGCTCTTCGTACTCCATGTGGGAGACTGGGAGCATTTCTAATAGTCTGTTATGTGACACCTTGTCGAAAATCTTCTGAAAGGCTAAACAAAGCACACTAAAATAAAAGGACATGGGATTGCAGGTAATGTCTTAAAATGGACAGAAAGCTGGTTAGCAGATAGGAAGCAAAGAGTTGGCATAACTTTGTCTTTTTCTGATTGGCAGTCAGTGACTAGCGGGGTTCCGCAAGGATCTGTGCTAGGACCCCAACTATTCACATATTTTAAAGTTCATGTTTATTTCTTTGAGAACTTCTAACTCTTTGAGAACACTATATGTGCAGTGGACAATGGGGAACCTATGGATGTGGTGTATCTGGATTTCCAGAAGGCATTTGACAAAGTGCCGCACCAAAGACTGTTACATAAGATAAAGATGCACAGTGTTACGGGTAATGTATTACCATGGATAGAGGATTGGTTATCTAACAGAAAGCAAAGAGTGGGGCTAAATGGGTGTTTTTCTGGTTGGCGATCAGTGACTAGTGGTGTGCCTCAGGGATAGGTGTTGGGACTGCAATTGTTTACGATTTACACAGATGATTTGGAGTTGGGGACCGAGTGTCGTGTGTCAAAATTCGCAGATGACACTAAGTTGGGTGGAAGAGCAAAGTTTGCAGAGGACAAGTGAAAGTCTGCAAAGGAATAAAGATAGTCTAAGTGAGTGGGTGAGGATCTGGCAGATGGAGTACAATGTTGGTAAATATGAGGTCATCCACTTTGGTAGGAATAATAGAAAAATGGACTATTATTTAAATGGTGAAAAATTGCAGCATGCTGCTGTGCAGAGGGACCTGGGTGTCCTTGTGCAGGAATCACAAGGAGTTGGTTTGCAGGTGCAGCAGGTAATTAAGAAGGAAAATGGAATTTTGTCCTTCATTACTAGAGGGATGGAGTTTAAAAACAGCAAGGTTATGTTGCAGCTGTATAAGGTGCTGGTGAGGCCACACCTGGAGTACTAGAGTATTAAATTAAAAGCTGATGCGTTCAGAGTGGCTAAAAGTAGTGGGCGATTAGAAGATTGGGAAAGATTTAAAAAACAACAAAGAATGTCTAAGAAGGTGATAAAGAAAGGAAAGATATAGTATGGAGCTAAACTAGCTCTAAATATAAAAAAAGATATAAAAGTTTTTACAAATGTATGAAGAAGAAGAGGCTGGCTAGAGTGAATGTTGGACCCTTGGAGGACAAGAGGGGGGATTTAGCGGTGGGCGATGAGGAAATGGCTGAGGCTTTAAATAAGTTTTTTGTGTTGGTCTTCACGGAGGAGGACACAAATAGCTTGCTGGATATTAAAGATAGAAGGAAGGTAGGAGATGAGGTCCTTAATGCAGTTACTGTCACTAGAGAGGTAGTGCTTGATAGACTAACGGGACTGAAGGTAGACAAGTCCCCAGGACCGGATGGAATGCATCCCAGAGTTCTGATAGAAATGGCAGAGGTAATAGCGGATGCCTTAGTAATTATTTATCAAAATTCGCTGGATTCCAGGGAAGTGCCGTAAGATTGGAAAATGGCCAATGTTACATCGCTGTTTAAAAAAGGTAGCAGGCAAAAGGCAGGGAATTATAGGCCAGTTAGTTTAACATCTGTAGTTGGAAAAACGCTAGAATCCCTCATCAAAGAAGAAATAGCGAGGCACCTAGAAAAAAATGGTTTGATCGAGCAGACGCAGCACGGATTTGTTAAGGGGAAGTTGTGTTTAGTGAATTTATTGAATTTCTATAAGGATGTGACTAGTGCGGCAGACAGAGGAGAACTGGTGGATGTGGTGTTTTTACATAGGAACATAAGAAATAGGAGCAGGATCAGGCCATCTAGCCCTTCGAGCCTGCCCCGCCATTCAATAAGATCATGGCTGATCTGAAGTGGATCAGTTCCACTTTCCCGCTTTCTCCCCATAACTCTTAATTCCCCTGTCTATCAAAAACCTATCCATCCATGACTTAAATATATTTAGTGAGGTAGCCTCCACCACTTCAACGGGCAGAGAATTCCAGAGATTCACCACCATTTGAATGAAGAAGTCCCTCCTCAACTCTGAACTAAGAAAGTAAGCATGCATGTACAGCAAGCAATAAAGAACGTAAATAGTGTGTTGGACTTTATAGTGATAGAATTTGAGTGTAGGGATAGGGGTGTTTTGATGCAATTGTATAGGGTGTTGGTGAGGCCACATCCGGAATATTGTGTGCAGTTTTGGTGTCCTTATTTGAGGAAGGATGTCCTTGCTATAGAGAACCTACAGCAAAGGTTTATGCTGGTTCCTGGAATGGCAGGATGAGAAGAGACTAAGGCAGATCGGATTATCGTAAGTTTCCACAGAGTAAGACCAGCCTGAAGGGCTTCTCCCTTAATGCCAGGGATATTAAAGGTATAACGGATGCATTAAGAGCGAGGATTGACACGTCTAATTATGATATAATAGCTATCACAGAGAGGTGGTTGAGTGAGGCAGGATTGGTAGCTCAACATCCTGGGATATAAAATCTTCAGGCGAGTCAGAGGAGGGGGTAAAAGAGGAAGAGACATTGCATTATTAGTTAATGATTAAATGATTAATGATCTCCTTGTGGGGGATCCTCTTGGAATGAGTGATCACAATATGGTTGAATTTCTAATACAGATGGAGGGTGAGAAAGTAGGTCCCAAACCAGTGTATTCTGCTTGAACAAGGGAGGGTACGATAGGATGAGGGTGGAGTTGGCTAATGTAGACTGGGAACACAGACTGGGACAGTTGAGGAACAGTGGAGGATTTTTAAGGAGATTTTTGTCAGTACTCGGCAAAAATATATTCCAGTGGAAAAGGAGGAATGTAAGAAAAGGGATAACCAGCCATGGATAACTAAAGAAATAAAGGAGAGCATCAAATTAAAAACCAGTGCATACAGAGTGGCAAAAATTAGTGGGGAACTAAAAGATTGGGAAAGCTTTAAAAAACAATGAAGAACTGCTAAGAAAGCAATAAAGAAAGAAAAGATGGATTATGAAAGTAATCTAGCACAAAATATAAAAACTGATAGTAAAAGTTTTTACAAATATATAAAACGGAAAAGAGTGACTAAAGTAAATGTTGGATCCTTAGAAGATGAGAAGGGAGATTTAATAATAGGAAATGATGAAATGGCCGAGACCTTAAACAAGTTTTTTGTGTCGGTCTTTAAAGTGGAGGACACAAATAGCTTACCGATAATTGACAGTCATGGGACTGTAGGATGTGAGGACCTTAGAACAATCACTATTACTAAAGTGGTAGTGCTCGGTAGGCAAATGGGACTAAAGGTAGACAAGTCCCCGGGTCCGAATGGAATACATTTCATGGTACTAAAAGAAATGGAAAAAGTAATATCAGATGCATTAGTTGTAATTTATCAAAATTCGCTGGACTCTGGGGAGGTGCCAGCTGATTGGAAAACAGCGAATGTAACACCACTGTTTAAAAAGAGAGGTAGACAAAAAGCGGGTAACTACAGGCCGGTTAGCTTCACATGCATAGTTGGGAAAATGCTGGAATCTATCATTAAGGAAGAAATATCAGGACACCTGGAAAAGAATGGTTCAATCAAGCACATGCAGCATGGCTTCATGAAGGGAAGGTCATGTTTGATTGATTGAATTTACTGAATTTTTATGAAGATGTAACACGTGGTTGACAGAGGGGAACCAGTGGATGTGGTGTATTTAGATTTCCAGAAGGCTTCGATAAGTTGCCTCACAAAAGGTTGCTGCATAAGATAAAGGTACACGGAGTTGGGGGTAATGTGTTAGCGTGGATTTGGATTGGCTATCTAACAGAAAGCAGAGAGTTGGAATAAATGGGTGCTTTTCCAGTTGGCAGTTGGTGACTAGTGGTGTGCCGCAGGGATCAGTGCTGGGGCCTCAACTGTTTACCATATGCATAGACGATCTGGAGGAGGGGACCGAGTGTGGGTAAGCAAAGTTTGCGGATGACACAAAGATGAGTGGGAAAGCAAATTGCGTGGAGGACACAGAAAGTCTGCAGAGAGATTTGGATAGGCTAAATGAGTGGGCAAGGATCTGGCAGATGGAGTATAATGTTGGCACGTGTGAGGTTATCCACTTTGGAAGAAATATTAGTAAAATGGACTGTTATTTAAATGGTGAAAAATTACAACATGCTACTGTGCAGAGGGACCTGGGGGTCCTTGTGCATGAATTACAAAAACTCAGTCTGTAGGTGCAGCAGGTGATTAAGAAGGCAAATGGAATGTTGGCCTTTATCACGAGAGGGATGGAGTATAAAAGCAGGGAGGTCTTGCTGCAATTGTACAAGGTACTGTTGAGGCCACATCTAGAGTACTGTGTACAAATTTGGTTCACTTATTTAAGAAAGGATATATTAGCTTTGGAGGGAGTACAGAGAAGGTTCACCAGGTTGATTCTGGAGATGAGGGGGTTAGCTTATGAGGAGAGGTTGAATAGACTGGGCCTGTACTCATTGGAGTTTAGAAGGCTGAGGGGAGATCTTATAGAGACATATAAGATCATGAAGGGGCTAGACAGGTTAGAAGCAGTGAGATTATTTCCACTTAGAATGGAAACAAGAACTTGAGGGCATAGCCTCAAAATAAGGGGGAGTCAATTTAGAACAGAATTGAGGAGGAACTTCTTCTCCCAGAGGGTAGTGAATCTTTGAAATTCTCTGCCCATTGAAGCGGTGGAGGCTACCTCGTTAAAAGTGTTTAAGTCACAGAAAGATTTTTGACCAATAAAGGAATTAAGGGTTATAGGGAGCAGGCGGGTAAGTTGAACTGAACCACTATCAGATCAGCCATGATCTTATTGAATGGCGTGGCAGGCTCGAGGGGCTAGATGGCCTACTCCTGCTCTTATTTCTGATGTTGTTAAGGAAGCAGTAACTGCAGTAAGGAGAGATGATATCTTGGAGGGGGCATCAAACGAAGATTTGTGGGTAGAGTTTAGGAATAAAAAAAGGACAGCTACATTGCTAGGTGTTTGTTATAGACCCCTAAACAGTCAGCAGGAAATTGAAGAGCAACTATATGCGGAATTCACAGAGGGGTGTAAAAATAATGAACAAAGAACAACACAGCATGGGAAACAGGCCCTTCAGCCCAACGAGCCCACACCGCCATCTTAACAATGTGTTAATCCTCCTCCACCCTTGACCCATGTCTATGCTTATGGTACCCCCATTGGAAACCAGATTAAGGGGAGAATAATTTAGGGACAATTTGTTACACCAATCAGCCTAAGAGCACATCTTTGGGGTATGGGAGGAAACCAGGGCACCCGAAGGAAACCCATGCAAGCACGGGGAGAATGCGCAAACTCCCACAGACACTGGCCCAAATCCATGTATCTGCACAGCTAACAGTGATAGTCACTGAGCTGTTGTGGTGCCCATCTGCTGGTCCAGTTTTAAGCATACACAAACAACGCAAAGTACTAGGCTACTCTTGAAACATCCAAGAGCAGCCCAAGCACGACCCACCGTGTGCATGCCCCTCGTTAGACAACAAGGTGGACCGATGCACCTGTGGAGTAACAGAGAAAAACTATGAGGGTAATTATATTAGCTGATTTCACCATTCCCAACACCCTACCAATGTTCTTCCCGTGCCTGTGTGGGTTTCCTCCGGGTTCTCCAGTTGCCTCCCACAATCCAAAGATGTGCCGGTTAGTTTGATTAATCGTGCTATATTTTCCCCCAGTTTACCCGAACAGACGGCAGAGTGTGGCAACTAGGGAATTTCCGCAGTAACTTGCAGTGTGAATGTAAGCCTGCTTATGACTAATTAAACTTTAAGGGTGGCACAGTGGTTAGCACTGCTGCCTCACAGCACCAGGGACCCAGATTCAATTCTAGGCTTGGGTCACTGTCCGTGCAGAGTTTGGACGTTCTCCCTGTGTCTGCATAGGTTTCCTCTGTGAGTATTTGACATCTGTCTTCACCCACAAGAATGAGGAGGTAGTGATGGAACTCGGGAAGAGAGACAGAGGGGTTTTGGAGCATAGGGAGTGACAAGGCGTTGGAGGTATTGGTGGGCTAAAAGTCGACAAATCTCCAGCTCTGGATTAATTGTGTCCCAGGCCATTGTGGGAGGCAAGGGAGGAAATTGCAGGGGTTCTGACCTGGCCACTGGGGAGGTCATGATGTAGAGATGCCAGCGTTGGACTGGGGTAAACACAGTAAGAAGTGTCACAACATCAGGTTAAAGTCCAACCAGTTTATTTGATAGTAATCCCACAAGCTTTCTGAAACGGTGTTTCTTCGTCAGGTGTGTGGAATCTCCTCACTGGGAAGGTGCCAGAGGACTGTAGAACAGCTAATTTTTAAGTTTTACGTTCTTTGTTCATTTGCTCTCAAAGAAGGAACAAAGAAAATTACAGCACAGGAAATGCCCTTCAGCCCTCCAAGCCTGCACCGACCACACTGCCCGACTGAACTGAAACTCCCTATCCTTCCAGGGGCCATATCCTTCTATTCTCACCCTATTCATGTGTTTGTCCAGATGCCCCTTAAAACTTACTACCATATCTGCTTCCACTATATGTGGGCGAGGACCTGGCAGATGGAGTACAATGTTAGCAAGTGTGAGGTTATCCACTTTGGCAGAAATAATAGTAGGAGGGATTACTATTTAAAGGGCGAAAAGCTGCAGCATGCTATGGTGCTGAGGGACCTGGGGGTCCTTGTGCATGAGTCGCTAAAACCCAGTCTGCAGGTGATCAAGAAGGTGAATGGAATGCTGACCTTTATAGCGAGGGGGATAGAATATAAAAGCAGGGAGATTTTGCTGCAACTGTACAGGGTACTGTGAGGCCGCAGCTGGAGTACTGTGTGCAGTTTTGGTTGCCACACTTGCGGAAGGATATATTGGCCTTGGAGGGAGTGCAGAGGAGGTTCACTAGGCTGATACCGGAGATGAGGGTGTTGGACTATGAAGAGAGACTAAATAGACTAGGTCTGTACTCGTTGGAGTTTAGAAGGATGAGGGGGGATCTTATAGAGACGTATAAGATAATGAAAGGGATGGATAGGGTAGAACAAAGAACAAACAAAGAACAACCCAGCACGGGAAACAGGCCCTTCGGCCCAACGAGCCCGCGCCGCCGCATCCTCCTACACCTACCGTGCCCTGCATGTAGAGAGGTAGAGAGATTCTTCCCGCTTAGAAAGGATAGCAGGACTAGAGGACACAGCCTCAAGATAAGGGGAGGTGCAGTTTAGATCAGAGTTGAGGAGGAACTTCTTCACTCAAAGGGTGGTGAATCTCTGGAATTCTCTGCCAGTTGAAGTGGTGGAGGCTGCCTCGCTAAATATATTTAAGTCACGGGTAGATAGGTTTTTGACAGACAAGGGAATTAAGGGTTATGGGGAGAAAGCGGGACAGTGGAACTGATCTTATTGAATGGCGGGGCAGGCTCGAAGGGCTAGATGCTCCTGCTCCTATTTCTTATGTTCTTACCTCCCAGCAGCGAGTTCTAGGCACTCAGCACAGTCTGTGAAAAAAAACTTGCCTTGTTATCTCCTGCAAACCTTGCCTTTGGCACCTTAAACTTGTACCCCCTAGTAATTGACTCTTCTACCCTGGGAAAAAGCTTCTGACTATCTACTTTGTCCATGCCCCTCAGAATCTTCTGGCTTCTATTATTTTCCCTCTCAACCTCCATCATTCCAGTGAGAACAAACCAGGTTTCTCCAATCTCTCCTCATTGCTAATTCCTCCTCATTGTTAATCCCTCCATGCCAGGCAACATCTTGGTAAATCTTTTCTGTACCCTCTCCAAAGCTTCCACATCCTTCTGATAGTGTGGCAACCAGAATTGAACATTATATTCCAAGTGCGGCCTAACTAAGATTCTATAAAATTGCAACATGACTTGCCAATTTTTAAACTTGATACTCTGACAGATAAAGGCAAGCATGCCATATGCCTTCTTGACTACCTTCTGCAACTGCATCGCCACTTTCAGTGACGTGTGCACCTGTACACCCAGATCCCTCTGCCTATCAATGCTCTTGAAGATTCTGCCATTTACTGTATGTTTACTATCTTTATTAGACATTCCAAAATGCATTACCTCACATTTGTTTGGCTTAAACTCCATCTGTCATCTCTCCGCCCAAGCCTCCAACTGATCTATATCCTGCTGTATCCTCTGATGGTCCTCATTGCTATCTGCAAATCCACCACCCTGTGTTACTAATCAAAGCAGTTATATTTTCTTACAAGTCATATATATATGTTATGAACAGCAAAAATGTCAGACTGATCCTTGAGGAACGCCACTTGTCAGAGCCCTCCATTCAGAAACACCTTTCCACTGCTACTGTCTGTCTTCTTTGACCGAATAAAAAGTCTCACAACACCAGGTTAAAGCCCAACAGGTTTGTTGGGTCAGGTGGATGGGAGTTCTGATCACAAAACATGGCATACAAAGACACAAGCTCAATTTACATGAATAATGAATGGAATATGAGTCTTTACAACTAATCAAGTCTTAAAGTACAGGCAATGTGAGTGGAGAGAGCATTAAGCACAGGTTGAATAGATATGTATTATTTCCAGACAGGAAAGTTAGTGAGATTTTGCAAGTCCAGGAAGTTTTTGGAGGTTACAGATAATGTGACATGAACCCAAGATCCCGGTTGAGGCAGTCCTCGTGTGCAGAGCTTGGCCATCAGTCTCTGCTCAGCGACTCTGCGCTGTCGTGTGTTGTGAAGGCTGCCTTGGAGAACGCTTACCCAAAGTTCAGAGGCCAAATGCCCGTGACTGCAGAAGTGTTCCCCAACAAAAAGAGAACAGTCTTGCCTAGTGATTGTCGAGCAGTGTTCATTCACCCATTGTCATAGCGTCTGCATGGTCTCACCAATGTACCATGCTTCGGGACATCCTTTCCTGCAAGCGTATTAGGTATACAACATCGGCCAAGTTGCAAGAGTATGTACCGTGTACCTGGAAGATGGTGTTCTCATGTGAGATGATGGCATCCGTGACGATGATCCGGCATGTCTTGCAGAGGTTGCTGTGGCAGGGTTGTGTGGTGCTGTGGTCACTGTTCTCCTGAAGGCTGGGTAGTTTGCAGTGGACAATGGTCTGTTTGAGGTTGTGCACTTGTTTGAAGGCAAGAAATGGGAGTGTCCCATATTTGCCTCCTGAGGAGGTCAGCGCAGTTTTTCGCTGTAGCGCATTGGAACTGTCAATGGATGACTGAGCGTCATATCGTGTTCTTATGAGGGCATCTTTCAGCATCTGGAGGTGTCTGCTGCGATCCTCCTCATCTGAGCGGATCCTGTGTATACGGAGGGCTTGTCCGTACGACATGGCTTCTTTAATGTGTTTAGGGTGGAAGCTGGAGAAGTGGAGCATTGTGAGGTTATCTGTGGGCTTGCGGTACAGTGAGGTGCTGAGGTGACCGTTCTTAACGGAGATGTGTGTGACAAGAATGTAACTGATTCCAGAGAGTAGTCCATGGTGAGTCTGATGGTGGGATGGAACTTGTTGATGTCATCATATAGTTGTTTCAGTGATTGTTAACCATGAGTCCAAAGGAAGAAAATGTCATTGATGTATTTAGTGTATAGCATTAGTTGAAGGTCCTATACGGTGAAGAAGTCTTGTTTGATCCAGTGCATGAAGATGATGGCATATTGAGGTTTGAATTTGGTCCCCAAGGCTGTTCCATGTGTCTGGATGAAGATCTGGTTGTTGAAGGTGAAGACGTTGAGGTCCAGGATGAAGTGGATGAGTTGTAAAATTGCATCTGGAAGTTGGCAATTGTCAGCATTGAGTACTGAGGCAGTTGCAGCAATGCCATTGTCGTGGGGGATGCTTTCTTTGACCAAGTCAGTTTTGTATCCACCTTGCCAGCTTACTGCTGATCCCATGCGACTTCACGTTCTGCACCAGTCTGCCATGAGGGACCTTGTCAAAGGCCTTACTGAAGTCCATTTCAGTAACCTTTGATTCCATTTGCCCCAAGTTCTATATCCATTCACCTTTTAAATACGTTCAATGTTTTGACATTAACCACTTCCTGTGGTAATGAATTCCACAGTCTCACCACTCTCTGGGTGAAGAAATGTCTCATAGAAACATAGAAGGATGTGATCGCACTGGAAGGGGTGCAGAGGAGATTCACCAGGATCTTGCCTGGGATGAAACATTTAAGTTATGAAGAGAGGTTTGATAGGTTTGGGTTCTTTTTTCTGGAGCAGAGAAGACTGAGGGTGTTGTACCTGGTGGATGGTGTTCTCACGTGAGATGATGGCATCCGTGTCAATGACCTGGCACATCTTGCAGAGGTTGCTGTGGCAGGGTTGTGAGGTGTTGTGGCCACTGTTCTGAAGGCTGGGTAGTCTGCTGCGGACAATGGTCTGTTTGAGGTTGTGCGGTTAGTAACATAGAAAAACTACAGCACAATACAGGCCCTTTGGCCCACAAAGTTGTGCCGAACATGTCCCTACCTTAGAGATTACTAGGCTTACCTTGAACCCTCTATCTTACTAAGTTCCATATACTTATCTAAAAGTCTCTTAAAAGACCCTATTGAATCCGCCTCCACCATCGTTGCCGGCAGCTCGTTCCATGCACCCACCACTCTCTGAGTGAAAAACTTACCCCTGACATCTCCTCTGTACCTACTCCCTAGCACCTTAAACCTGTACCCTCTTGTGGCAACCATTTCAGCTCTGGGAAAAAGCCTCTGACTATCCACTCGATCAATACTCTCAATATCTTGTACACCTCTGTCAGGTCACCCCTCACCCTTTGTCTCTCCAAGGAGAAAAGGGCGAGCTCCCTCAACCTATCCTCGTAAGGCATGCTCCCCGATACAGGCAACATCCTTGTAAATCTCCTCTGCACCCTTTCTATGACTTCCACATCCTTCCTTAATGAGGTGACCAGAACTAAGCACAGTACTCCAAGTGGGGTCTGTCCGGAGTCCTATATAACTGCAACATTATCTCCAGACTCCTAAACTCAATTCCTCGATTGATGAAGGCCAGTACACCATACGCCTTCTTAACCACAGCTTCAACCTGCGCAGCTGCTTTGAACGTCCTATGAACTCAGACCCCAAGATTCTTCTGATCTTCCACATTGCCAAGAGTCCTACCATTAATATTATATTCTGCCGTCCTATTTGACCTGCCAAAATGAATCACCACATACTTATCTGGTTTGAACTCCATCTGCCACTTCTCTGCCCATTCTTGCATCCTATCAATTTCTCGCTGCAACTTCTGACATCCCTCCAGACTATCCACAACACCTCCAACCTTGGTGTCATCAGCAAACTTACCAACCCATCCCTCCACTTCCTCATCCAGGGCGTTTATAAAAATCACAAAGAGTAAGGGTCCCAGAACAGATTCCTGGGGCACTCCACTGGTAACCGATCTCCATGCAGAAAAAGACCGATCTACAACCACTCTCTGCCTCCTATGGGCAAGCCAGATCTGGATCCACAAAGCAATGTCCCCTTGGATCCCATGCCCCCTCACTTTCTCAATAGGCCTCGCATGGGGCATCTTATCGAACAGCTTGCTGAAGTCCATATATACTACATCTACTGCTCTTCCTTCATCAATGTGTTTAGTCATATCTTCAAAAAATTCAATCAGGCTCGTACGGCATGATGTGCCTTTGACAAAGCCGTGCTGACTATTTTTGATCATACTATACCTCTCCAAATGTTCATAAATCCTGCCTCTCAGGATCTTCTCCATTAACTTACCAACCACTGAGGTTAGACTCACTGGTCTATAATTTCCAGGGCTATCTCTACTCCCTTTCTTGAATAAAGGAACAACATCGGCAATCCTCCAGAACCTCTCCTGTCTCCATTGATGATGCAAAGTTACCAGAGGCTCAGCGATCTCCTCCCTTGCCTCCCACAGTAACCTGGGATACATCCCATCCGATTTCGGCAACTTACCTAACTTGATGCTTTTCAAAAGCTCCAACACATCCTCCCTCTTAATATCTACATGCTCAAGCTTTTCAAGTCTAGTGCAAGTCTGCACTGCAACCACTAAGGTCCTTTTCCACTGTGAATACTGAAGTAAAGTATTCATTAAGTACCTCTGGTATTTCTTCCGGTTCCATACAAACTTTCCCACCATCACACTTGATAGGTCCTATTCCTTCACGTCCTATCCTCTTGCTCTTCACATACTTGTAGAATGCCTTGGGGTTTTCCTTAATCCTGCCTGCCAAGGCCTTCTCATGACCCCTTCTGGCTCTCCTAATTTCCTTCTTAAGATCTTTCCTATTAGCCATACACTCTTCTAGATCTCTAACATTACCTAGTTCTCTGAGCTGTTTGTAAGCTTTTTGCTTCTTGACTAGATTTATTACAGCCTTTGTACACTATGGTTCCTGTAACCTACCATAACTTCCCTGTCTCATTGGAATGTTGCTATGCAGAACTCCAGACAAATATTCCCTGAATCTTTGTCACATTTCTTCCGTACATTTCCCTGAGAAAACCCCTTTCCAATTTCCTGCCTGATGGCCTCATAATTCCCCTTACTCCAATTAAACACTTTTCTAACTTGCCTGATCCTATCTCTCTCCAATGCTATAGAATTAGATTACATCTCCAAATTATGATAGAATTCTGATCACTATCTCCAAAATCTCTCCCACTGAGAGATCTGACACCTGACCAGGTTCATTTCCAACACCAAATCAAGTACAGCCTCTCCTCTTGTAGGTATCCACGTACTGTGTCAGGAAACCCTCCTGAACACACCTAACAAACTCCTCCCCATCTAAACCTCTTACCTTAGGGAGATTCCAATCAATATTTGGGAAATTAAAATCTCCCATCACGACAACTCTGTTATTACTACATCTCTCCAGGATCTGCTTCCCAATCTGCTCCTCAACATCCCTGTTACTATTGGGCGGCCTATAAAAACACCCAATAAAGTTGTTGACCTCTTCCTGTTCCTAACCTCCACCCACAGAAACTCCGTAGACAATCCCTCCATGGCATCCTTCTTTTCTGGAGCTGTGACACTATCTCTGATCAACAGTGCCACTCCCCCACCTCCCTGTCCCTTCCGAAACATCTGAAACCCGGCACTTGAAGTAACCAGTCCTTTCCCTGAGTCATCCAAGTCTCTGTAATGGCCACCACATCACATTGCCAAGTACTTGTTTGAAGGCAAGAAGTAGGGGTGTGGGGACGGCCTTGGCAAGATGTTCGTCTTCATCAGTGACATGTTGAAGGCTCCGGAGAAGATGTCTCAGCTTCTCCGCTCCAGGGAAGTAGTGGGCAATGAAGGGTACTCTGTCCACCGTGTCCCATGTTTGTCTTTTGAGGAAGTCAGTGTGGGTTTTCGCTGAACAGGGAGGATAAGGAACAGCTGTTGCCTTTAGTTGAAGGATCAGTTACAAGGGGACACAGTTAAAAGTGAGGTTTAGTGGGGATTTGAGGGAAAGCGTTTTTACTCAGCAGGTGGTGAGGGTTTGGAAGGCGCTGCCTGGAAGGCTGGTGGAGGCAGAATACCTCGCATCCTTTAAAAAGTACCTGGATGAACACTTGGCACGCCATAACATCCAAGGCTATGAACCAAGTGCTGGCAAGAGGGGCTAAGTGAACAGATCAGGGCCTTTCATGCGTCATGCAGATTTGATGGGCTGAAGGGCCTCTTCTGCACTGTAGTATTCAAAGAACAAAGAAAATTACAGCACAGGAACAGGCCCTTCGGCCCTCAAGCCTGCACCGACCATGCTGCCCAACTTAACTGAAACCCCCTATGCTTCCGGGGACCATATCCCTCTATCCCCATCTCATTCATGTACTTGTCAAGACACCCCTTAAAAGTCTCTACCGTATCCGCTTCCACTACCTTCCCCGACATTGACTTCCAGGCACCCACCACACTCTGTGTAAAAATTCTGCTGATGATGTGGATATGCCGGCGTTGGACTGGGGTAAACACAGTAAAAGGTCTGACAACACCGGGTTTAAGTCCAACCGATTTATTTGATAGTATACTCACTAGCTTTCGGGGTTAGTCCCTTCGTCAGGTGAATGGAGAGTTCTGGCCTCAGACAGAGCATATAAAGCACAGACAGTTTACAGAATACTGATTAGAATATGAATCTTTACACCTAACCTGCTGTTCAAGTCCTAAAGTGGCCGACAATGTGAGTGGAAGGAGCACTGATCACAGGTTAAAGAGATGTGTATTGTCTCCAGACAGGACAGTAAATGAGGTTTTGCAAGTCCAGGCAAGTCATGGGGGTTACAGATAGTGCGACATGAACCCAAGATCCCTGTTGAGACCGTCCTCACGTGTGCGGAACTTGGCTATCAGTCTCTGCTCAGCGACTCTGTGCTGTCGTGTGTCGTGAAGGCCGCCTTGGAGAATGCTTACCGGAAGGTCAGAGGTCGAATGCCCGTGACCACTGAAGTGTTCGCCAACAGGAAGGGAACAGTCTTGCCTGGTGATTGTCAAGCGATGTTCATTCATCCGTTGTCGTAGCGTCTGCATGGTCTCCCCAGTGTAAAGCATGGTCTCCCCAGTGTAAAGCATGGTCTCCCCAATGTAAAGCATGGTACATTGGGGAGACCATGCAGACACTACGACAACGGATGAATGAACATCGCTCGACAATCACCAGGCAAGACTGTTCCCTTCCTGTTGGCGAACACTTCAGTGGTCACGGGCATTCGGCCTCTGACCTTCGGGTAAGCATTCTCCAAGGCGGCCTTCACGACACACGACAGCGCAGAGTCGCTGAACAGAGACTGATAGCCAAGTTCCGCACACATGAGGACGGTCTCAACAAGGATCTTGGGTTCATGTCGCACTATCTGTAACCCCCATGACTTGCCTGGGTTTGCAAAACCTCACTTACTGTACTGTCTGGAGACAATACACATCTCTTTAACCTGTGATCAGTGCTCCTTCCACTCACATTGTCGACCACTTTAGGACTTGAACAGCAGGTTAGGTGTAAAGATTCGCATTCTAATCAGTAATCTGTAAACTGTCTGTGCTTTATATGCTCTGTCTGAGGCCAGAACTCTCCATTCACCTGACGAAGGGACTAACCCCAAAAGCTAGTGAGTTTACTATCAAATACATCGGTTGGACTTAAACCTGGTGTTGTCAGACTTTTTACTAAAAATTCTGCCTCATACATCTCTTTTAAACTCGCACCTTAAACCTGTGTCCCTTAGTAATTGACTCTTCCATCCTGGGAAAAAGCTTCTGACTATCTACTGTGTCCATGCCTCTCATAACCTTGTAGACTTTTATCAGATCTCCCCTCAACCTCTGCCGCTCGGGTGAGAACAAACCAAGCTTCTCCAACTTCTCATAAGAACATAAGAAATAGGAGCAGGAGTAGGCCATCTAGCCCTTCGAGCCTGCCCCGCCATTCAATAAGATCATGGCTGATCTGTCGCTGCTCAGTTCCACTTTCCCGCTTTCTCCCCATAACCCTTAATCCCCTCTCTCATCAAAAACCCATCAATCCGCGTCTTAAAAATATTTAGTGAGGCAGCCTCCACCACTTCAACGGGCAGAGAATTCCAGAGATTCACCACCCTTTCAGTGAAGAAGTTCCTCCTCAACTCCGTTCTAAACCGCCCCCCCTTTATCTTGAGGCTGTGCCCTGTAGTCCTGCTGTCCTTTCTGAGCAGGAAGAGCCTCTCCACCTCTATCCTATCCATCCCATTCATCATCTTATATGTCTCAATGAGATCTCCCCTCATTCTTCTAAACTCTAACGAGTACAAGCCCAGTTTATTCAGCCTCTCCTCATAGCTCAACCCCCTCAACTCCGGTATCAGCCTAGTAAACCTCCTCTGCACTCCCTCCAAGGCCAAAATATCTTTGCGCAGGTGCGGTGCCCAAAACTGCACACAGTACTCCAGCTGCAGCCTCACCAATGCCCTATACAGCTGCAGCAAGACCTCCCTACTTTTATATTCAATCCCCCTCGCTATGAAGGCCAGCATCCCATTCGCCTTCCTGACCACCTGCTGCACCTGCAAGCTGGGTTTTTGCGACTCATGCACAAGGACCCCGAGGTCCCTCTGCACCGTCGCCTGCTGCAGTTTTTCGCCCCGTAAGTAATAGTCCTTCCTACCATTCTTCCTACCAAAGTGGACCACCTCACACTTGCCAACATTAAATTCCATTTGCCATTTCCTGGCCCATTCGCCCAGCCTATCTAGATCCTTCTGCAGACTCTCCACACCCTCTGCACAATTTGCCGTTCCCCCTATCTTGGTGTCATCAGCAAATTTCGACACCCTACACTCGGTTCCCTCCTCCAGATCATCTATAGAAATGGTAAAAAGCTGAGGCCCCAGCACCGACCCCTGGGGCACTCCACTAGTCACCATCCGCCAATCCGAATAGCACCCGTTGACCCCCACTCTCTGCCTCCTATTTGACAACCAATCCTCTATCCACGCTAACACCCTACCCCCAACTCCAAGTCCCCTGACCTTCTGCAATAACCTCTTATGAGGTACTTTGTCAAACGCCTTCTGAAAATCTAGAAAGACCACATCCACCGGCTCTCCTCTATCGACCGCCCTAGACACATCCTCATAGAACTCCAGTAAATTTGTCAGACACAACTTCCCTTTAATGAAACCGTGCTGCGTCTGCTCTATCAAGCAATTGCCTTCAAGATGCCTCGCAATTTCCTCCTTAATGACAGATTCTAACATTTTACCCACCACAGACGTTAAACTAACCGGCCTATAATTCCCCGCCTTTTGCCTGGCACCCTTCTTAAACAACGGCGTAACATTAGCCATTTTCCAATCATCCGGCACTTCCCCGGAATCCAGCGACGTCTGGAAAATAACCACCAAGGCATCCACTATCACCTCCGCCATTTCTTTCAGAACCCTCGGATGCATTCCATCCGGTCCTGGGGACTTGTCCACAATCAGCCCCTCCAGTCTGTCGAGCACCGCCTCTCTAGTAACAGTAATGTCATTAAGACCCTCCACTCCTACCATCTTTCCATCGCTAACACCCGGCAAATTATTCGTGTCCTCCTCCGTGAAGACAGAAACAAAAAAGTTATTCAATACCTTAGCCATATCCTCATCCCCTACCACTAGGTCCCCTTTCTCATCCTCTAAAGGACCAACATTCACCCTAGCCAGCCTCTTCCTTTTTATATATTTATAAAAACTCTTGCTATCCTTTTTTATATTAAGCGCTAGCTCAGCTTCATAGTTTCTCCTACCCTTCTTTATCAACTTCTTTGTCAATCTTTGTTGACATTTAAACCTCTCCCAATCCTCATCTCGCCCACTACTCTTAGCTACTCTAAATTCCTCCGCTTTTAATTTAACACTTTCCTTCACCTCCTTCGTTATCCACGGCTTATTACCTCTCTTCCTACTATCCTTTTTGACCATCGGAATAAATTTCTGCTGAGCACCAAGAAAGATCTCCTTAAAGATCCTCCACTGCTCCTCAGCAGACCCACCCTCCAACGCGCTCCCCCAGTCCACATTCGCCAATTCTTCTCTCATCCTACCGTACTCCCCTCTATTCAAACAGAGGACGCGTATCCGGGAACCCACTTTCTCCTCCTCCATCTGCACCAGAATTCCACCATACAATGATCACTCTCCTCATAGCTAATGCCCTCCATACCAGGCAACATCCTATTCAAAGCCTCCACATCCTTTTGGTTGTGTGGCGATCTGAATTGAACACTACATTCTAAGTGCAGCCTCACTAAGATTCTATAAAGCGTCAACATGACTTGCCAGTTTTTAAACTCAGTGCCCCAGCCGATGATGGCAAGCATGCCGTATGCCTTCTCGACTATCTTCTCCACCTGCGTTGCCACTTTCAGTGACCTGTGTACCCAGATCCCTTTGCCTATCAATACTCCTAAGGATTCTGCCATTTACTGTGTATTTCCTATCCATATTAGACCTTCCAAAATGCATTACCTCACATTTGTCTGGATTAAACTCCATCTGCCATCTCTCTGCCGAAGTCTCCAACAGATCTATATCCTGCTGTATCCACGAATCCACCGACCTTTGTGTCATCGGCAAACTTGCTAATCAATCCAGTTACATTTTCCTCCAAATTATTTGTATATATTACAAACAACAAAGGTCCCAGTACTGATCCCTGAGGAATGCCACTTGTCACAGTCCTCCATTCAGAAATGCACCCTTCCACTGCCACCCTCTGTCTTCTTTGACGGAACCAGTGATATTCTGTGATTCTATGATATTCATTGGAGTTTAGAAGAGTAAGGGGGATCTCATAGAAGCTTATAAAATTCTAACAGGGCTAGGTAGGGTAGATTCAGAACCAGAGGAGACTGGGACGGAGGAGGTTAGCTCCCAGGTAGGGGAGGACCGCAGGCAGTATTGGAGGGAGGTTAGACAGGGGGTGGAGAAGGGAAATGCCCAGACTGAAGGGCTGAAGTGTATATATTTTAATGCAAGGAGTGTAGTGAATAAGGTAGATGAGCTTAGGGCGTGGATTGCTGCTTGGGATTGTGATGTGGTGGCCATTACGGAGACTTGGATGTCTCAGGGACAGGACTGGGTACTTCAGGTGCCAGGTTTCAGATGCTTCAGGAAGGACAGGGAGGATGGCAGAAGAGGTGGTGGAGTGGCACTGTTGATCAGGGACAGTCATGATGTGGGTATGCCGGCGTTGGACTGGCGTAAACACAGTAAAAAGTCTGACAACACCAGGTTTTAGTCCAACCGATTTATTTGATAATATACTCGCAAGCTTTCGAGGGGTTACCCTCTTCGTCAGGTGAATGGAGAGTTCTGGCCTCAGACAGAGCATATAAAGCACAGACAGTTTAGAGATTACTGATTAAAATGCGAATCCTTACACCTAACCTGCTGTTCAAGACCTGAAGTGGCTGATAATGTGAGTGGTAGGAGCACTGATCACAGTTTAAAGAGATGTGTATTGTCTCCAGACAGTACAGTAAGTGAGGTTTTGCAAACCCAGGCAAGTCACGGGGGTTACAGATAGTGCGACATGTTCATGTCGCACTATCTGTAACCCCCGTGACTTGCCTGGGTTTGCAAAACCTCACTTACTGTACTGTCTGGAGACAATACACATCTCTTTAAACTGTGATCAGTGCTCCTACCACTCACATTATCAGCCACTTCAGGTCTTGAACAGCAGGTTAGGTGTAAGGATTCGCATTTTAATCAGTAATCTCTAAACTGTCTGTGCTTTATATGCTCTGTCTGAGGCCAGAACTCTCCATTCACCTGACGAAGAGGGTAACCCCTCGAAAGCTTGCGAGTATATTATCAAATAAATCGGTTGGACTAAAACCTGGTGTTGTCAGACTTTTTACTGTGATCAGGGACAGTGTCATGGCTGCAGAGAAAGAGGATGCCGTGGAGGGACTATCTACAGAGTCTCTGTGGGTGGAAGTTACGAACAGCAAAGGGTCGAAAACTTTGCTGGGTGTATTCTATAGGCCACCCAATAGTGACAGGGAAGTTGAAATGCAGATAGGGAAACAGATTCTGGAGAGATGTATTAATAACAGAGTTGTCGTGATGGAAGACTTCAATTTCCCAAACATCGACTGGAGTCTCCCTAGGGTAAGGGGTTTGGATGGGGAGGAGTTTGTTAGGTGTGTTCAGGAAGGCTTCCTGACACAGTATGTGGATAAGCCTACGAGGGGAGAGGCTGTACTTGACCTGGTACTGGCAAATGAACCAGGGCAGGTGATGGATCTCTTGGTAGGAGAGCATCTTGGGAATGGTGACCATAATTCTATCTCCTTCACAATTGCATTGGAACGAGATAGGATCAGGCAGGCTAGGAAGGTGTTTGTCTGGAGTAAGGGGAGATACGAAGAAGTCAGGAAGTTACTTGGACAAATAAACTGGAAGGAGGCGTTCTTAGGGAAAAGTACCGAAGGAAGGTGGTGGATATTCAAGGAATGTTTGTCTGGAGCTATGCATGACAACGTTCCGATGAGGCAAGGGGGTTTTGGTAGGTCGCGGGAACCGTGGTGCACGAAGGCTGTGTTGAACCTAGTCAGGAGGAAAGGGAAGGTGTACAAAAGGTTCAGGGAACTAGGAGAGGTTAAGGATCTTGAGGAGTATAAGGACTGTAGAAAGGAGCTTAAAAAGGAAATTAGGAGAGCCAGAAGGGGTCATGAGAAGACCTTGGCGGGTAAGATTAAGGAGAATCCCAAGGCCTTCTATAAATATGTGAAAGGTAAAAGGATGAGAAGAGAAGGGATAGGACCTACAAAAGGTGAAGGGGGAAAGGTCTGTGTGGAACTGGAAGAAATGGCAGAGGTGCTTAATGAGTACTTTGCCTCAGTATTCACGGTGGAAGCTGATCTGGGAGATTTTGCTACGGATTTGCAGCAGATGGAAAAGATTGAGTTTGTGGATAATAAGGTGGAGGATGTGTTAGAACTTTTGAATTCTATCAAGATAGATAAGTCGCCGGGACCAGATGGGATGTACCCCAGGATACTGTGGGAGGCGAGGGAAGTGATTGCAGAGCCCCTGGCGATGATCTTTGTGTCGTCAATGGAGATGGGAGAGGTTCCGGAAGATTGGAGGATTGCAGATGTAGTCCCTATTTTCAAGAAAGGGAACAGAGATAGCCCGGGAAATTACCGACCGGTGAGTCTGACCTCAGTGGTTGGTAAGCTGATGGAGAGGCTTCTGAGGGACAAGATTTACGAGCATTTGGAGAGGTTTGACATGATCAGGAATAGTCAGCATGGATTTGTCAAGGGCAGGTCGTGCCTTACGAGCCTAGTTGAGTTCTTCGATAATGTGACTGAACACATTGACGAAGGAAGTGCCGTGGACGTGGTGTACATGGACTTCAGCAAGGCGTTTGATAAGGTCTCCCATGCAAGACTTCTTGAGAAGGTGAGAGGGCATGGGATCCAAGGGGCTTTGGCCTTGTGGATCCAGAACTGGCTTGCCTGCAGAAGGCAGAGAGTGGTTGTGGATGGGTCTTTTTCTGAATGGAGGTCAGTCACCAGTGGAGTGCCCCAGGGATCTGTTCTAGGACCCTTGCTGTTTGTCATTTTCATAAATGACCTGGATGAGGAAGTGGAGGGATGGGTAAGTAAGTTCGCTGATGACACGAAGGTCGGTGGTGTTGTGGATGGTCTGGAAGGATGTCAAAAGTTGCAGCAGGACATAAATAGGATGCAGGACTGGGCGGAGAAGTGGCAGATGGACTTCAACACGGATAAATGCGTAGTCGTCCATTTTGGCAGAACCAACGGGATGAACGAGTACACTATCAAGGGCAGGAGTCTTAGTAGTGTTGAAGAGCAGAAGGATCTTGGGGTCCGGGTCCACAGGACTCTTAAATCGGCCTCGCAGGTGGAAGAGGTGGTCAAGAAGGCGTATGGGGTACTGGCCTTCATTAATCGAGGGATTGAGTTTAGGAGTCGGGAGGTAATGCTGCAACTTTATAAGACCCTTGTCAGGCCTCATTTGGAGTACTGTGCGCAGTTCTGGTCGCCTCACCATAGGAAAGACGTAGAAACTATTGAAAGGGTACAGAGGAGATTTACAAGGATGTTGCCTGGACTGGGAGGCATGCCTTATGAAGTTAGGTTGAGGGAGCTGGGTCTCTTTTCCCTGGAGAGACGAAGGTTGAGAGGCGACCTGATAGAAGTTTATAAAATGTTGAGAGGAATAGATAGGGTGGATTCTCAGAGGCTATTTCCCGGGTTGAAATGGTCGCTACGAGAGGACACAGATTTAAGGTACGGGGAGGAAAGTACAGAAGTGATGTTAGGGGTAAGTTTTTCACTCAGAGGGTGGTGAGTGAATGGAATCGGCTGCCATCAGTGGTGGTGGAGGCGAACTCGCTGGGGTCTTTTAAAAGACTCCTGGATGAGTATATGGGGTTTAATGGGATTGGGGGTTATAGATAGGTCTATAGATTGGTAGGTGTTGATGCGATCGGCGCAACTCGTGGGCCGAAGGGCCTGTTTGTGCTGTAGTGTTCTATGTTCTATGTTCTAACCAATGTTCCCAGTGGTGGGGGAGTCCAGAACTAGGGGTCATAGTTTGTGGATGATGGGTAAATGTTTTAGAACTGAGGTGAGGAGAAATTTCTTCACCCAGAGGGAATTCGCTCCCACAGAAAGTAGCTGAAGCCAAAATGTTTGATTTCAAGAAGAAATTAGATATAGTTCTTGGGGCTAAAGGGATCAAGGGATATGGGGGGAAGGGGGCATCAGGATATTGAATTCGATGATCAGTCATGATGAAGATGAATAGCGGAGCATGCTCAGAGGGCTGAATGGCCTCCTCCTGCTTCTAGTTCCTATGGTTCTATACTTTCAGATCACTCTGACTGCAAGGCAATTAGATTCATAGACATCAACAGCACAGGAAACGGCAATTTAGCCCGTCACATCTGTGCCAGTGAAAGTCAAACCACTTAACTATTCTAATCCCATTTTCCAACACGTGATCCAGCATTAATGTACATTTAAATACTTCTTCAGTGTTGTGAGGGCCTCTGCCTTTCAAGAGAGAAAGTTTGAGCTTCCAGGCAATTTCCATGCAATCCTTACCCAGGGACCTTCCAGGGAGGGGAATGTTCCCCAGCACATCTTTGAAGTACCAAGCTACGATACCCTGTAGGCCTGGAGGTTGCGAGTCTTGATGTATGTGATGAATGCCAATTTATAAAAGTAATTCGTCCAAGGGACATAAATCTATAAAATTGAAGGATCCATTTTTATGACAAAGATTAATAAAGAATAACAAGCATATGATCACAAGAATGATGGAAGACAGCATGAAAGGTCTTCAGTAAGGGCTGTGGAATGCACTTTTGTCTCAGGCAAGGAAGTGTGAATCAACTTTTGTTGAACTAATATGAGAGAATTTTTTTGAGCAGAGCAACTATACTGATGAACTCCAGATTTGGGTGGAAATCGAAGAACAGCAGTTAACTCTAAACCTTAAAAGAAATCGGTAAGTGAAGCAAGTTTCTAGACAATGATATCTTACTTATAAACAAGGTCAGTAGCAGACTGTGATATACTGATATATGTTTATGACCCTCTGCCATCTGAATTTACAATGATGATGAGGAGAAGTGACTGTTCCCGGGCCATTGCCTGGTGTTCAGGTCCTCAGGGATGATTTGCTGATTGAGTTTCTGTCCTAAGTTGCATTTTATAGAAAAGATTTTGTCAAAGAGGAGATTCAGTGCTGAGTGACTTCTCATGTATTAATTTAGTGAATTTCCACTGTACTGGTCACATCTAGGTCTTTCGAACATCAATATTTACAAGTATTAACCTTTAAAAAAATTCTGCGTTTTTATTCTGACAATCAAAGTGAGTAACTTCATACTTTCCCACAGTGTACTCCAACTGCTATCTTGTTCCTAACTCACTTAAATTGTGTATATCTTTTTGAAGCTGCTCTGGATCTTTCCACCAAACTTTATATCATCTTCAAACAAATTTCTCTCTGCTCTTCGTCTGTCCATTCATTGGATTGGTAATTACTGAAGGTCCCAGCACTAATCCTTGCAGTTCTCCACTAGTTACAGCCTACTAATCCGAAAATGTCCCATTTATGCCTACCGTTTACCTCCTGTCCATTAACTAATCCTCTACCATGCTCATAGAAACATAGAAAATAGGTACAGGAGTAGGCCATTCAGCCTTTTGAACCTGCACCACCATTCAATATGATCATGGCTGATCATGCACTTTCAGTATCCCACTCCCGCTTTCTCTCCATACTTCTTGATCCCTTTAGTCACAAGGGCCAAATCTGGCTGCCTCTTGAACGTATCTAATAAACTGGCACGAACAACTTTTTGTGGCAGAGAATTCCACAGGTTCACAAATCTCTGAGTGAAGAAGTTCTTCCTCATCTCAGTCCTGAATAGCTTACCCCTTATTCTTAGACTGTGACCCTTAGTTCTGCACTTCCCCAACATCAGGACATTCTTCCTGCATCTAACCTGTCCAATCCCATCAGGATTTGATATGTCTCTATGAGATCCTCTCTCATTCTTCTAAATTTCAGTGAACACAAGCCCAATTGATCCAGTCTCTCTTCATTTGTCAGTTCTGCCATTCCGGGAGACAGTCCGGTGAACATTCGCTGGACTCCCTCAATAACAAGAATGTCCTTCCTCAGACTAGGAGACCAAAACTGCATACAATACTCAAGGTGTAGCCTCACCAAGGCCTTGTAGAACTTCAGCAAGACACCCTTATTCCTATACTCAAATCCTCTTGCTATGAAGGCCAGCATGCCATTAGTTTTTCCCACTGCTTGCTGTACCTGCATGCCCACCTTCAGTGACTGTTCCACCATCACACCCAGGTCAGTTGCACTTCTCCTCTTCCTAAACTGCCACCATTCAGGTAATAATCTTTTTTCCAATTTTTACCACCAAAGCGGATAACCTCACATTTATCCACATTAGGCCAGTGGGCTGACAAATGACAGATGGAGTTTAATTTAGACAAATGCAAAGTGATGCATTTTGGTAGATTGAACCAGGGCAGAACTTACTCAGTTAATGGTAGGGCATTGGGGAGAGTTACACAACAAAGCGATCTAGGGGCACATACTCATAGCTCCTTGAAAGTGGAATCACAAGTGGACAGAGTGGTGACGAAGGCATTCGGTATGCTTGGTTTCATCATTGAACATTGAATACAGGAGTTGGAATGTCTTGTTGAAGCTGTACAAGACATTAGTAGACCACACTTGGAATATTGTATACAATTCTGGTCACCCTATTATAGAAAGGATATTGATAAACTAGAAAGAGTACAGAAAAGATTTACTAGGATGCTACCGGGACTTAGTGGATTAAGTTAAAAGGAGATGCTGAATAGACTGGGACTTTTTTCTCTGGCACGTAGGAGGTTACGGGGTGACTCTATAGAGGTCTATAAAATAATGAGGGGCATAGACAAGGTAGATAGTCAATCTGTTTCCCCAAAGGTAGGGGAGTCTAAAACTAGAGGGCATAGGTTTACAGTGAGAGGGGAGGGATTCAAAAGTGTTCTTTCACACAGAGGGTGGTGTGTGTCTGGAAGAAGCTGTCATGATGTGGAGATGTCGGCATTCGACTGGGGTAAACACAGTAAGAAGTCTGACAACACCAGGTTTAAGTGCAACCGATTTATTTGATAGTAAATCAAGTAGCTTGTGAGTTTACTATCAAATAAATCGGTTGGACTTAAACCTGGTGTTGTCAGACTTCTTACTGGCTAGAAGAAGCTGCCAGAGGTAGTAGTAGAGGTGGGTACAATTTTGTCTTTTAAAAAGCATTTAGATAGTTACATGGGTATGATGGGTATAGAGGAATATGGGCCAAATGGGACATTTGGGATTACCTTGGGGATTTTTTAAAAAAGGGGGGATGGACAAGTTGGGCGAAGGGCCTATTTCCATGCTGTAAACTCTATGACTTTATATTGCATTTGCCAAGTATTTACCCACTCAGTCAACCTGTCCAAGTCATCCTGCAGCCTCTTAACATCCTCCTCACAGCACACACTGCCATCCAGCTTAGTGTCACCTGCAAATTTGGAGATATTTCATTCAATTCCTTAATAGATTATACCCATCCCATATGTCCTTCTCTTACCTATTAAAATTTTGTGTAATACCTTTAGGAAATCCAGGTTACGTCCTAAAGAATCTCAAATCACTTGTCATGGGAGGGTTGGCAGGAAAGTGGAATTAAGGCCACAGTCAGATTGTTTGTGATCTTATTACATGGCAGGGCAGACTCAAATGGCCAAGTGACCTACTCTTGCTTCTTTTTCTTATGTTCTTAAGTCAACATTGTGATATTTAAACAAGTCGCATTCTTAGCTGTCTCGACAGCCAAAGATACATCAAGTAAGGTAAATAGTTGGAAAACCCTACCTGGTGTAAGATTTTGCTTTTACAATCCATGTCTGTTTCATTTACAGAATGCTTGTATCAGAGGGATTTCAGGTCTCATATTATGATGTAAATAGGACTCTGGTGACAGAACAAAACAGTGCACTGGTGAGAGATCACAGTTAAGCAATATAACACTTTTTATATTTGTTTGTAGAATTTGAATATAGCTGCCAAGCATTTATTTAAGAACATAAAAAATAGGAGCAGGAGTAGGCCATCTAGCCCTCGAGCCTGCCCCGCCATTCAATAAGATCATGGCTGATCTGAAGTGGATCAGTTCCACTTTCCTGCTTTCTCCCCATAACCCTTAATTCCCTTGTCTATCAAAAACCTATCTACCCATGACTTAAATATATTTAGCGAGGTAGCCTCCACCACTTCAACAGGCAGAGAATTCCAGAGATTCACCACCCTTTGAGTGAAGAAGTTCCTCCTCAACTCCAATCTAAACTGCCCCCCCCTTATCTTGAGGCTGTGCCCTCTAGTCCTGCTATCCTTTCTAAGCGTCCCTCCTTACTCAATTTCCTTACTTATTGAACAAGAAGTGGTTAAAAGTTGTGATCAGAGTTTGAAACTAACAACTGTTTTGATGAAAGACTAAAGAATTAAGGCTGCCTTTGCATCCAACTTCAAATGTAGTGTCCAGAGCTGGACTTGAGACCAAACCAGAATTTTGTGCAAATTTAGCAAAACTTTCCTGCCATTTATATTCTGTGCTTCTATGGATAAAGTCTAAGGTGCTGTATGCTTTATTAACTGTTCTGTCAATCTGTCCTGCCACCTTCAAAGATTTATTGTTAGGATGCCACACCAGAAACCCCAAAGTATGTTATGAAGCCTGACTAGACCCGAACAGATTTCTTTATTTTGGCATTTGTGTGAGCATAAGGTGTTTCACTGCATGTGTGATTCTATTAACACCTGAGGAAGCTTTTACTTATTTGTCCTAAACTATTCTTCAAAATCATATAGCAACACACAGGCTGACATGATTTACTTGTTAACAGTCCTAGAACATCGCTGGAGGGAGGGAGAGAGAGAGAGACACACACACACACTATCCACCTCTTGCTTCTTTCAGGACTGGGCAAAAATTGACTTTTAAAATAAAAGTGAACTGAGTATTTCCCTGGAAGTTTAGCTTAGTCCATTCACATGTCTCTGCCTCTGTCAATCAATCTAATCAAAACTCTGAAATCCCCAAAAGGAAAACTAACGTTAACAAAAATGCATTAACTTGGACTAAAATAAACATATCCCAAGCTAACAAATTCATCTTCTGCTTTCCATCCTGACCAAAATACTATTCAAACATATTCACATGAAACACAGTGATCTATGGCCACGATCATCAAAAAAATTCTGAATGCTGAATGCGCAAGAAAAAGGGAGGGAATGGTGTTGCTTTCTCCAGTGAGCCAGTTAGTGCAATAAAAGTCAGTTAGTGCAATAAAATAGCCTCAACGTGATTTTCACTGGAATGGACCCTCCGGGTCTCATGTGACTCGCCCAAAGTGCTGGCAGCTGTAAGACATTAATAATGGAAAGCAGTCTACACTTCTCATTGACTTGGAAAAGCAGTCAGCATAATTAAAGACCCCATGCGCCTTAGACATTCTCTCTTCCACCTTCTTCCATCGGGAGCAAGGTACAAAAGCCAGAGGTCAAGTACCAACTGACTCAAGAACAGTTTCTTCTCTGCTGCCATCAGACATTTGAATGGACTTACCTTGCATTAAGTTGATCTTTCTCATCACCCTCGCGATGACTGTAACACTACATTCTGCACTCTCTCGTTTATGAATGGTATGCTTTGTCTGTATAGTGTGCAGAGGTCTGCCAGTGGCAAGGAATCAGCTGGCCCCAAACCAAGTCATAGAGTCAGAGGTTTACAGAATGGAAACAGGCCCTTCAGCCCAACTTGTCCATGCAGCCTTTTTTTTGAAACCCCTAAGCTAAGCCCAATTGCCCCCATTTGGCCCATATCCCTCTATACCCAGCATAACCATTTAACTGTCTAAACGCTTTTTAAGAGACAAAATTGTACCTGCCTTTACTACTACCACCTCTGGCAGCTTGTTCCAGACACTCACCACCCTCTGTGTGAAAAAATTGCCCCTCTGGACACTTTTGTATCTCTCCCCTCTCACCTTAAATCTATGCCCTCTAGTTTTAGACTCCTCTACATTTAAGAACAGAAGGGTGACTGCCATACAGAATGTTGCTCTGAGTGCCTCTGGGTACGATCAGGATACAGGCATCCCTGTAGGAGGCAAATAGACTGATCAGCCACTGCAGCGGAGTGAAACTAACAGTGCAAGATGCGCACTTGATGAACTGCAGTGCCTAACCGCAAGTTGATACACCCCCCTTCGCACATTCGGCATGCAGCAAAAACCTTCTCTGCCACTGGGAATGGATGTTCTCCTGTCACTCAAAATAATGTGAGGACCTGATGCAGGTGCCACACCATCTTCTTACTGAGCTGGAGGTTGCAGTGGCACACAGTACCTGTCAGCTCATCGAAGGAAATGTTTGTCCTGAACTGCAGGAGTCTCTAGTCTCCTTTGTGCCCTGGTAGGCCTCTCAGGTTGATGGTGCCTATACCTTGCTGCCAACTGGTGGCCCCCTGTCCTCCTGCTACAGTCTCTGACTCAGTTGGCCTTGCAGTCAGCAGATGCTACCTCTTCTTGTACGTCTATTGGCTGATGCCAAAATCGACTAGTTCATGCCGAAATCCATCTTTGCCCTGGGCATGAGGTGGTGCAGGGCTGGCGGAGGAAGAGTGGAAAGGAGATGGAGAGACGTAGAGAAGGACTGAGAAAGTCTGTGAAGTTATCCATCCCAGGACCCACACTCCCCTCCCAGCAACTTGTGTCCCCATGAGTCAGGGTGGTGGCAACCCATCTCACTGGGTTGATGTCCGTCACTGCATCCTCGCCATGGGGACATGGAGATCTTATGGGTGGCTGTGTGAGTGTCCCCACTGGGAACGCATGATGCATCGGCATGAGTGCATCCACCTGGATGTCTGGTCACATAGCTTCCAGGAATGGCTAGCAGTTCAGCCAGACGATGGAGAAGTGCTGTTGTGACTGTCACACGATGGGTTCCCAGCAAGGGCAGCATTAACAACATAAGAATGGGGAGCAGGAAGTCAGCCATCTGGCCCCTCGAGCCTGTTCCACCACTGAATAAGATCCTGGCTGGTCTTTTTGTGGACTCAGCTCCACTCACCATAACCCTTAATTCCTTTACATAGAACATAGAACACTACAGCACAAACAGGCCCTTCGGCCCACGAGTTGCACCGATCACATCAACACCTACCAATCTATAGACCTATCTATAACCCCCAATCCCATAAAACCCCATATACTCATCCAGAAGTCTTTTAAAAGACCCCAGTGAGTTCGCCTCCACCACCACTGACGGCAGCCGATTCCATTCACTCACCACCCTCTGAGTGAAAAACTTACCCCTAACATCACTTCTGTACTTTCCTCCCCGCACCTTAAATCTGTGTCCTCTCGTAGCGACCATTTCAACCCGGGGAAATAGCCTCTGAGAATCCACCCTATCTATTCCTCTCAACATTTTATAAACTTCTATCAGGTCGCCTCTCAACCTTCGTCTCTCCAGGGAAAAGAGACCCAGCTCCCTCAACCTAACTTCATAAGGCATGCCTCCAGTCCAGGCAACATCCTTGTAAATCTCCTCTGTACCCTTTCAATAGCTTCTACGTCTTTCCTATAGTAAGGCGACCAGAACTGCGCACAGTACTCCAAATGAGGCCTGACAAGGGTCTTATAAAGTTGCAGCATTACCTCCCGACTCCTAAACTCAATCCCTCGATTAATGAAGGCCAATACCCCATACGCCTTCTTGACCACGTCTTCCACCTGCGAGGCCGATTTAAGAGTCCTGTGGACCCGGACCCCAAGATCCTTCTGCTCTTCAACACTACTAAGACTCCTGCCCTTGATAGTGTACTCGTTCATCCCGTTGGTTCTGCCAAAATGGACGACTACGCATTTATCTGCGTTGAAGTCCATCTGCCACTTCTCCGCCCAGTCCTGCATCCTATTTATGTCCTGCTGCAACTTTTGACATCCTTCCAGACCATCCACAACACCACCGACCTTTGTGTCATCAGCGAACTTACTTACCCATCCCTCCACTTCCTCATCCAGGTCATTTATGAAAATGACAAACAGCAAGGGTCCTAGAACAGATCCCTGGGGCACTCCACTGGTGACTGACCTCCATTCAGAAAAAGACCCATCCACAACCACTCTCTGCCTTCTGCAGGCAAGCCAGTTCTGGATCCACAAGGCCAAAGCCCCTTGGATCCCATGCCCTCTCACCTTCTCAAGAAGTCTTGCGTGGGGGACCTTATCAAACGCCTTGCTGAAGTCCATGTACACCACGTCCACGGCACTTCCTTGGTCAATGTGTTCAGTCACATTATCGAAGAACTCAACTAGGCTCGTAAGGCACGACCTGCCCTTGACAAATCCATGCTGACTATTCCTGATCATGTCAAACCTCTCCAAATGCTCGTAAATCTTGTCCCTCAGAAGCCTCTCCATCAGCTTACCAACCACTGAGGTCAGACTCACCGGTCGGTAATTTCCCGGGCTATCTCTGTTCCCTTTCTTGAAAATAGGGACTACATCCACAATCCTCCAATCTTCCGGAACCTCTCCCGTCTCCATTGACGACACAAAGATCATCGCCAGGGGCTCTGCAATCACTTCCCTCGCCTCCCACAGTATCCTGGGGTACATCCCATCTGGTCCCGGCGACTTATCCATCTTGATAGAATTCAAAAGTTCTAACACATCCTCCACCTTAATATCCACAAACTCAATCTTTTCCATCTGCTGCAAATCCGTAGCACAATCTCCCAGATCAGCTTCCACCGTGAATACTGAGGCAAAGTACTCATTAAGCACCTCTGCCATTTCTTCCAGTTCCACACAGACCTTTCCCCCTTCACCTTTTATAGGTCCTATCCCTTCTCTTCTCATCCTTTTACCTTTCACATATTTATAGAAGGCCTTGGGATTCTCCTTAATCTTACCCGCCAAGGTCTTCTCATGACCCCTTCTGGCTCTCCTAATTTCCCTTTTAAGCTCCTTTCTACAGTCCTTATACTCCTCAAGATCTTTAACCTCTCCTAGTTCCCTGAACCTTTTGTATACCTTCCCTTTCCTCCTGACTAGGTTCAACACAGCCTTCGTGCACCACGGTTCCTGCGACCTAACAAAACCCCCTTGTCTCATCGGAACGTTGTCATGCAGAGCTCTAGACAAACATTCCTTGAATATCCACCACCTTCCTTCGGTACTTTTCCCTAAGAACGCCTCCTTCCAGTTTATTTGTCCAAGTAACTTCCTGACTTCTTCGTATCTTCTTACTGTTCACAAATTTATCTATCCTTGCCTTAAAAACATTCAATGAGATGGCCTCAACTGCTTCACTGGGCAGGGAATGCCACAGATTCACAACCCTTTGTGTGAAGGAGTTCCTCCTCAACTCAGTCCTAAATTTGCTTCCTCTTATTTTGAGGCTATCCCCCCTAGTTCTAGTTTCACCCGGCAGTGGAAACAACTTCCCTGCTTCTATCTTATTTATTCCCTTCATAATCTTATATGTTTCTAGAAGATCTCCCCTCATTCTTCTGAATTCCATTGAATATAGCCCCAGTCTACTCAATCTCTCCTCATAAGCCAACCCTCCCAACTCCGGAATCAACCTAGTGAACCTCCTCTGCACCCTCTCCAGTGCCAGTATACCCTTTCTCGAGTAAGGAGACAAAAACTGTACACAGTACTCCAGGTGTGGCCTCACCAGCACCTTACACAGCTGCAACATAATGTCCCTGTTTTTAAACTCCATCCCTCTAGCAATGAAGGATAAAATTCCATTTGCCTTCTTAATTACCTGCTGTACCTGCAAACCACCTCCTTGTGATTCCTGCACAAGGACACCCAGGTCCCTCCGCACAGCTACTTGCTGCAATTTTTTACCGTTTAACTAAGTCCATTTTGCTGTTATTCCTACCAAAATGGATGACCTCATATTTACCAACATTGTACTCCATCTGCCAGACCCTCATCCACTCACTTAGATTATCTATATTCCTTTGCAGACTCTCAGCATCCTCTGCACACTTTGCTCTTCTGTCCATCTTAATGTCATTTGCGAATTTTGACACACTATACAGTTCCCAACTCCAAATCATGTATGTAAATCATTAACAATTGCAGTCCCAACACTGATCCCTGAGGCACACCACTAGTCACTGATCGCCAACCAGAAAACTACTCATTTAACCCCAGGCTTTGCTTTCTGTTAGTTAACCAATCCTCTATCCATGCTAATACACTATGCGTAACACTGTGCACCTTTATCTTATGAAGTAGTCTTTGGTGCGGCACCTTGTCAAATGCCTTCTGGAAATCCAGATATACCACATCCACAGGTTCACCATTGTCCACTGCACATGTAATGTTGTCAAAGAATTCCACCAAATTTAGTTAAACATGACCTTCCCTTCATGAACCCATGCTGCATCTTACCAATGGGACAATTTATATCCAGATGTCTCGCTATTTCTTCCTTGATGATAGATTCAAGCATTTTCACTACTACAGAAGTTAAACTAACCGGCCTATAATTACCTTCCTTTTGTCTACCTCCTATTGTCTACCTGTATCCCATTAGCTTGCCCAACACTACCTCTTTCATGATAATGATAGTTTCTAGGTTCTCACCTGACATAGCCTTCCTGTCATGAATTTTTGGCATGTTATTTGCGTCATAAGAGCATAAGAAATAGGAGCAGGAGTAGGCCATCTAGCCCCTTGAGCCTGCTCCGCCATTCAATAAGATCATGGCTGATCTCATAGTCGTTCAGTTCCACTTACCCGCCTGCTCCCCATAACCCTTAATTCCCTTATTCATCAGAAATCTATCTACCTGTGACTTAAACATATTCAATGAGGTAGCCTCCACCACTTCAATGGGCAGAGAATTCCAGAGATTCACTACCGTCTGAGAGAAGTTCCTCCTCAACTCTGTTCTAAACTGACCCCCCCTTATTTTGACGCTGTGTCCTCTAGTTCTTGTTTCCTTTCTAAGTGGAAAGAATCTGAAGTGGAGAAAAGGTGAATGCATTTTGTACCTGAAGGAAAAGGGTTAATGGATTTTGTACCTAGAATATGTCACAAACATAACCCTTCATCATGACTGATCTTCTCAAGCTTATACTGCACCTGGCATTAATATAAGTTATTTGTTCATGTATTACATGCTTTAACTCTCATTTTTATAAAGACAGATAGTTTAATGTGGCTGTTATTTTGTAGACTTTGCAAATCTTACATATTTGTGTTAGTTGGGCATCGTTACACAGATGGTAGTTTACGATACCGGCTTTTGACAGCTGCTGATGGCAGATTGCGGTACCGGCTTTTAACAGGAAGAGTCCTGGGACAGCCACGATCGCACAAGTAACTTCAAAGATAGGGAAGCCGGTACTGCTGCAGAAGGTTTTGAATTGTGACCGGATTAAGCCTCTGTCATGACTGCAGCTGCCAGCTGGACTGTGAATCGTGATTAAATCTGGGGCTGAATCATGGCCAAGGAAGGAAGACCCGGAGGTCTGGCTGGAATAGGAAACTTGGAATCGTGATTGACACTAAGACTCATGATGTATCAATGCCCACTTGTGTTTGTGTTCTATGAGAAGGTTGGTAGTCCCTGTTTCTCCCAAAATTCTGGAATACACCCCAGAGTCTTGAAATAAAAACCACTGTATTTTGACTCACTAAGTCTCATAGGTATTATTTTACATACAACAAATCTCTCTGCCTCTACCCTATCTAGCCCCTTCATTATAGAACATAGAAAAACTACAGCACAATCCCCAAGGCATTCTACAAAATGTGAAGAGTATAAGGATGAGATGTGAAGGGATAGGACCTATAAAAGGTGAAGGGGGAAAAGTCTGTGTGGAACCGGAAAAAATGGCTGAGGTGCTTAATGAGTACTTTGCCTCAGTATTCATGGTGGAAAATGATCTGGGAGGTTGTACTGCAGGTTTGCTGCGGACTGAAAAGATTGAGTATGTGGACATTAAGAAAGAGGATGTGTTGGAACTTTTGAATTGCATCAAGATAGGTAAGTTGCCGGGACCGGATGGGATGTACCCCAGGTTACTGTGGGAGGTGAGGGAAGAGATTGCAGAGCCCCTGGCGATGAACTTTGCGCCATCGTTGGAGATGGGAGAGGTTCCGGAGGATTGCGGATGTGATTCCTATTTCCAAGAAAGGGAACAGGGATAGCCCGGGAAATAACCAGCTGGTGAGTCTGACCTCAGTAGTTGGTAAGTTGATGGAGAGGATATACTGAGGGTCAGGATTTATGAACATTTAGAGAAGTTTACTATGATCAGAAGTAGTCAGCACGGCTTCGTCAAGGGCAGGTCGTGCCTTACGAGCCTAGTTGAGTTCTTTGAAAATGTGACTGAACACATTGATGAAGGAAGAGCGGTGGATGATGTTGACATGGACTTCAGCAAGGTGTTTGATAAGATCCCCCATGCAAGACTTCTTGAAAAAGTGAGAGGACATGGGATCCAAGGGGCTATTGCTTTGTGGATCCAGAACTGGCTTGCCTGCAGAAGGCAGAGAGTGGTTGTGGATGGGTCTTTTTCTGCATGGAGGTCGGTCACCAGTGGAGTGCCCCAGGGATCTGTTCTAGGACCCTTGCTGTTTGTCATTTTCATAAATGACCTGGATGAGGAAGTGGAGGGATGGGATGGTAAGTTTGCCGATGACACAAAGGTTGTTGGTGTTGTGGATAGTCGGGAGGGATGTCAGAAGTTGCAGCGTGACATAGATAGGATGCAAGACTGGGCGGAGAAGTGGCAGATGGACTTCAACGCGGATAAATGTGTAGTGGCCCATTTTGGCAGGTCCAATGGGATGAAGGAGTAAAAGCCTCTGTCAATTGATCGAATAAGTTATTTTTGTCTGCAAATTTAACTCCTGTCAAAGCCTATCCATATTTGTAACTTGAGCACAGTCCAGTAACTCAGATGCCAACATGGAATTTCCAGCCAGTGTTTTTGCAGCCTTAAATACAGTCTATTAGATTCCATCACATTTTCTAAAATAGAAATATCCTCTTGATTTACAGAATCTAACCAGGCTTCATTCACACTCAAATCCTTTTGATAATTTTTTTCCATGAAGATTAATAGATTATCCAGACCTTTCTCAGGGCTCAAATGTTCTAACTCCAATTTGGAAAATACTTTGCATTTAATTTTACCTCAGTGTGGTAAAGAATGAGCCAAGGCCATTCCTTGTTTTTTTTCAAACTGGCTACCTTAGCCCACACAATAACTTCACTTCTTCATTGCTCATAAGGTTCAGTGTCTGAAAATAATGGTGGATACTAATATCCTGACACTTTTACTCGAGGTTCTGCCATATGGTTGTCCCCTACTCTCACTTTTATTGATTAGAATTTGAGCGGTCTTTTTTTTAAAGTCATAACTTGCAGCCTTTTACTTGGAACCAGCAATCATCCTCTGCTGCCAGCGCTTTGGACTCCCTGTTGCAGTTCAGCAAAGGTGGCACAGGTTTGCTTCTTCCTGATGTGGAGGTGCTGGCGCTGGAGTCTCACAACATCAGGTTAACGTCCAACAGGTTCATTTGGAATCACAAGCTTTTGAAGAGCTGCTCCTTAAATTATCCTCTGATATTGCGAAGTTGGCGTTTGTAAAATTATAAACAATTGTAAATGCTGAGGTGAAGTATTGCATGGTCCCTTTTAAATGTGGTGTATTTTCTATGCTTAGAAAGTTAGTAAAAAGCAGGTACATATAGTGCCAGTACACAGACTGAAATATTGTATCAAAGAGAAAACTGCAGGGTTGCCTTAGAACATAGAACATTACAGCGCGGAACAGGCCCTTCGGCCCACAATGTTGCGCCGACCAGTCTTATTTTTAAAAAAAAACATTGACCCACTAATCTAAACCAATCCCTTTTCGTCCATAAACCTATCCACCAATCTCTTAAACGCCCCCAAACTAGGCGCATTTACAACTGCAGCAGGCAGGGCATTCCAGTCCCTCACCACCCTCTGGGTAAAGAACCTGCCCCTAACATCCGTCCTATAACTACCCCCCCTTAATTTAAAGCCATGCCCCCTCGTGCTAGATTTCTCCATCCGAGGAAACAGGCTATCACCATCCACCCTATCTAAACCTCTAATCATCTTATATGTTTCTATAAGATCCCCTCTTAGCCGCCTTCTTTCCAGTGAAAACAACCCCAAATCCCTCAGTCTCTCCTCATAGGACCTCCCCTGCATACCAGGCAACATCCTGGTAAACCTCCTCTGCAGCCTCTCCAAAGCCTCCACATCCTTCCTGTAATGTGGGGACCAGAACTGCACACAGTACTCCAAGTGCGGCCGCACCAGAGTTGTGTACAGTTGCAACATGACGCTGCGACTCCTAAATTCAATCCCCCTACCAATAAACGCCAAGACACCGTACGCCTTCTTAACAACCTTCTCTACTTGATTCCCAACTTTCAGGGAACTATGTACACAAACACCTAGATCCCTCTGCTCCTCCACTCTATTCAAAGTCCTCCCGTTAGCCCTATACTCAACACATCTGTTATTCCTACCGAAATGGATTACCTCACACTTCTCCGCATTAAACTCCATCCGCCACCTCGCGGCCCAGCTCTGCAACCTGTCCAAGTCACCCTGCAAACTTCGACACCCTTCCTCACAATCTACCACACCTCCAACTTTGGTGTCATCAGCAAACTTACTAATCCACCCAACTATACCCTCATCCAGATCATTAATAAAGATTACAAACAGCAGTGGCCCCAAAACAGATCCCTGAGGCACACCACTTGTAACCGAACTCCATGATGAATAATTACCATCAACCACCACCCTCTGTCTCCTATCTGCTAACCAATTCCTGATCCAAGTACCTAAATTACCACCAATCCCATACATCTGCATTTTCTGCAGAAGCATACCATGGTGAACCTTATCAAACGCCTTACTAAAATCCATATATACCACATCTACTGCCTTACCCCTATCCACCTCTTTGGTCACCTTCTCAAAGAACTCAATAAGGTTAGTAAGGCACGACCTTCCCGCTACAAAACCATGCTGACTATCTCTAATCAATTCATTACTCTCCAAATAACTATAAATCCTATCCCTAATAATTCTTTCTAAAACCTTGCCCACTACAGAAGTAAGACTCACTGGTCTGTAATTCCCAGGGAAGTCTCTGCTCCCCTTCTTAAACAATGGGACAACATTCGCTGTCCTCCAATCTTCCGGTACTATACCAGAGACCAACGACGACCTGAAGATCAGAGCCAGTGGCTCTGCAATCACCTCTCTTGCCTCCCATAGAATCCTAGGGTAAATCCCGTCTGGACCAGGGGACTTATCTATTTTCAACCCTTCTAGAATATCCAACACATCCTCTGTATCAACTACAATACTTTCTATTTTACACCCCTTCACCCCAGTGACCTCCTCAGCTACATTCATATCGTCCTGCGTGAACACCGAAGAGAAATAATGGTTCAATGCCTCTCCAATCTCTTCCGGTTCCACACACAACTTCCCCCTACTGTCTGTAACTGGCCCTAATCTTGCCCTAACCAACCTTCTGTTCTTGACATACCTATAGAACGCCTTAGGATTCTCCTTAATCCTATCAGCCAAAGTCATCTCATGCCCTCTTCTAGCCCTTCTTAACTCCCTCTTCAACTCCCTCCTAGCCAATCTAAAGCTTTCTACTGCACTACCCGAGCCCTCAAGCCTCATCCGAACATAAGCCTCCTTCTTCTTCCTAACCAACAAATCAACTTTTTTAGTGCACCACGGTTCCCTAGCCCTACCAATTCCTCCTTGCCTGACAGGGACATACCTATCACAGACCCACAGTAGCTGCTCCTTGAAAAAACTCCACATTTCAGACGTTCCTAGTCCCTGTAATCTCCTAGTCCAACCAATGCTTCCTAATTCTCTCCTAATGGCCTCATAATTACCCTTCCCCCAGCTAAAACTACTGATCCGAGGTTCATGCCTATCCCTTTCCATCACTAAGGTGAACGTAACCGAATTGTGGTCACTATCACCAAAAAGCACACCAACTTCCAAGTCTAGCACCTGGTCTGGCTCATTTCCCAGCACCAAGTCCAATATAGCCTCACCTCTAGTTGGCCTATCTACATATTGAGTCAAAAAACCTTCCTGCACACTTTGAACAAAAACTGACCCCTCTAACGAGCTAGAGCTATAGCAATTCCAATCAATGTTAGTAAAGTTAAAGTCCCCCATAACAATTACCCTATTACTTTCACTCCTAACCAGGATCGTCTCTGCAATCCTTTCCTCAACCTCTCTAGAACTTTTTGGAGGTCTATAAAAGACTCCCAACAGGGTGACCTCTCCTCTCCTATTTCTAATTTCTGCCCATACTACCTCAACAGACAAGTCCTCATTAACCTTCCTCTCCGACACTGTGATATAGTCCTTGACCAATAATGCTACCCCACCCCCCCTTCTACCTCCTTCTCTACTCCGACTAAAGCACTTGTACCCCGGCACCTGCAACATCCATTCCTGACCCTGCTCTATCCACGTCTCTGAAATGGCCACAACATCAAAGTCCCAGGTACTGGTCCACGCTGCAAGTTCATCCACTTTATTGCGAATACTCCTCGCGTTAAAGTATATACATTTCAAACCTCGCTCCGCCCCACCCCCACAATGCCGTGCAATGCCGTCCCCTTCTATGCCCCCCTCACTTTCACCCCCTCTACCCAGGATCCCACCCCCCCTCTGAATCAGTTTAAACCACTCCGCATAGCCTTCACAAATTTACCCCCCAGGATATTTGTTCCCCTCTGGTTCAGATGTATACCATCACTCTTATAGAGATCCCATCTTCCCCAGAATGAGCCCCAATTGCTCAAGTAATTAAACCCCTCCCTCCTGCACCATCCCCTCAGCCACAAGTTCAAACGTTCCCTCTCCCTATTCCTCTCTAAACTATCCCGTGGCACAGGCAAGAGTCCAGAGATAACCACTCTGTTTGACTTGGCCTTTAGTTTCCATCCCAACTCCATGAAACTCTGCTTAATATCCCCTTCCCTTAGCCTCCCTATGTCATGTGTCCCCACATGAATTATAACTTGGGGTTGATCACCCTCTCCCCTAAGAGTCTTGAATATCCTCTCTGACACATCCCGGACCCCAGCCCCTTGTCAACAAACTTTCAGACTTTTGGTTATATTTTGAGTTTAGCCAATCAAATTTGAATCAGGCATTTGGCTATCAGCAACCTATTAGATTTGAAATTGATGCTTTGTTAACCTGAGAATCAATCATATTATAGGGGATGTGGATATGTCATCACAGGTGTAAAAGAACAGGTAGTGAGACAATAAGCAGACACAGCAACTTCCCTCTGCCACAACTCATAGCTTTTAGCTCAATGCCTCACCTAAATACCAATGGTAACAAAAAAAGTCAGAGGTTCCAGACAGAAGAAATCAACTGAGATCAGAAGATTCCAGAAAATGCCAAACCTGGTTATAATTTAGAGAGTGACGAAAAATTCTATTTGTTTGTTAATAAGTGGGAATTTGTATTTATCAAAACAACATTCTGTGAGAATAGAATTATAGACTCCTGCAGTGCAGAAGGAGACCATTCAGCCCATCTAATCAGCACCGACCACAATACCATCCAGGCCCTATCCTCATAACCCCATGATGCAGCAGTGCTAACCACTGTGCCGCCATGCTGTCCCGAGTCCCTGGCACTGTGAGACAGCAGTGCTAACCACTGTGCCGCCGTGCTGCCCTAGGTCCTTGGTGCCGTGAGACAGCAGTGTTAACCACTGTGCCGCCATGCTGCCCCAGGTCCCTGGTGCTGTGAGACAGCAGTGCTAACCTCTGTGTCACCATGCCGCCAGCACGTCAATTTCAAATCCAGAGGGTGGTGAGGGATTGGAATGCCCTGCCTGCTGCAGTTGTAAATGCGCCTAGTTTGGGGGCGTTTAAGAGATCCGTGGATAGGTTTATGGACGAAAAGGGATTGGTTTAGGTTAGTGGGTCATTGTTTTGTAACTGGTCGGCGCAACATCGTGGGCCGAAGGGCCTGTTCTGCGCTGTTATGTTCTATGTTCTAATAGGTTGCTGGTAGTGTTTTATTCGGTTTGTTAATAGTTTAGTTGACCTGTTGGCTGTTAGTTAGATAAATGAAGTGTTACTTATTGATTTTTTAATAGAGAAAGTGTAAGGGAGTTCTTTTTGGTTTAACCACTACATGTTCCTAAAGAGCAGATTGTACCAGTTCACTTTTAACAGATTATGACATGAGATACTTCTCTTTGAAGGGTTAGGTGTTAGCTCTCAAGCTGGAACCAACCTCCACTTCATAACATTTATTTCTTTGATTCAAATCCATATACAATTCCCCCCACCACCACCTGTAACCTCTTCATATATCCTAGTGACTTCTATTAAATGCTTAACATTCAATTTAGAACTTGTGCGGAAGCTAAATGTGAACCCATTCCTAACAACACGAACCCTGAAGAACTCCTGCAGTGACATCCTACTGAGATGATTGACCAACAAATATATAAGAACATAAGAACTAGGAGCAGGAGTAGGCCATCTAGCCCTTCGAGCCTGCCCTGCCATTCAATAAGATCATGGCTGATCTGAAGTGGATCAGTTCCACTTTCCTGCTTTCTCCCCATAGCCCTTAATTTCCTTAATGGTCTGAAATCTATCTACCCGTGACTTAAACATATTCAACGAGATAGCCTCCACCACTTCAATGGGCAAAGATTCACTACCCTCTGACAGAAGAGCTTCCTCCTCAACTCTGTTCTAAACCGACACCCCCCCACCCCCCACCTATCCACCAAATTAGTCAAACATGACCTGCCCTTCATGAACCTATGCTGTGTCTTGCCAGTATCTTGGTAAGACATCCAGATGTCTTGCTATTTCTTCCTTGACGATAGATTCAAGCAGTTTCCCTAGTACAGAAATTAAGCTAACCGGCCGATAGTTACCTGCCTTTTGTCTACCTCCTTTTTTAAATAGTGGCATCACATTTGCTGTTTTCTAATGTGTGAGCACCATCCCAGAGTGCTTTTACAGTATTTAGAGTATGGTTTACTATTTACAGTATGATTCCAGCTGGCATAGAATTTTCCCCCTGCTTCGAAGGGATGGGGGCTATTAAAACATCATCTTGTATGTTCTTTGTTTAGAATCGCTGTTTCTATGAAGGGACTGTGCGAGGATTCCCTGGATCGCAAGTTGCTGCAAGTATATGTTCAGGACTCAGGTGAGCTTGAGCCTATCAAACAAAAATTATTTGAATTCTTGAACATAATTTGAACAGATTAATATCGCTGATCTGTCGCCCTATGTTATATTCTCAAGTCACTGTAAGGACCAACAGGAGTTGAAGACAATTCCTTGTCCTTTGATTCCTGCTATCCCAGGTTTGGCCGATTTCAAGGTGGTATAAATCACCTCACTGGACACAGCGTCCTCCACATCTATGTCAGTTCCTTCTGAGCTGCTATTGGTTTCAGAAGGGATACAGGTGAATTCTGTTTCATTGTGAAGCTAGAGCTTCTGGAACAAACCTGAGCCTAGAACTTTGAAGAACATGCACCCACTTGTTGCCACACTGGATTGGCACAGTGCCTCAATGTATTCATTGAAATGGCTAAACATTAAAAAGTCCCAGACATCCAGGAACAAGACTTATTATAATATTTTATGTCAATGAATGAATACTTGCCAAACTCTTTTATATGCTTCCAATCAGTAAGGCTCCTACTGGGCGCACAAAGTCAGCAATGATCTCTTTGGAGACTTTTTTGTAACCACTTAAAACCTATCTAATCTTCACTCTTTCTGTTTTGTTGCTGTCAGTGCTCTGATTATTCTCACTAACCAGAGTTATGTTATTGAACATCTTGAGAAAGATGGACAAGGGTATCACTTGGTGTATAGACCTGAATTCCTCAAATCAAAAGAAATTAAATGCAGAGGCAGACAAATCATACCTGAATATAGTCAACACACAAATCAGGTAAGCATTGTGCTTTGTGTTTAACTCAGATAGGTTGGTGCATTCATTTGACAGGTTGAAAGATCAGTGGAGATCATAAGTAAACATTAGTATAGAATTCTGATACCTGACAGTATGGTACATTCATCTAATATTCAATGAACATATGCAAAGAAAAATGCAGCACAGGAACAAGCTCTTTTTTCAAATTCATTCGTGGGACATGTGTGTCACTGGCTGGCCAGCATTTATTGCCCATCCCTGGTTGCCCTTGAGAAGGCATTGTGAGCTGTCTTCTTAAATCACTGCAGTCCATGTTCTGTGGGTTGACCCACAATGCCATTAGGAGGGGATTCCAGAATTTTGACGCAGCGACTATGAAGGAACACAATATATTTGGTGAGTGCCTTGGAGGGGAACTTGCAGGTGATGGTGTTTCCATGTATCTGCTGCTCTTGTCCTTCTAAATGGAAGTGGTCGTGGGTTTGGAAGGTGCTCTCTCAGGATCTTTGGTAAATTGCTGTAATGCATCTTTAGATAGTACATACTGCTGCTACTGAGCATCAGTGATGGAAGGTTTGAATGTTTGTAGATGTGGTGCCAATCAAGTGGGGCTACTTTGTTCTGGATGATGTCGAGCTTCTTGAGTGTTGTTGGAACTGCACCCATCCAGGCAGGTCGGGAATATTTCATCACAGTCCTGACCTGTGCCTTGTGGACAGGCTTTGGGGAGTCAGGAGGTGAGTTATTGGCCACAGTATTCCCAGTCTCTGACCTGCACTTGTAGCCATTGTGTTTATTTGGTGAGTCCAGTTGAGTTTCTGGTCAAATGATAACCCCAAGGATGTTGACAGTAGAAGATTCAGTTATGGTTATACCACTGAATGTTAAAGGGAGGTGGTTAGAGTGTCTCTTATTGGTGATGGTCATTGCCTGGTATTTGTGTGGAGCAAATGTTATTTGCCACTTGTCAGCCCAAGTCTGGATATTGTCCAGATCTTGTTGCATTTGAACTGGACTGCTTCAGCATCTGAGGAATCACGAATGGTGCTGAACATTGTGCAATCATCTGCAAACATCCCCACTTAAGAACATAATATAAGAACATAAGAAATAGGTGCAGGAGTAGGCCAACTAGCCCTTCGAGCCTGCCCCACCATTCAATAAGATCATGGCTGATCTGAAGTGGATCAGTTCCACTTTCCCGCTTTCTCCCCATAATCTTTAATTCCCCCGACTATCAGAAACCTATCTACCTGTGACTTAAATATATTCAGCGAGGTAGCCTCCACCACTTCAACAGGCAGAGAATTCCAGAGATTCACCACCCTTTGAGTGAAGAAGTTCTTCCTCAACTGCGATCTAAACTGCCCCCCCCCCCATCTTGAGGCTGTGCCCTCTGGTCCTGCTGTCCTGATCTCTGATCCACAGATCTCTGAAGGTTGCCACTCAAGTGGATAGAACCATGAAGAAGGCTTATAGTGTGTTAGCGTTTATTAACAGTGGGTTTGAGTTTAGGAGCCGTGGGGTTATGCTGCAACTATACAGGACCTTGGTATACCACATTTGGAATATTGTGTGCAGTTCTGGTCACCTCACTATAAGAAGGATGTGGAAGCATTGGAGAGATGCAGAGGAGATTTACCAGGGTGCTGCCTGGTTTGGAGGGTAGGTCTTATGAGGAAAGGTTGAGGGAGCTGGGGCTTTTCTCTTTGGAGCGGAGGAGGATGAGAGGTGGCTTAATAGAGGTTTATAAGATGATGAGGGGGATAGAGTGGATGTGCAGAGACTATTTCCTCGGGTGGATGTAGCTGTTACTAGGGGGCATAACTATAAGGTTCATGGTGGGAGATATAGGAGGGATGTCCGAGGTAGATTCTTCACTCAGAGAGTGGTTGGGGTGTGGAATGCACTGCCTGCTGTGATAGTGGAGTCGGACACTTTAGGAACTTTCAAGTGGTTATTGGATGGGCACATGGAGCACACCAAAATGATAGGGAGGGGATAGCTTGATCTTGGGTTTGGACACAACATCCAGGGCCGAAGGGCCTGCACTGTTCTATGTTTCCATGATACAGATGTTTCAAGTGGGATTGAGAGGATGTAAAAGGGGTGGGGAAGTTGCACTACTAGTTAAGGGTATTATCACAGCTGTACTGCAAGAGGACACATTGGAGGGCACATACAGCAAAGCAGTCTCGGTAGAGCTCAGGAATAGGGAGGGTGTAGTCATCAGAATGTCATAAGACCATAAGACGTAGGAGCAGAATAAGGCCACTTGGCCCGAGTCTGCTCCACCATTCAGTCATGGCTGATATTTTTCTAATCCCCATTCTCCTGCCTTTTCCCCATAATGCCTTATACATTAATCAAGAGCCTATCTATCTCTGACTTAAAAATACTAATGATCTGGCCTCCACAGCCTTCTGCGGCAAAGAGTTCCACAAATTCACTACTCTCTGGCTGAAGAAGTTTCTGCTCATCTCTGTTTTAAAGGATCATCCTTTTACTCTGAGCTTGTGCTGTCTTCTCGTTTTTCCTACTAATGGAAACATCCTCTCCACATCCACTCCATCAAGTATCAATAAGATCCCCTCACCTTTCTAAACTCCAATGAGTACAGATACAGAGTCCTCAAATGTTCTTCATATGACAAGCCCGTCATTCCAGGGATCATTCTTGTGAACCTCCTTTAGACCTTTCCAAGGCCAGCACATCCTTTCTTAGATATGGGGCCCAAAACTGCTCAAAATACTCCAAATGGTATCTGACTAGTGCCTTATACAGCCTCAGAAGTACATCCTTGCTCTTGTATTCTAGCCCTCTTGATGTGAATGCTAACATTGCATTTGCCTTCCTAACTGCCGACTGAATCTGCACTTAAGAGAATCTTGAACAAGGATTCCCAAGTCTGTTTGTGTTTCTGAGTTCCTAAGCATTATACCATGTAGAAAATAGTCTGTGCCTCCATTCCTCCATCCAAATTGCATAACACTTTTCCACATTGTATTCCATCTGGCACTTTTTTGCCCACTCTCCTAACCTGTCCAAGTCCTTCTCCAGCTCCCGCTTCCTCAATACTACCTGTCTGTCTACATATCTTTGTATCATCTACAAAATTAGCAACAGTGCCTTCAATTCCTTCCTCCAAATTGTTAATGTGTATGTCACAATGTATATGCCTCTCAATAGCCAGTGGGAGACAGAGGAACAGAAGTGTAGGCAAGGTGTAAAAGTAACAGGGTTGTTGTGGTAGGAGATTTTAACTTCCCCTATATTGACTGGGACTCAGTGCTAGGATTAGGGCAGAGTTTGTAAGGAGCGTCCATGCGGTCTTCCTGAAACAGTTTGTAGAAAGTCCAACTAGGGAAGGGGCCATACTGGACCTGGTATTGGGGAAGGAACTTGGCCAGGTGGTCGATGTTTCAGTAGGGGAGCAGATCGGGAACAGAGACCACAATTCAGTAAGCTTTAAGGTACTAATGGACAAAGATAAGTGTCGTCCTCAAGTGAAGGTGCTAAATTGGGGGAAGGCTAATTACAACAATATTAGGCAGGAACTGATGTTTGCCCTCAAACATCTGCGGGCAGATGTTTGAGGGCAAATCAACACCTGGCATGTGGGAGGCTTACAAGTCTAAGTTGATAAGAATTCAGGACCTGGAAAGATGAAGAATAAGTATGGAAGTTTTAGGAATCTTGGATAACGAGAGATATTGTGAGCCTAGTCAAAGAGAAAAAGGAAGCATTTGTCAAAGTTAGGAGGCTGGGAACACAGGAAGAAAGTGTGGAATACAAGGAAAGTAGAAAGAAACTTAAGCAAGGAGTAAGGAGGGCTAAAAGGGGTCACGAAAAAGCATTGGCCAGCAGGATTATGGAAAATCCCAAGACTTTTTATACATTTATAAAGAGCAAGAAGATAGCCAAAGAGAAGGTTGGCCCACTCAACAACAAAGAAGGGAATCTATGCGAGAGGAAATGGGCGAGGTATTGAATAAATACTTTGCGTCAGTATTCACCAAAGGGAAGGATTTGTGGATGGCGAATCTGTGGAAGGACATGTAGATAGTTTGAGTCATGTTGAGATCAAAAAGGAGGAGGTATTGGGATTGAATCATAAAACCCTACAGTGCAGAAAGAAGCCTTCGGCCCATCGAATCTACACTGACCACAATCCCACCCAGACCTTACCTCCATATTTTACCCATTAATCCCTCTAACCTACACATCTCAGGACACTAAGGGGCAATTTTACCATGGCCAATCAACCTAACCTGCACATCTTTGGACTGTGGGAGGAAACCCACAGGAGAGAATGTGCAAACTCCACACAGACAGTGACCTGAGCCAGGAATTGAACCCAGGTCCCTGGAGCTATGAAGCAGCAGTGCTAACCACTGTGCTACCGTGCCGCCCACATTCTTGATAAATATACTGAGGGAAGCAAGGAAGTTTATTCAACCTCTACTATTGGGAAATGAGTTAGGGCAGGTGATGGATGTGAGTGTGAGGGAACACTTTGGATCCAGTGATCATAATGCCATTAGTTTCAACCTGATCCTGGATAAGGATAAGGATCTGGTCTTCGGGTTGAAGTTCTGAACTGGAAAAAGGCCAAATTTGATGAAATGAGAAGGGATTTGGGACGTGTGGACTGACACAGGCTGTTGTCTGATAAGGATGTAAATGGAAAGTGAGAGGCCTTCAAAGGAGGAATTTTGAGAGTGCAGAGTTTGTACAAGGAACCTTGGTTCTCGAGGGAGATTGTAACACTGATTAAGAGGGAGAGTGAGTTGTATGAAATGTATAGGCAGCAAGGAACAGATCAGATGCTCGAGGAGTATAAAAAATGCAAGAAGCTACTTAAGAGGGAAATCAGGAGGGCTAAAAGAAGACATGAGGTTGCTTTGGCAGACAGAGTGAAGGAAAATCCAAAGAGTTTCTATAGGTATGTTAGGAGCAAAAGGATAGTGAGGGATAAAATTGGTCCTCTTGAAGACCAGAGTGGTAGACTGTGTATGGAACCAAAAGAGATGGGGGAGATACTAAATGGGTTTTTTGCGTCTGTATTTACTGATGTCTAGGGCATGGAGTTTATGGAAATTGTGCAAACAGGTTGGGAGGTCATGGAACTTTTACAGATTACAGAGGAGGAGGTGCTGGCTGTCTTGAGGCAAATCAGAGTGGATAAATCCCCAGGACTGGACAGGATATTCCCGCGGACCTTGAGGGAGGCGAGTGTTGAACTTGCAGGGGCCCTGGCAGGTATATTTAAAATTTCAGTATTCACGGGGGTGCCGGATGATTGGAGGGTGGCTCATTTTGTTCTGTTGTTTTAAAAAGGTTCCAAAAGAAATCCGGGAAATTATAGACCAGTAAGTTTGACGTTGGTGGTTGGCAAGTTATTGAAAGGTGTGATAAGGGATAGGATCTACAAATATTTGGATGGACAGGGACTTATTAGGGAGAGTCAACATGGCTTTGTGCGTGGTAGGTCATGTTTGACCAATCTATTCGAGTTTTTCGAGGAGGTCACCAGGAAAGTGGATGAAGGGAAGGTGGTGGATATTATCTACCTGGATTTCAGCAAGGCCTTTGACAAGGTCCCTCAGGGGAGGTTAGTTAGGAAGGTTCAGTCACTAGATATAGATGGGGAGGTTGTAAATCGGATTAGACACTGGCTCAATGGAAGAAGCCAGAGAGTGGTTGTGGAGGATTGCTTCTCTGAGTGGAGGCCTGTGACTAGTGGAGTGCCACAGGGATCGGTGTTGGGTCCATTGTTGTTTGTCGTCTATATCAACGATCTGAATGATAATGTGGTAAATTGGATCAGCAAATTTGCTGATGATACAGAGATTGGAGGTGTAGTGGACAGTGAGGAAGGTTTTCAAAGCTTGCAAAGGGATTTGGACCAGCTAGAAAAATGGGCTGAAAAATGGCAAATGGAATTTAACGCAGACAAATGTGAGGTATTGCACTTTGGAAGGACAAACCAAAGTAGAACGTACAGGGTAAATGGTAGGACTCTGAAGAGTGCAGTTGAACAGCGGGATCTGGGAATATAGGTACAGAATTCCCTAAAAGTGACGTCGCAGGTGGATAGGGTAGTAAAGAATGCTTTTGGTACATTGGCCTTTATAAATCGGAGTATCGAGTATAAAAGTTGGAGTCTTATGGTAAGGTTGTATAAGGCATTGGTGAGGCTGAATTTAGAGTATTGTGTACAGTTTTGGTCACCTAGTTACAGGAAGGATGTAAATAAGGTTGAAAGAGTGCAGAGAAGGTTCACAAGGATGTTGCTGGGACTTGAGAAGCTGAGTTACAGAGAGAGATTGAATAGGTTAGGACTTTATTCCCTGGAGCATAGAAGAATGAGGGGAGATTTGATTGAGGTATAAAAAAGGTGTATAAGATTTTGATGGCTATAGACAGAGTGAATGCAAGCAGGCTTTTTCCTCTGAGGCTAGGGGAGAAAAAAACCAGAGGGCATGGGTTAAGGGTGAAAGAAGAAAAGTTTAAAGGGAATATTAGGGGGGGCTTCTTCACACAGAGAGTGGTGGGAGTGTGGAATGAGCTGCCAGATAAAGTGGTAAATGTGGGGTCACTTTTAACACTTAAGAAAAACTTGGACAGGTACATGGATGAGAGGGGTGTGGAGGGATATGGTCCAAGTGCAGGTCAGTGGGACTAGGCAAAAAATGGTTCGGCACAGACGAGAAGGGCCAAAAGGCCTGTTTGTGAGCTATAATTTTCTATGGTTCTCTCCTCATAGCCAACACCCTCATGAACAGGCAACATCCTAGTGAACCTTCTCTGCACTCTCCCCAAAGCTTCCACATCCTTCTGGTAGCATGTTGACCACAACTGCACGCAATACTCCAAATGCAGCCTAACTAAGGTTAAGATGTAGGTGGAACATGATTTCCCAACTCCTGAACTCAAGACCCGAACTGATGAAGGCAAACATACCACATGCTTTCTTCATCACCTTGGCCACCTCTGTTGCCACTTTTAGGGAACTGTGGACTTGCTCGCCCAGATCCCCCTGTATGTTAATGTTCCGAAGCGTTCTGCCATTTACAGTATAATTCACACATAAATTGAAGGCTCCAAAATGCATCAGTTTGCATAGAGGTTGAATAAACTAGGATTATTTTCACTGGAAAGATAGAGGGTGAGGGGAGATCTAATAGAGGTGTACAAAATTATGAGAAGCGTCGACAAGGTGGGTAGTCAGAGACCTTTTCCCAGAATGGAAGTGTCAATTACAAGGGGGAACAGGTTCAAGGTGAGAGAGGGAAAATTTAAGGGAGATGTGCAGAGAGTATTGGATATCTGGAACACACTGCCAGAGGTGGTGGAAGCAGGTATGTTAGCAACATTTAAATGGTATCTGGATGGGTACATGAATAGGGAGGGAATAGAAGGATATGGACCGAGAAAAAGCAGAAGGTTTTTTTTAGTTTAGTTCAGGCATGATGATCGGCGCAAGCTTGGAGGATGAAGGACCTGTTCCTGTGCTGTACTGTTCTTTGTTCTTTGTTCAAATGGTGAAGTTTGAATTCATTAGAAAAGAATCTGGAATTAACCATGACTATGAAAATATTGTTAGAGAAAATCCTTCAGTAATGTCCTTTGGGGAAGAAAATCTGTCACCTTTGCCTGCTCTGCTCTATATATGACTGCAAAGCCACAGTAAAATGATTGACTTTTAAATTCCCCCTATAATTCTTCCTACACAGCCACTCAATTCAAGGGCAATTAGGAATGGGCAATTTTGCTGACACTGTTAGTTACCCTCATCCTCTGAATGAATTAAAAAAACAACTTAGCAAGGCACTCACAGAAGCATTATAAAACAAAGTATGGCACCAAGTCACATATGAAAGAGGTGAAGTGGTGTCAGGCAAGAATTCTTAGCTTGGAGCCAAAACAACTGGAGACATAAGAACATAAGAACATAAGAAATAGGAGCAGGAGTAGGCCATCCAGCCCTTCGAGCCTGCCCCGCCATTCAATAAGATCATGGCTGATCTGTCGCTGCTCAGTTCCACTTTCCCGCCCTATCCCCATAACCCTTAATCCCCTCTCCTATCAAAAACCCATCAACCCGCGTCTTAAAAATATTTAGCGAGGCAGCCTCCACCACTTCAACGGGCAGAGAATTCCAGAGATTCACCACCCTTTGAGTGAAGAAGTTCCTCCTCAACTCCGTTCTAAACCGCCCCCCTTTTATCTTGAGGCTGTGCCCCCTAGTCCTATTGTCTTTTTTGAGCGGGAAGAGTCTTTCCACCTCTATCCTATCCATCCCATTCATCATCTTATACGTCTCAATGAGATCTCTTCTCATTCTTCTAAACTCTAACGAGTACAAGCCCAGTTTATTCAGCCTCTCCTCATAGCTCAACCTCCTCAACTCCGGTATCAGCCTAGTAAACCTCCTCTGCACTCCCTCCAAGGCCAAAATATCTTTGCGCAGGTGCGGCGCCCAAAAATGCACACAGTACTCCAGTTGCGGCCTCACCAATGCCCTATACAGCTGCAGCAAGACCTCCCTACTTTTATATTCAATCCCCTTCACTATGAAGGCCAGCATCCCATTCGCCTTCCTGACCACCTGCTGCACCTGCAGGCTGGGTTTTTGCGACTCATGCACAAGGACCCCGAGGTCCCTCTGCACCGTCGCCTGCTGCAGTTTTTCACCACGTAAGTAATAGTCCTTCCTACCATTCTTCCTACCAAAGTGGACCACCTCACACTTGCCAATAATGGAGCAACTGTAATTGAGAACCCGCCAGAGATAACCGTCCAAGGATTATGGGTTAGGAGGAGAATTCTTCATGATTCCTGAGATCAGGAAGACCATGAAGAAATTTGGAACAGCATTCTCCAAGATGAGAATTTTAAAGTCAAGGCATTGATTGATCAGAAAGCAGTATAGGCCTGCGAACACAGGGGTACTGGACTTGCTGCAAAGTAAGACTCAAGTAGCAGAGCTTATGTTGACCTCAAGTTTGCAGAGTCGATTCTGGGAGACCAACAATACATTGAAATTGTCGAAGCTGGAGGTAAGGAAGGCAGATGAACTGAAATCAGTCAGGCAGTGAAATCTTAGTGAAGGCATGAATATAACATTGAAAACTCAATCCAGGATTGGATGGTGGAGGCTGCCTCGCTAAATATTTTTAAGACGCGGGTTGATGGGTTTTTGATAAGAGAGGGGATTAAGGGTTATGGGGAGAAAGCGGGAAAGTGGAACTGAGCAGCGACAGATCAGCCATGATCTTATTGAATGGCGGGGCAGGCTCGAGGGGCTGGATGGCCTACTCCTGCTCCTATTTCTTATGTTCTTATGTGACAACAAAGCTGCAAACAGATCGCTATTTACAGGATGCTGTCTGGCAAATTAATGGGATTGGTAGCTAGGGAACAGAGTTCAGAGCACAGAAAACAACAGCTTCAGTTTCCCAATGTTTAATTGGAGTAAATTTATAATGTCAAATAAGCAGTCTGGTAATTTTGCAACATTGGAGGATTTGAAAGTGACATTGGCAAGCTAGATTAGGATGTAATCAGCATCCCATTTGAAATCTAGCTTCTTGTATTACCAAAGCTCAACATTTAGTTGTGAAAAAGGAGGGGGATACACTCCATCTGAGAATTAGTGTCTAAGGGATGAAATTAGGTAGCAATTACACATTTTTTTTCTGTTTCTGATGGGGCTTTGTTTTTATTCATTCATAGGGTGTCGCTGCTGGCCAGCATTTATTGCCCATCCTTAGTTGTCCTTGAGAAGGTGATGGTGAGCTACCTTCCTAAATTGTTGCAATTCACGTGCTGTAGGTTGGCCCACAATGCTGTTAGACAGGGAATTCCAGGATTTGGACCCAGCAACTGCAAAGATCATTTCTTTGTTGATGTAGCGATTGATACATCTGAGTGGCTTGCTCGGCCATTTCAGACGGCAGTTGAGATTCAATCACATTACTGAGGGATCTGGAGTCAGATGTCAGCCAGAATAAGAACATAAGAAATAGGAGCAGGAGTAGGCCATCTAGCCCTTCGAGCCTGCCCTGCCATTCAACAAGATCATGGCAATCTGAAGTGAATCAGTTCCACTTTCTCGCTTTCTCCCCATAACCCTTAATTCCCCTGTTTATCAGAAATCTATCTACCCGTGACTTAAATGTATTTAGCGAGACAGCCTCCACCACTTCAATGGGCAGAGAATTCCAGAGATTCACCACCCTTTGAGTGAAGAAGTACCTCGTCAACTCCGTTCTAAACTGCCACCACCCCCCATCCCTCCCTATTTAGAGGCTGTGCACTCTAGTTCTGTTTTCCTTTCTAAGTGGGAAGAATCTCTCTACCTCTACCCTATCCATCCCCTTCATTATCTTGTAAGTCTCTATAAGGTCCCCCCTCAGCCTTCTAAACTCCAACGAGTATAGGCCCAGTCTATTCAATCTCTCTTCATGGGTAAGGATGGTAGATTTCCTTCCCTAAAGGAGACATTAATAAACCAGGTGGGTTTTTATGACAATCAACAATTGTTTCATGGCCATCACTAGACTTAATTCCAATTTTTTTTATTGAATTCAGATCCCATCATCTGCCATGGTGGGATTTGAACCCAGGTCCGCAGAACATTTTGTTGCTGACACTGAGTGTCGAAGTTCATTCTCTAGGGCTGCCACCCACCACCATGAAGGATACTAGAAAAGGTGGGACTTGGTGACTCGAATGTGCAGCTTTTAATGGAATGAACATAAGAGCTTGTGACTATCAATTCAAACGCTTTTTCAAAACATTTAAATGGTTTTTTCCAGCTGAAAAGGTCTCTTGGTTCAGAAATGAAACATATAGAATTGGTGCTTGTTGCAGACAGTGTTGAGGTGAGTACTTACTGAAAGGAGAAAAGTGAATTCATATTGCACCTTTCAAATGTTCTAGAATGCTTGATATCCAGTAAGTTACCTTTGAAATGTGATCACAATTACAGTGATGGTGATGTGATAAATATTAACCAGGGAGAATTCTTCTACTCATTTGAAGAAATGCTTCAAATCATTAAAGTTCACTTGGGAGGGCAGACTGCATGTTAGCTGAAGATCTTATTTTGAATCAACAGGAGGGAAATTCTTATCTATTTATTGTTTATGGTCTATCCATTCTTATACAAAGAACAGCACAGCATAGGAAACAGGCCCTTCGACCTATAGACATAGAAACAGGTCACTTCAAAAATCATAATATGATCAAGCAGAGTCAACACAAAAGGGAAGTTTTTGGACAAATCTGTGAGGTTGCAGCTAGTCTGGATTTACAAAAACCATTAAATAAGAGAATATTTCAGAATACACAAAATACTTCGATTCCAACGGCTAAAGAAAAGTTCAAGGGCAGACCAACCATTTTTAGTTGAATAGGAAGGTTAAAGATGGTATCAAATTGAAAGAAAAAGCTTATGAATGTGCAAAGTCAGATGGCAGCTTAAAAAGTTGAACAAGATATAACAGCAAAGGATGATGAAAAGAGAAGGCAAAAATTAGAGCACAAGGAAAACCTATCCAGAAATAGAAAGGAAGAGTTTTAATTAAAAACAAAAGAATTCACAAAATATGTAGATTTAAAGTTTATTTATTAGTGTCACAAGTAGGCTTACATTTAACACTGCAATGAAGTTGAACACTGCAATGAACATAGAACATAGAACACTACAGCACAAACAGGCCCTGCGGCCCACGAGTTGCGCCGATCACATCAACACCTACCAACCTACAGACCTATCTATAACCCTCAATCTCATTAAACCCCATATACTCATCCAGAAGTCTTTTAGAAGACCCCAGCGAGTTTGCCTCCACCACCACTGACGGCAGCCGATTCCATTCACTCACCACCCTCTGAGTGAAAAACTTACCCCTAACATCACTTCTGAACTTCCCTCCCTGCACCTTAAATCTGTGTCCTCTCGTAGCAAATGTGAGGTCATCCATTTTGGTAGGAATAACAGCAAAATGCACTACTATTTAAAAGGTAAAAAATTGCAGCATGCTGCTGTGCAGAGGGTATCCCTGTGCATGAATCACAAAAAGTTGGTTTGCAGGTGCAGCAGGTAAATAAGAAGGGAAATGGAATTGTTTTCTTCATTTCTAGAGGGATGGAGTTTAAAAACAGTGAGGTTATGTTGCAGCTGTATAAGGTGCTGGTGAGGCCACACCTGGAGTACTGTGTACAGTTTTAGAACAATAGAGCCAGACAAAATTACAGCTCAGAAACAGGCCTTTTGGCCCTTCTTGTCTGCCTAGTCCCACTGACCTGCACCTGGACCATATCCCTCCACACCCCTCTCATCCTGAACCCATCCAAGTTTTTCTTAAATGTTAAAAGTGATCCCGCATTTACCACCTTATCCGGCAGCTCATTCCACACTCCCACCATCTCTGTGTGAAGAATCCCCCCCCCTAATATTCCCTTTAAACTTTTCTCCTTTCACCCTTAACCCATGCCCTCTGGTTTTTTTTCTCCCCTAGCCTGCTTGCATTCACTCGATCTATACCCATCAAAATCTTATACACCTCAATCAAATCTCCCCTCATTCTTCCACGCTCCAGGGAATAAAGTCCTGGTGTGTGGAACCGGAGGAGATTGGAGAGGCGTTGAACCAATATTTCTCTTCGGTGTTCACGCAAGGGGACATGAATGTAGCTGAGGAGGACACTGGGGTGCAGGGGTGTAAAATAGATAGTATTGCAGTTGATACGGGGGATGTGCTGGATATTCTAGAGGGTTTGAAAATAGATAAGTCCCCTGGTCCGGATGGGATTTACCCTAGGATTCTCTGGGAGGCAAGAGAGGTGATTGCGGAGCCTCTGGCTCTGATCTTCAGGTCGTCGTTGGTCTCTGGTATAGTCCCGGAAGATTGGAGGACAGCAAATGTTGTCCCATTGTTTAAGAAGGGGAGCAGAGACTTCCCTGGGAATTATAGACCGGTGAGTCTTACTTCTGTGGTGGGTAAGGTTTTGGAAAGGATTATGAGAGACAGGATTTATAGTTATTTGGAGAGTAATGAATTGATTAGAGACAGTCAGCATGGTTTTGTAGCGGGTAGGTCGTGCCTTACTAACCTTATCGAGTTCTTTGAGAAAGTGACCAAAGAGGTGGATAGGGGTAAGGCAGTTGACGTGGTGTATATGGATTTTAGTAAGGCGTTTGATAAGGTTCACCATGGTAGGCTTCTGCAGAAAATGCAGATGTATGGGATTGGGGGTGATCTAGGTAATTGGATCAGGAATTGGCTAGCAGATAGGAGACAGAGGGTGGTGGTTGATGGTAAATATTCGTCATGGAGTTCGGTTACGAGTGGTGTGCCTCAGTGATCTGTTTTGGGGCCACTGCTGTTTGTAATTTTTATTAATGATCTGGATGAGGGTATAGTTGGGTGGATTAGTAAGCTTGCTGATGACACCAAAGTCGGAGGTGTGGTAGATTGTGAGGAAGGGTGTTATAGTTTGCAGGGTGACTTAGAAAGGTTGCAGAGCTGGGCCGCGAGGTGGCGGATGGAGTTTAATGTGGAGAAGTGTGAGGTAATTCATTTCGGTAGGAATAACAGATGTGTTGAGTATAGGGCTAACGGGAGGACTTTGAATAGTGTGGAGGAGCAGAGGGATCTAGGTGTATGTGTACATGGATCCCTGAAAGTTGGGAATCAAGTAGATAAGGTTGTTAAGAAGGCATACGGTGTCTTGGCGTTTATTGGTAGGGGGATTGAATTTAGGAGTCGCAGCGTCATGATGCAACTGTACACAACTCTGGTGCGGCCGCACTTGGAGTATTGTGTGCAGTTCTGGTCCCCACATTACAGGAAGGATGTAGAGGCTTTGGAGAGGGTGCAGAGGAGGTTTACCAGGATGTTGCCTGGTATGGAGGGGAGATCCTATGAGGAGAGACTGAGAGATTTGGGGTTGTTTTCGCTGGAAAGAAGGCGGCTAAGAGGGGACCTTATTGAAACATATAAGATGATTAGAGGTTTAGACAGGGTGGATAGTGATAGCCTTTTTCCTAGGATGGAGAAAGCTAGCACGAGGGGGCACGGCTTTAAATTAAGGTGGGGTAGTTATAGGACTGATGTCAGGGGTAGGTTCTTTACCCAGAGGGTGGTGAGGGACTGGAATGCCCTGCCAGCTGCAGTTGTAAATGCGCCTAGTTTGGGGGCGTTTAAGAGATTGGTGGATAGGTTTATGGACGAAATGGGATTGGTTTAGATTAGTGGGTTAGTGTTGTTTTTTTTTTAAAAGCTGGTCGGCGCAACATCGTGGGCCGAAGGGCCTGTTCTGCGCTGTAATGTTCTATGTTCTATGTTAACCTATTTGTTTTTGTTTAAGAAGGGGAACAGAGACTTTGCCGGGAATTATAGACCGGTGAGTCTTACTTCTGTTGTGGGCAAGGTTTTAGAAAAAATTATTAGGGATAGGATTTATAGTTATTTGGAGTGTAATGAATTGATTAGAAATAGTCAGCATGGTTTTGTAGCGGGTAGGTCGTGCCTTACTAACCTTATTGAGTTTTTTGAGAAGGTGACCAAAGAGGTGGATGGGGGCAAGGCAGTTGACGTGGTATACATGGATTTTAGTAAGGCGTTCGATAAGGTTCACCATGGTAGGCTTCTGCAGAAAATGCAGATGTATGGGATTGTGGGTAATCTAGGAAGTTGGATCAGGAATTGGCTATCAGATAGGAGACAGAGGGTGGTGGTGGATGGTAAATATTCATCATGGAGTACAGTTACGAGTGGTGTGCCTCAGGGATCTGTTTTGGGGCCACTGTTGTTTGTAATTTTTATTAATGATCTGGATGAGGGTATAGTTGGGTGGATTAGTAAATTTGCTGATGACACCAAAGTTGGAGGTGTGGTAGATTGTGAGGAAGGGTGTCATAGTCTGCAGGGAGACTTAGATAGGTTGCAGAGCTGGGCCGAGAGGTGGCGGATGGAATTTAATGCGGAGAAGTGTGAGGTAATTCACTTTGGTAGGAGCAACAGATGTGTCGAGTATAGGGCTAACGGGAGGACTTTGAATAGTGTGGATGAACAGAGGGATCTAGGTGTGTGTGTACATAGATCCCTGAAAGTTGGGAATCAAGTAGATAAGGTTGTTAAGAAGGCGTACGGTGTCTTGGCGTTTATTGGTAGGGGGATTGAATTTAGGAGTCGCAGTGTAATGTTGCAACTGTACACTACTCTAGTGCGGCCGCACTTGGAGTACTGTGTGCAGTTCTGGTCCCCGCATTACAAGAAGGATGTGGAGGCGTTGGAGAGGGTGCAGAGGAGGTTTACTAGGATGTTGCCTGGTATGGTGGGGAGGTCCTATGAGGAGAGACTGAGGGATTTAGGGTTGTTTTCGTTGGAAAGAAGGCGGCTAAGAGGGGATCTTATTGAAACATATAAGATGATTAGAGGTTTAGATAGGGTGGATAGTGATAGCCTTTTTCCTCGGATGGAGAAAGCTAGCACGAGGGGGCATGGCTTTAAATTAAGGGGGGGTAGCTACAGGACGGATGTCAGGGGTAGGTTCTTTACCCAGCGGGTGGTGAGGGATTGGAATGCCCTGCCTGCTGCAGTTGTAAATGCGTCTAGTTTGGGGGCGTTTAAGAGATCTCTGGATAGGTTTATGGACGAAAAGGGATTGGTATAGGCTAGTGGGTCATTGTTTTTGTAACTGGTCGGCGCAACATCGTGGGCCGAAGGGCCTGTTCTGCGCTGTAATGTTCTATGTTCTATGTTCTATTCAATCTCTCTCTGTAACTCAGCTTCTCAAGTCCCAGCAACATCCTCGTGAACCTTCTCTGCACTTTTTCAACCTTATTTACATCCTTCCTGTAACTAGGTGACCAAAACTGTACACAATACTCTAAATTCGGCCTCACCAACGCCTTATATAACCTTACCATAACACTCCAACTTTTATACTCGATACTCTGATTTATAAAGGCCAGTGTACCAAAAGCACTCTTTATGACCCTATCCACCTGTGACGTCACCTTTAGGGAATTCTGTACCTGTATTCCCAGATCCCTCTGTTCAACTGCACTCTTCAGAGTCCTACCATTTACCCTGTACGTTCTACATAGAACATAGAACATTACAGCGCAGTACACGCCCTTCGGCCCTTGATGTTGCACTGATCAGTGGAACCAATCTAATGACCCTCTAACCTAAACTATTCCAATGTTATCCATATGCCTATTGACTGACCATTTGAACGCCCTTAAAGTTGGTGAGTCCACAACTGCTGCAGGCAGGGCATTCCACGCCCTTACTACCCTCTGAGTAAAGAACCTACCTCTGACATCCGTCCTATAATTACCACCCCTTAATTTAAAGCTATGTCCCCTCGTGTTAGCCATCTCCATCCGAGGTAAAAGGCTCTCACTGTCCACCCTATCGAACCCTCTGATCGTCTTGCATGCATCAATTAGATCACCTCTTAACCTTCTTCTCTCTAACGAAAATAACCTCAAGTCCCTCAGCCTTTCCTCATAAGACCTTCCCACCATACCAGGCAACATCCTGGTAAACCTCCTCTGAACCCTTTCCAAAGCTTCCACATCTTTCTTATAATGCGACGACCAGAACTGTACGCAGTACTCCAAGTGCGGCCGCACCAGAGTTTTGTACAGTTGCAACATGATCTCACAGCTCCGAAATTCAATCCCTCTACCAACAAAAGCTAACACACCGTATGCCTTCTTAACAAACTTATCAACCTGGGTGCCAACTTTCAGGGATCTGTGCACATGTACACCGAGATCTCTCTGCTCATCCGCACTGCCAAGGGTCCTTCCATTAGCCCAATATTCAGTAATCCTGTTACTCTTTCCAAAGTGAATCATCTCACACTTTTCTGCATTAAACTCCATTTGCCACCTCTCAGCCCAGCTCTGCAGCTTATCTGTGTCCCTCTGCAAACTGTAACATCCATCCTCACTGTCGACAACTCCTCCAACTTTAGTGTCATCCGCAAATTTACTAATCCATTCTTCCACAACTAACCCGTCCTTCTACATGGTTAGTAAGTTTGCAGATGATGTGAGGCTTTGCAGACGACGTGGAGAGAGTACAGAAAAGATTTACCAGGATGTTTCCTGGTATGGAGGGTCTTAGCTATGCGGAGAGATTGGGTAAACTGTTATCCCTAGAAAGACGGAGGAAGAGGGGCAACCTAATAGAGGTGTATAAAATTATGAAGGGCATAGATAGGGTGAAGAGTGGGAAGCTTTTTCCCAGGTCGGAGGTGACGAACACAAGAGGTCACAAGTTCAAAGTGAGGGGGGCAAGGTTCAACACAGATGTCAGGGGAACATATTTTACACAGAGGGTGGGCCTGGAATACACTGCCAAGCAAGGTGGTTGAGGCGGACACGCTGGGATCGTTTAAGACTTACCTAGATAGCCACATGAACAGAGGGATACAAACGAATGATCTAGTTGGGCGCATGAGCGGCGCAGGCTTGGAAGGCCGAAGGGCCCGGTATTGTTCTTTGTTCTATGACACCAAGATTGGTGGCATAGTGGACAGTGAAGAAGGTTATCTCAGACTGGAACAGATCTTGATCAATTGGGCTAGTGGGCTGAAGGATGGCAGATGGAGTTTAACTTACACAAGTGCGAGGTGATGCATTTTGGTAGATTGAACCAGGTCAGGACTTACTCAGTGGAGTGTTGGCGACATTACAGAGCAAAAAGATTTCGGGGTACACGTTCATAGCTCCTTGAAAGTGGAGTTACAGGTAAATAGAGTGGTGAAGAAGGCATTCAGCATGCTTGCTTTCATTGGTCAGAATATTGAATACAGAAGTTGGGACATCTTGTTGAAGTTGTACAAGGCATTGGTAAGGCCACAGTTGCAATACTGTGCACTATCCTATTATAGAAAGAAGATTATTAAACTAGAAAGAGTGAAGAAAATATTTACTAGGATGCTACATGACGTGATGATTTGAGTTATAAGGAGAGGTTGGTTAGACTGGGACATTTTTCCCTGGAGTACAGAAGGCTGAGGGGTGATCTGAAAGAGCTCTATAAAATAATGAGGGGCATAAAAAAGGTAGATAGTCAATATCTTTTCCCAGAGGTAGAGGAATCTAAAACTAGAGGGTGTAGGTTTAAGATGAGAGGGGAGAGCTACAAAAGAGTCCAGAGGGGCAATTTTTTTCATACAGAGGTTGGTGAGTGTTTGGAGCAAGCTGCCAGAAGTAGTAGTAGAGGTGGGTACAATTTTGTCTTTTAAAAAGCCTTTCGGCAGTTACGTGGGTAAGATGGGTATAAAGGTATATGGACCAAATGTGGGCAATTGGGATAAGTTTAGGCTTTAAAAAAAGGGAGTGGCATGGACAATGTGGGCCTAAGGGCCTGTTTCCATGATGTAAACCTCTATGACTCTATAAGCCAACCCCCTCAACTCCAGAATCAACCTAATGAATCTTCCCCAGTGCCAGTATATCCTTTCTCAAGTCAGGAGACCAAAACTTAAGAGGGAAATCAGGAGGGCTAAAAGAAGACATGAGGTTGCTTTGGCAGACAGAGTGAAGGAAAATCCAAAGAGCTTCTATAGGTATGTTAGGAGCAAAAGGATAGTGAGAGATAAAATTGGTCCTCTTGAAGACCAGAGTGGTAGACTGTCTATGGAACTAAAAGAGATGGGGGAGATCCTAAATGGCTTTTTTGCATCCATATTTACTGAGGAAACAGGCATGGAATCTATGGAAATTGGGCAAACAGGTAGGGAGGTCATGGAACCTTTACAGATCACAGGGGAGGAAATGCTGGCTGTCTTGAGGCAAATCAGAGTGGATAAGAACATAAGAAATAGGAGCAGGAGTAGGCCATCTAGCCCCTCGAGCCTGCCTCGCCATTCAATAAGATCATGGCTGTTCTGTCGTGTCTCAGTTCCACATTCCCACCCTCTCCCCATAACCCTTAATTCCCTTGCCTATCAAAAACCTATCTACCTGCGTCTTAAATATATTTAGCGAGGCAGCCTCCACCACTTCAACGGGCAGAGAATTCCAGAGATTCACCACCCTTTGACTGAAGAAGTTCCTCCTCAACTCCGTTCTAAACCGCCCCCCCTTTATCTTGAGGCTGTGCCCTCTAGTCCTACTGTCCTTTCTGAGCGGGAAGAGCCTCTCCACCTCTATCCTATCCATCCCATTCATCATCTTATATGTCTCAATGAGATCTCCCCTCATTCTTCTAAACTCTAACAAGTACAAGCCTAGTTTATTCAGCCTCTCCTCATAGTTCAACCCCCTCAACTCCGGAATCAGCCTAGTAAACCTCCTCTGCACTCCCTCCAAGGCCAAAATATCCTTGCGTAAGTGCGGCGACCAAAACTGCACACAGTACTCCAGCTGCAGCCTCACCAGTGCCCTATACAGCTGCAGCAAGACCTCCCTACTTTTATATTCAATCTCCCTCGCGATGAAGGCCAGCATCCCATTTGCCTTCCTGACCGCCTGCTGCACCTGCAGGCTGGGTTTTTGTGACTCATGCACAAGGACCCCGAGGTCCCTCTGCACCATCGCATGCTGCAGTTTTTCGCCATGTCAGTAATAGTCCTTCCTACCATTATTCTGACCAAAGTGGACAGCCTCACATTTGCCAACATTAAATTCCATTTGCCAGTTCCTGGCCCATACGCCCAGCCTATCTAGATCCTTCTGCAGACTCTCCACACCCTCCGCACAATTTGCCGTTCCACCAATTTTGGTGTCATCAGCAAATTTCGACACCATACACTCGGTTCCCTCCTCCAGATCATCTATATAAATGGTAAATAGCTGAGACCCCAGCACCGATCCCTGGGGCACTCCACTAGTCACCAACCGCCAATCTGAATAGCACCCATTGACCCCCACTCTCTGCCTCCTATTTGACAGCCAATCCTCTATCCACGCTAACACCCTACCCCCAACTCCATGCCCCCTGACCTTCTGTAATAACCTCTTGTGAGGCACCTTATCAAACGCCTTCTGAAAATCAAGAAACACCACATCCACCGGCTCTCCTCTATCCACCGCCCTAGACACATCCTCATAGAACTCCAATAAATTCGTCAGACACGACTTCCCCTTAACGAAACCGTGCTGTGTATGCTCAATCAAACAATTCTCCTCAAGATGCCTCGCTATTTTCTCCTTGATCACGGATTCTAACGTTTTACCTACAACAGACGTTAAACTAACCAGCCTATAATTCCCTGCCTTTTGCCTGCCACCCTTCTTAAACTTTGGCATAACATTAGCCATTTTCTAATCTTCCGGCACTTCCCCGGAATCCAGCGAGGTTTGGAAAATAACCACCAAGGCATCCACTATCACCTCCGCCATTTCTTTCAGATCCTTTGGATGCATTCCATCTGGTCCTGGGGACTTGTCCACAATCAGTCCCTCCAGTCTGTCGAGCACCGCCTCTCTGGTAACAATAATGTCATTCAAGCCCTCCACTCCTACCATCTTCCCATCGCTAACACCCGGCAAATTATTCACGTCCTCCTCTGTGAAGACCGAAACAAAAATGTTATTCAAGGCCTCAGCCATTTCCCCATCCCCTACCACTAAGTCCCCCCTCTCATCCTCTAAGGGTCCAACGTTCACCCTAGCCAGCCTCTTCCTTTTTATATATTTATGAAAACTGTTGCTATCCTTTTATATATTATGCGCTAGCCCAGCTTCATAGTTTATCCTACCCTTCTTTATCAACTTCTTTGTCAATCTTTGTTGACATTTAAACCTCTCCCAATCCTCTTCTCGCCCACTACTCTTAGCTACTCTAAACGCATCCGCTTTTAATTTAACACTTTGTTTTACCTCCGTTATCCACGGCTGATTATCTCTCCTCCTACGATCCTTTTTAACCATTAGAATAAATTTCTGCTGAGCACCAAGAAAGATCTCCTTAAAGATCCTCCACTGTTCCTCAGCAGACCTACCTTCCAACGCGCTCCCCCAATCAACATTCGCCAATCCCTCTCTCATCCTACCGTACTCCCCTCTGTTCAAACAAAGGACACATGTCCGGGAACCCACTTTCTCCTCCTCCATCTGCATCAGAAACTCCACCATACAATGATCACTCTTCCCAAGAGGATCCTTCACCACAAGGTCCCTAATTCTACCCGCCTCATTACATAACACCAGATCCAAGATAGCTCGCACCCTCGTCGGCTCCAACACACACTGTTCAAGGAAACTATCCCAGCAGCATTCCAAGAACTCTTCCTCAAGCCCACCGCGTCCAACATGGGTCGACCAATCAATATGTAGATTGAAATCCCCAGGACCGGACAGGGTATTCCCACGGACCTTGAGGGAGGCTAGTGTTGAACTTGCAGGGGCCCTGGCAGACATATTTAAAATGTCAATATTCACGAGGGAGGTGCCGGATGATTGGAGGGTGGCTCATGTTGTTCTGTTGTTTTAAAAAGCTTCCAAAAGAAATCCGGGAAATTGTAGGCTGGTAAGTTTGACATCGGAGGTGGGCAAGTTATTGGAAGGTGTGATAAGGGATAGGATCTACAAATATTTGGATAGAAAGGGACTTATTAGGGAGAGTCAACATGGCTTTGTGCGTGATAGGTCATGTTTGACCAATCTATTAGAGTTTTTCGAGGAGGTCACCAGGAAAGTGGATGAAGGGAAGGCGGTAGATGTTGTCTACCTGGATTTTAGAAAGGCCTTTCACAAGGTCCCCCATGGGAGGTTAGTTAGGAAGGTTCAGTCGCTCGGTATACATGGGGAGGTAGTAAATTGGATTAGACACTGGCTCACTGGAAGAAGCCAGAGAGTGGTTGTGGAGGATTGCTTCTCTGAGTGGAGGCCTGTGACGATTGGTGTGCCGTAGGGATTGGTGTTGGGTCCATTGTTGTTTATCATCTATATTAGTGATCTGGATGATAATGTGGTAAATTGGATCAGCAAATTTGCTGATGATACAGAGATTGGAGGTGTAGTGGACAGTGAGGAAGGTTTTCAAAGCTTGCAGAGGGATTTGGACCAACTAGAAAAATGGGCTGAAAAACGGCAAATGGAATTTAATGCAGACAAGTGTGAGGTATTGCACTTTGGAAGGACAAACCAAAATAAAGTCAATGTCGTCAAGGAGATTACTGAGATACAGGCTTTTAGACTAGATGGGGTTGAGATACATAAGGAGGAGATGTTAGCAATTCTTGAGAGTGTGAAAATAGATAAGTCCCCTGGGCCGGATGGGATTTACCCTAGGATTCTCTGGGAGGCTAGGGAGGAGATTGCAGAGCCTTTGGCTTTGATCTTCATGTCGTCATTGGCTTCAGGTATAGTGCCGGAAGACTGGAGGATAGCAAATGTTGTCCCCTTGTTCACGAAGGGGAGTAGAGACCATCCTGGGAATTATAGACCGGTGAGCCTTACTTCTGTTGTCGGCAAAGTTTTGGAAAGAATTGTAAGGGATAGGATTTATAATCATCTGGAGGGAAATAAATTGATTTGGGATAGTCAACAAGGTTTTGTGAAGGGTAGGTCATGCCTCACAAACTTTATCGAGTTTTTTTGAAAAGGTGACCAAAGAAGTGGATAAGGGTAAGGCAGTTGACATGGTGTATATGGATTTTAGCAAAGGTTCTCTATGGTAGGCTACTGCAGGATAAGGTTCTCTATGGTAGGCTACTGCAGGAAATGCAGATGCATGGGATTGAGGGTGATTTCGCAGTTTGGATCAGGAATTGGCTAGCTGATAGAAGACAGAGTGTGGTGGTTGATGGGAAATATTCAACCTGGAGTTCAGTTACAAGTGGTGTACCTCAGGGATCTGTTTTGGGGCCACTGCTGTTCGTCATTTTTATAAGTGACCTAGATGAGGGTGTAGAAGGATGGGTTAGTAAATTTGCTGACGACACCAAAGTTGGAGGAGTTGTAGACAGTGAAGATGGATGTTACAGTTTGCAGTTGGACGTTGATAAGCTGCAGAGCTGGGCCAAGAGGTGGCAGATGGAGTTTAATGTGGCAAAGTGTGAGGTGATTCACTTTGGTAAGAGTAACAGGAGTACAGAATATAGGGCTAATGGAAGGACCCTTAGTAGTGTTAACGAGCAGAGAGATCTCGGTGTACATGTGCATAGATCCCTGAAAGTTGGCACCCAGGTTGATAAGGTTGTTATGAAGGCGTACGGTGTATTATTGGTAGAGAGATTGAATTTCGGAGCCGTGAGGTCATGTTGCAACTGTACAAAACTCTGGTGCGGCCGCACTTGGAGTATTGCGTATAGTTCTGGTCGCCGCATTATAAGAAAGATGTGGAGGCATTGGAAAGGCAAATTACTCATTAAGCACCTCTGCCATTTCTTCAGGTTCCACACAGGCTTTTCCCCCTTCACCTTTCATAGGTTCTATCCCTCCACTTCTCATCCTTTTACTCTTCACATATTTGTAGTATGCCTTGGGATTCTCCTTAATCTTACCCGCGAAGGCCTTCTCATGACCCCTTCTGGCTCTCCTAATTTCCTTTTTAAGCTCCTCTCTACAAGCCTTATACTCCTCTAGATCCTTAACATCTCCTTGCTCTCTGATCCTTTTGTACGCCTTTTCTTCCTGACTAGGTTCATCACAACCTTCGTGCACCTCAGTTCCCGCGACTTACCAAAACCTCCCTGTCTCATCGGAATGTTGTTGTGCAGAGCTCCGGACATTCCTTGAAAATCCGCCACCTTAAGAACATAAGAACGTAAGAAATAGGAGCAGGAGTAGGCCATCTAGCCCTTCGAACCTGCCCCGCCATTCAATAAGATCATGGCTGATCTGAAGGCTTGTACTCGTTAGAGTTTAGAAGAATGAGGGGAGATCTCATTGAGACATATAAGATGATGAATGGGATGGATAGGATAGAGGTGGAGAGACTCTTCCCGCTCAAAAAAGACAGAAGGACTAGGGGGCACAGCCTCAAGATAAAGGGGGGGCGGTTTAGAATGGAGTTGAGGAGGAACTTCTTCAGTCAAAGGGTGGTGAATCTCTGGAATTCTCTGCCCGTTGAAGTGGTGGAGGCTGCCTCGCTAAATATTTTTATGACGCGGGTTGATGGGTTTTTGATAAGAGAGGGGATTAAGGGTTATGGGGAGAGGGCGGGAAAGTGGAACTGAGCCACGACAGATCAGCCATGATGTTACTGAATGGCGGGGCAGGCTCGAAGGGCTAGATGGCCTACTCCTGCTCCTATTTCTTATGTTCTTATGTTCTTATGAAGTGGCTCAGTTCTACTTTCCCCCTTTCTCCCCATAACCCTTAATTCTCTTGCCTACCAAAAACCTATCTACCCATGTCTTAAATATATTTAGTGAGGTAGCCTCCACCACTTCAACGGGCAGAGAATTCCAGAGATTGACCACCTTTTGAGAGAAGAAGTTCCTCCTCAACTCTGTTCTAAACTGCCCCTCCCCCTTATCTTGAGGCTGTGCCCTCTAGTCCTGCTGTCCTTTCTGAGCGGGAAGAATCTCTCTATCTCTAACCTATCCACCCCCTTCATTATCTTATACGTCTCTATAAGATCCCCCCTCATCTTTCTAAACTCCAACGAGTACAAACCCAGTCTATTCAGCCTGTCTTCATAGTCCAACCCCCTCATCTCTGGTATCAGCCTAGTGAACCTCCTACAGTACTTCACCTTCGTTCCTTCAGTACTTCATCTTCAGTACTTCACCTTCCACCTTCCTTCAATACTTTTCCCCAAGCGCACCTCCTTCCAATTTACCCGTCCAATTTTCTGCCTGATGTCTTCATATTTCCCCTTTCTCCAGATAAACACCTTCCTAGCCTGCCTGATCTTATCTCTTTCCAATGCTATTGTGAAGGAGATACAATTATGATCTCCATCCCAGGTTCATTAGCCAGCACCAGGTCAAGTTTAGCCTCTCCTCTCATAGGCTTATCCACGTGCTGTGTCAGGAAACCCTCCTGGACACCCCTAACAAACTCTTCCCCATCCAAACCCCTTACCCTAGGGATACTCCAGTCAATGTTTGGGAAATTAAAGTCTCCCATCATGACAACTCTTATTACTACATCTCTCTAGGATCTGTTTCCCTATCTGCACCTCAACTTCCCTGTCACTATTGGGCAGCCTATAGAAAACGCCCAGCAAAGTTATCGACCATTTGCTGTTCCTAACTTCCACCCACAGAGACTCCGTAGACAGTCCCTCCATGGCATCCGCAGCAATGACACTGTCCCTGTTCAACACTGCCACTCAGCCACCTCTTTTGCCCCCCTCCCTGTCCTTCCTAAAACGTCTGAATCCTGGCACCTGAAGCACCCAGTCCTGTCTCTGAGACATCCAAGTCTCTGTAATGGCCACCACATCACATTCCCAAGCAGCAATCCACGCCCTAAGCTCATCTACTTTATTCACTACACTCCTGGCGTTAAAATAGACACACCGCAGACCCTCGGTCTGGGCACTTCCCTTCTCCATCAGCTGTCTAACCTCCCTCTCATACTGTCTACAGTCCTTCTCTACTTGGGAGCTAACCTCCTCGCTCTCAGTCACCACACCTCGATACCCTCCCCCCAACTTTTCTAGTTTCAAGTCCCCCCAGTAGCCCTAGCCAACCTTCCCGCCAAGATATTGGTCCCCCTGGGATTCAAGTGCCACCCGTCTTTACTGAACAGGTCACACCTGCCCCTAAAGAGGTCCCAATGATCCAGGAACCGGAATCCCTGCCCCCTGCTCCAGTACCTCAGCCACGCATTCACCCTCCACCTCATTCCATTCCTCATCTCACTCTCCCGCGGTGCAGGCAGCAATCCTGAGATTACTACCTTCGTGTTCCTCTTTCTCAGCTGTCTACCTAATTCCCTATAATCCCTTTTCATGACCCCTTCCCTCTTCCTGCCTATGTCAGCAGTACCTATATGTACCACAATCTCCAGCTCCTCACCCTCCCCTTTCAGGATGTCTGGGACACGTCCAGAGACATCCCGGATCCCAGCTCCAGGGATGCAAACCACCAACCGCGACTCCCTTCACGACTGCAAAAACGCCTGTCTGATCCCCTCACCATGGAATCCCCTATTCACAGTGCCTTTCTCCTCTTTTCCTTCCTTTTTTGAAGTACTGGGTCGGGCTTAGCTCCAGAGACCCGACCACCGCTGCCTCCCCCAGGTGAGCTGTCCTCCACCCCCAGCAGTACTCAGACAGGAGTACTTATTATGAAGGGGGACATCCACCGGGATGCTCTCCATCACATGAGCTTTCCTCCTCCTAACAGTTACGCACTTGCCTTCCTCCCGTTGCCCTGGTGTGACCACCTGCCGGTAGCAATTACGTCCTCATTCTCTCTATTGAGGCGAAGGTCCTCGAGCTGCCATTCCAGTTCCTTAACCTGGTCCCTTAGGGATTGCAGCTCCACACACCCAGCACAGATATGGACACCTGGGAGACCAGGAGCCTCCAGGACCTCCCACATATTGCATTGGCAACAAAATACTGGCCTCACACTCATACTTGCCCTTTTTAGAAATACAGGAAGAAAAAAGTAATTAAAAACTATAAATTAGACCGGAGGGGTTTCCCGATACTCTACACGGGTAGAGTATCCCAGCCCTCCCCCCTCCCCTAACCTAAAAAAAAAGAGAGAGAGAGGCTCTGTCTGAGAGCTGGTAAGACTGCTTTTGTATTTGTGTGTGCTGTAAGTGCTTTGGCTCACAGGGCCAAAGAGATAAGGTAAGTTGTAAGTTTTTTTTTCCTTTTTCCTTTGGGTTGCTATAAGGGGTAAATATGAGTGTGAGACCTGTATGTTGTTGCCAATGCAACATGTGGGAGGTCTTGGAGGCTCCTGGCCTGCCAGACATCCACACCTGTGCTCGGTGTGTGGAGTTGCAGGCCCTACGAAACCAGGTTAAGGAGCTGCAAATGCAGCTCGAGGACCTTCGGCTAGTTAGGGAGAGTGAGGAGGTTATAGAAAGGAGCTACCAGCAGGTAGTCACACCAGGGCAACGGGATGAGGGCACTTGGGTTACCATTAGGAAGGGGAAAACACGGGTGATGGGGAGCACTCCGGTGGATGTCCCCCTTCAAAATAAGTACTCCGGCCTGAGTACTACTGGGGGGGACAGCTCATCTGAGGGAGGAAGCGATGGCCAGCTCTCTGGAGCTGAGCCAGTGAGCCAAAAAATCAAAAAGGGAAGCAGAAAGGTAGTATTAATAGGGGACTCCACAGTGAGGGGCACGGACAGGCGTTTTTGTGGACGTAGAAGGGAGTCGCGGATGGTGGTTTGTCTCCCTGGGGCTGGGATCCGGGATGTCTCTGGGCGGGTCCCAGACATCCTGAAAGGGGAGGGTGAGGAACTGGAGGCAGTAGTACATATAGGTACTACTGATGTAGGTAAGAAGAGGGAGGCACTCGTGAAAAGGGACTATAGGGAACTGGGTAGGCAGCTGAGGAAGAGAAAAGCAAAGGTAGTAATCTCAGGATTGCTGCCTGTGCCAAGGGAGAATGAGGGAAGAAATGAAATGAGGTGGAGGGTGAATGCGTGGCTGAGGGACTGGTGTAGAGGGCAGGGATTTCGGTTCCTAGATCACTGGGACCTCTTTAGGGGTAGGTGGGACCTCTATAGTAGGGACGGGTGGCACTTAAATACCAGGGGGACTAGTATCTTGGCGGGAAGACTGGCTAAGGCTACCGGGGGGACTTTAAACTAGAAAGGATGGGGGGAGGGAACTGTGATGGGGAAACTGGGACGGAGGAGGTTCGCTCCCAGGTAGGGGAGGACCACAGGCAGTATGGGAGGGAGGTTAGACAGGTGGTGGAGATGGGAAATGCCCAGACTGAGGGGCTGAAGTGTATATATTTTAATGCAAGGAGTATAGTGAATAAGGTAGATGAGCTTAGGGCGTGGATAGCTGTTTGGGATTGTGATGTGGTGGCCATTACGGAGACTTGGATGTCTCAGGGACAGGACTGGGTACTTCAGGTGCCAGGCTTCAGGTGCTTCAGGAAGGACAGGAAGGGTGGCAGAAGGGGTGGTGGCGTGGCACTGTTGATCAGGGATAGTGTCATGGCTACAGAGAAAGAGGATGTCGTGGAGGGATTGTCTACAGAATCCCTGTGGGTGGAAGTTAGGAACAGCAAAGGGTCAAAAACTTTGCTGGGTGTAATCTATAGGCCGCCCAATAGTGACAGGGAAGTTGAAGTGCAAATAGGGAAACAGATTCTGGAGAGATGTTTTAATAACAGAGTTGTCGTGATGGGAGACTTCAATTTCCCAAACATCGACTGGAATATCCCTAGGGTAAGGGGTATAGATGGGGAGGAGTTTGTTAGGTGTGTTCAGGAAGGTTTCCTGACGCAGTATGTGGACAAGCCTACGAGGGGAGAGGCTGTACTTGACCTGGTACTGGCAAATGAACCAGGGCAGGTGATGGATCTTTCGGTAGGAGAGCATCTTGGATATGGTGACCATAATTCTATCTCCTTCACAATTGCGTTGGAACGAGATAGGATCAGGCAGGCTAGGAAGGTGTTTGTCTGGGGTAAGGGGAGATACGAAGAAGTCAGGAAGTTACTTGGACAAATAAACTGGAAGGAGGCGTTCTTAGGGAAAAGTACCGAAGGAAGGTGGCAGATATTCAAGGAATGTGTGTCTGGAGCTCTGAATGACAACGTTCCGATGAGACGAGGGGGTTTTGGTGGGTCGAGGGAACCGTGGTGCACAAAGGATGTGTTGAACCTAGTCAGGAAGAAAAGGAAGGTGTACAAGAGGTTCAGGGAATTAGGAGATGTTAAAGATCTTGAGGAGTATAAGGACTGTAGGAGGGAACTTAAAAAGGAAATCAGGAGAGCCAGAAGGGGTCATGAGAAGACCTTGGCGGGTAAGATTAAGGAGAATCCCAAGGCCTTCTATAAATATGTGAAAGGTAAAAGGATAAGAAGAGAAGGGATAGGACCTATAAAAGGTGAGGGGGGAAAGGTTTGTGTGGAACCAGAAGAAATGGCGGAGGTGCTTAACGAGTACTTCACCTCAGTATTCACGGTGGAAGCCGATCTGGGAGATTTTGTTATGGATTTGCAGCAGATGGAAAGGATTGAGTACGTGAATATTAAGGAGGAGGATGTGTTGGAACTTTTGAATTCTATCAAGGTAGATAAGTCGCCGGGACCAGATGGGATGTACCCCAGGATACTGTGGGAGGCGAGGGAAGAGATTGCAGGGCCCCTGGCGATGATCTTTGCGTCGTCAATGGAGACGGGAGAGGTTCCAGAGGATTGGAGGATTGCGGATGTAGTTCCTATTTTTAAGAAAGGGAACAGAGATAGCCCGGGAAATTACCGACCAGTGAGTCTGACCTCAGTGGTTGGTAAGCTGATGGAGAGGCTTCTGAGGGACAAGATTTACGAACATTTGGAGAGGTTTGACATGATCAGGAATAGTCAGCATGGATTTGTCAAGGGCAGGTCATGCCTTACAAGCCTAGTTGAGTTCTTCGATAATGTGACTGAACACATTGACGAAGGAAGTGCCGTGGACGTAGTGTACATGGACTTCAGCAAGGCGTTTGATAAGGTCCCCCATGCAAGACTTCTTGAGAAGGTGAGGGGGCATGGGATCCAAGGGCCTTTGGCCTTGTGGATCCAGAACTGGCTTTCCTGCAGAAGGCAGAGAGTGGTTGTGGATGGGGCTTTTTCTGAATGGAGGTCAGTCACCAGCGGAGTGCCTCAAGGATCTGTTCTGGGACCCTTGTTGTTTGTCATTTTCATAAATGACCTGGATGAGGAAGTGGAGGGATGGGTAAGTAAGTTCGCTGATGACACGAAGGTCGGTGGTGTTGTGGATGATCTGGAAGGATGGCAAAAGCTGCAGCAGGACATAGATAGGATGCAGGACTGGGCAGAGAAGTGGCAGATGGACTTCAACGCGGATAAATGTGTAGTCGTCCATTTTGGCAGAACCAACGGGATGAACGAGTACACTATCAAGGGCAGAAGTCTGAGTAGTGTTGAGGAGCAGAAGGATCTTGGGGTCCGGGTCCACAGGACTCTTAAATCGGCCTCGCAGGTGGAGGAGGTGGTCAAGAAGGCGTATGGTGTACTGGCCTTCATTAATCGAGGGATTGAGTTTAGGAGTCGGGAGGTAATGCTGGAACTTTATAAGACCCTTGTCAGGCCTCATTTGGAGTATTGTGCGCAGTTCTGGTCGCCTCACTATAGGAAGGATGTAGAAGCTATTGAAAGGGTACAGAGGAGATTTACAAGGATGTTGCCTGGACTGGGAGGCATGCCTTATGAAGTTAGGTTGAGGGAGCTGGGACTCTTTTCTCTGGAGAGACGAAGGTTGAGAGGCGACCTGATAGAAGTTTACAAAATGTTGAGAGGAATAGATAGGGTGGACTCTCAGAGGCTATTTCCCCGGTTTGAAATGGTCGCTACGAGAGGACACAGATTTAAGGTGCGGGGAGGGAGGTTCAGAAGTGATGTTAGGGTTAAGTTTTTCACTCAGAGGGTGGTGAGTGAATGGAATCGGCTGCCGTCAGTGGTGGTGGAGGCGAACTCGCTGGGGTCTTTTAAAAGACTTCTGGATGAGTATATGGGGTTTAATGAGATTGAGGGTTATAGATAGGTCTGTAGGTTGGTAGGTGATGATGTGATCGGCGCAACTTGTGGGCCGAAGGGCCTGTTTGTGCTGTAGTGTTCTATGTTCTATGTTCTAAAAACTTATAAACTTACTTTGCCTTACTAGTCCAACTTATGGTGAGGGCAAAAAAACTACCCAGGCCTCTTTGTGAACTCATTCCGGTTTCCGTTTTAAAATTTAAAAACAACTAGAAAAGTTTGTTTAAAAAAATCACTGTAGCTTACCCTCAAGCTCTCCTCTCACCAATCGCTGCATCTCTGCTGTGCTCCCAAGGAACAACGAAGTTACTATGAAATTCCCCTAGTCGCCAAACTCCGGCACCTATTTGGGTATATTGAGGGAGAATTTAGCATGGGCAAACCTGCACCTGAAGGAAACCCATGCAGACACAGGGAGACTGTGCATACTCCACACAGAAAGTGACCCAAGCTGGGAATTAAATCCGGGTCCTTGGTGCTGTGAGGCAGCAGTGCTAGCCAGTGTACCACTGTGCTGCCCCAATGCAATGGAGGGGGTGATGCTGAGCACAGCTCCAGTAGGAGGCCTCACTTAATTCACTACCTGCATTGATCGTGGAGGCAGAGACTTGAAACTCTTTTAAAAAATAACTGGATCCGCACCTTAAGCACTTTAGCTTAAGCTTTAGGGCTATAGACCGAGTCCAGAAAGGTGGAATTAGAAAGAACACCTGGGTGTCCTCAGGTTGGCATGGACAAGATGGGCTGAATGGCCCCCTTCTACACTTTAAGTTTCCTTTGGTTTGATGGCTTAGGGGAGCCGGAGCATGAACAGCAGGATCAGGAGGAGAGAGCCAAAGGAGGTGACTTGCCAGATCTCTGGTTTATTGTCTGAGATCCTCTAAGTACATTGGTGTGAGAGGCAGTGCAGGGCATGCTGCGTTTGTCCCAAGATCAAGTACAACACAAAGGCCACCTTTCTTGGGAGCACCTGTACCATGTGTAGTTGGAGGATTTTCCCTTGACAGTGCCTGCAGCACTCCATTTCTTTACACCTGAGTCTTTACAGGGTTTAACAAAGAACAACACATTGGGAATCTGTGCAGCATCGCTCAGTCTGCAACAGATACCACGCATGCTGCCCACAACCTCACTTAATTTCATAAATGGAAAGTTCCATTCTATCTTATAACCAGATCCGTAAAAGAGTTGGCAAGAACTGCCACAATGGAAAAGATGACATTCATGATTTACTCAAAGGAATGTTGAAAATTGGCGCCAGACTTTTCTTTTACTTGTTTGTGGGACATGGGCGTTGTTGGCTGGGCCAGCATTTATTGCCCACCCATAGTTGCCCTTGAGAAAGTGGTGGTGAGCTGCCTTCTCGAATCACTGCAGTCCATGTTCTGTGGGTTGACCCACAATGCCGTTAGGGAGGGAATTCCAGGATTTTGACCCAGTAACAGTGAAGGAACGGCTGATATATTTCCAAGTCAGGATGGTGAGTGGCTTGGAGGGGAACTTGCAGGTGGTGGTGTTCCCATGTATCTGCTGCCCTTGTCCTTCTAAATGGAAGTGGTCATGGGTTTGGAAGGTGCTGTCTAAGGATCTGTGGTGAATTGCTGCAGTAGATCAGGTAGATAGTACACACTGCTGCTACCGAGCATCAGTGGTGGAGGGAGTGGATGTTGTGTCAATCAAGAGGGCTGCTTTGTCCTGGAATGCATCAAGCTTCTTGAGTGTTGTTGGAGCTGCACCCATCCAGGCAAGGGAGGAGTATTCCATCACAATCCTGACTTGTGCCTGTAGATGATAGATAGGCTTTGGGGAGTCAGGAGGTGAGTTACTCGCCGCAGTATTCCCAGCCTCTGACCTGCTCTTGTAGCCACTGTGTTTATGTGATGAGTCCATTTGAGTTTCTGGTCAATGGTAACCCCAAGGATGTTGACAGTTGGGGATTCAGTGATGGTTACACCATTGAATGTCAAGGGGCAGTGGTTAGAGTGTCTCTTAATTGTGATTGTCATTGCCTGGCATTTGTGTGGCAGAGTGGTGCTTGGTACTTGTCAGCTTAAGCCTGAATACTGTCCAGAACTTGTTGCATTTGCACATGGACTGCTTCAGTATCTGAGGAATTGCAAATGGTGCTGAACATTGTGCAATCATCAGCAAACATTCCCACTTCTGACCTTATGACGGCGGGAAGGTCATTGACGAAGCAGCTGAAGATTGTTGGACCTAGGACACTACCCTGAGGGACTCCTGCAGAGATATCCTCTACAACCACAACCATCTTTCAATGTACTAGGTATGACTCCAACCAGTGGAGAATTTACCCCCTGATATCCATTGATTCTAGTTTGCTAGGTGTCCTTGATGGGGCTCAGTCAAATGCGGCCTTGATGTCAAGGGCATGGAACCTTTACAGATCACAGGGGAGGAGATGCTGGCTGTCTTAAGGCAAATCAGAGTGGATAAATCTCCAGGACCAGACAGGGTATTCCCACGGATCTTGAGGGAGGCTAGTGTTGAACTTGCAGGGGCCCTGGCAGATACATTTAAAATGTCAGTATTCACAGGGGAGGTGCCGGATGATTGGAGGGTGGCTCGTGTTGTTCCGTTGTTTAAAAAAGGTTCCAAAAGAAATCCTGGAAATTATACACCAGTAGGTTTGACGTCGGTGGTGGGCAAGTTATTGGAAGGTGTGATAAGGGATAGGATCTCCAAGTATTTCGATAGGTTGTTCGTCCATCATCATTGATGAGGACCTCGACACCATTAGTCATTTTGAGGCTGGTTGTGGTGTGTCCGAAGATGACTTATCAGGCCAATTTGGGCATGGAATGTCCTGGCACATATTGGACAGACTTGTGTAGACAATGTGGTTGTTGCGCTGGTGGCTCTGGACTTGCGCAGCTCGCACTTAAGTTGTGCTTCAGCAATACACCTTGCTTCATGAGCTTGACAGCCTTTGTGGATGAGGCAGCGCCAGGTAGGGCAGTTTTGTTCCAGTGTTTCCCAGGTGGTCGTGTCAATGTCAAGCAACTTCAGGGAGACTTTGAGTGTGTCTTTGGAACATTTCTTCTGCCCTCCATGCGAGCATTTTCCAGCAGAGAGTTCCCCAAAAAGGAGCTGCTTGGGTATGCGCTCATCTGACATGCGGATGACATGACCTGCCCACCGGGTCTGCGTTCTCATCAGCAGTGTGTGGACTGATGGTAGACTTGCTCTAGAGAGAACTTCAGTGTCTGGTACTTTACGCATCTGGTAAAGATGGTAATCTGATGGCATCTGCCATCAGATGCGTAATATTCTGCAAAGACAAGTCATGTGGAAATGATTGAGCTGTCTTGCATGCCTTCGATACACAGTCCACGTTTCACAGGCATACAGGAGGTTAGTGGGTACCGTGGCCCTGTAGACCTTCAGTTTTGTTGCTGGGCTGATTCCTTGACCTTCCCATAGTGGAGCGCAGTCTACCAAAAGCAGAACTTGCCTTTGTTATTCTGCAGTTAACTTCTGTACCAATAGTCACTGCTTGGGAGAGGGTGCTGCCAAGATAATTGAACTGGTCCACTGCCTGTAGTTTCTGCCCTTTGATTGTGATTATGGGTTTTGTGTAGGGTGCATGAGGAGCAGGCTGGTGCATGACTTCGGTCTTTTTAATGTTGATAGTGAGTCCAAAGTTATCACAAACCATGGAAAATTTGTCCATACTGACTTGCATATAGACAGCGACTTATTAGGGAGAGTCAACATGGCTTTGTACGTGGTAGGTCATGTTTGACCAATCTATTCGAGTTTTTTGAGGAGGTTATCAGGAAAGTGGATGAAGGGAAGGTGGTGGATGCTGTCTACCTGGATATCAGCAAGGCCTTTGATAAGGTCCCTCATGGGAGGTTGGTTAAGAAGGTTCAGTCGCTAGGTATACACGGGGAGGTAGTAAATTGGATTAGACACTGGCTCACTGGAAGAAGCCAGAGAGTGGTTGTGGAAGATTGCTTCTCTGAGTGGAGGCCTGTGACGAGTGGTGTGCCGCAGGGATCGGTGTTGGGTCCATTGTTGTTTGTCATCTACATCAATGATCTGGATGATAATGTGGTAAATTGGATCAGCAAATTTGCTATGATACAAAGATTGGAGGTGTAGTGGACAGTGAGGAAGGTTTTCAAAGCTTGCAAAGGGATTTGGACCAGCTAGAAAAATGGGCTGAAAAATGGCAAATGGAATTTAACGCAGACAAATGTGAGGTATTGCACTTTGGAAGGACAAACCAAAGTAGAATGTACAGGGTAAATGGTAGGACTCTGAAGAGTGCAGTTGAACAGAGGGATCTGGGAATACAGGTACAGAATTCCCTAAAAGTGACGTCACAGGTGGATAGGGTCGTAAAGAGTGCTTTTGGTACATTGGCCTTTATAAATCAAAGTATTGAATATAAAAGGTTCACAAGGATGTTGCCGGGACTTGAGAAACTGAGTTACAGAGAGAGATTGAATAGGTTAGGACTTTATTCCCTGGAGCGTAGAAGAAAGAGGGGAGATTTGACAGAGGTGTAAAAGATTTTGATGGGTATAGACAGAGTGAATGCAAGCAGGCTTTTTCCACTGAGGCTAGAGAAGAAAAAAAGCCAGAGGGCATGGGTTAAGAGTGAAAGAAGAAAAGTTTAAAGGGAATATTAGGGGGTGCTTCTTCACACAGAGAGTGGTGGGAGCGTGGAATGAGCTGCCGGAAAAAGTGGTAAATGCGGGCTCACTTTTAACATTTAAGAAAAACTTGGACAGGTACATGGATGAGAGGGTGTGGAGGGATATGGTTCAAGTGCAGGTCAGCGGGACTGGGTAAAAAATGATTCAGCACAGACAAGAAGGGCCAAAAGGCCTGTTTCTGACAGATGGGGTGGTAATTGCCAGGCTGGATTTGCCCCACTTTTTGTGTACAGGATATACCTGGGCAGTTTTCCACATTGTTGGGTAGACGTCAGTGTTGTAACTGTACTGGAAGAGCTTGACTAGGGGAGCGGCAAGTTCTGGAGCACAAGTTTTCAGTACTATTACCAGAATGTTATCAGGACCCATTGCCTTTGCAGTATTCAGTACCTCCAACCATTTCTTGATATTATACAGAGTGAATCAAATTAGCTGGAGACTGGCATCTGAGATGCTGGGGAACACTGGAAGAGGCCAAGATGGATCATCCACTTGGCACTTCTGGTTGAAGATTGATGCGAATCCTTCAGCCTTACCTTTTGCACTGATGTGGAAGGACTGCAGAGCTTATATCTGATTTGTTGGTTGTGCGATTGTTTAGCTCTATCTATCACTTGCTGTTTTTGCCATTTGGCATGCATGTAGTCCTGTTCTGTAGTTTCACCAGGTTGACACCTCATTTTTAGGTATGCCTCATGCTGCTCCTGGCATGCCCTCCTGCACTTTCCAGTGAAACGGGATTGATGGTAATGGTTGAGTGGAGGATACGCCGGGCCATGAGGTTGCAGATTGTTCTGGAGTACAATTCCACTGCTGTTGATGCCCAGTCTTGGGCTGCTAGAACGATTCGAAGTCTGTCCCATTTAGCATGGTGATAGTGCCACACAACACGATAGAGGTTCTTCTCAATGTGAAAGCGAGACTTTGTCTCCACAAGGACTCTGGGTCACTCTTACTGATACTGCCATGGACAGATGCATCTCAGCTGGCAGACTGGTAAGGATAAGGTCAAATGTGTTATTTGGTCCCTTCACCACCTGCTGCAGACCCAGTCTAACAGTTATATCCTCTAGGACCCAACCAGCTCGATCAGTGGTGCTGCTGCCCAGCCACTCTTGGTGATGGACGTTGTAATTCCCCTATCCAGAGTACATTTTGTGCCCTTGCCACCCTCAGTGCTTCCTCCAAGTGTTGTTCAGTATGGAGGAATACTGATTCATTAACCAAAGGAGGATGGTAACCAATGAGAGGTTTCCTTGCCCATGTTTAACCTGAAGCCATGAGACTTCTTGGGGTCTGGAGTCAATGTTAAGGACTCCCAGGGCAACTTCCTCCCACTGAATAGCACTCTGCTGGGTCTGTCCTGCCGGTGGGGCAGGACATAGCCAAGGATGGTAATGGTGGTGTTTGGAGTGTTATCTATAAGGTATGACTCCATGAGAATGACTACATCAGGTTGTTGTTTGACTAGTTTATGAGACAGTTCTCCCAGTTTTGGCATTAGCCCCCAGGTGTTAGTAAGGAGGACTTTGCAGGGGCGACAGGGCTGTTTGTTTTGCGGTTGTATTTTCTGGCGCTTAGGTCGATGCCAGGTGGTCTGCCCGGTTTCATTTCTTTGAAGAGACTTCGTATCGATTGATACAACTGAGTGACTTGCTTGGCTACTTTAGTGGGCAGTTGGGAGCCAACCTCATTGCTGTGGCTCTGGAGTCACATGTAGACCATAAGAACATAAGAAATAGGAGCAGGAGTAGGCTATCTAGCCCTTCGAGCCTGCCCTGCCATTCAATAAGATCATGGCTGATCTGAAGTGGATCAGTTCCACTTTCTCCCCATAACCCTTAATCCCCTTGTCTATCAGAAACCTATCTACCGTGACTTAAATATATTCAGTGAGGTAGCTTCCACCACTTCAATGGGCAGAGAATTCCAGAGACTCACCACCCTTTGAGTGAAGAAGTTCCTCCTCAACTCCGATCTAAACTGCTCCCCCCCCCCCCCCGCTTATTTTGTGGCTGTGCCCTCTAATTCTGCTATCCTTTAGTCCTGCTATCCTTTCTAAGCGGGAAGAATCTCACAACCTCTACCCTATCTAGCCCCTTCATTATCTTATATGTCTCTATAAGATCCCCCCTCAGCCTTCTAAACTCCAACGAGTCCAGACCCAGTCTATTCAATCTCTCCTCATAGTCTACCCCCCTCATCCCCGGTCTCAGCCTAGTGAATCTTCTCTGCACTCCCTCCAAGGCCAATATATCCTTTTGCAAATGCGGCAACCAAAACTGCACACAGTACTCCAGTTGCAGCCTCACCAGGGCCCTGTACAGTTGCAGCAAGACCTCCCTGCTTTTATATTCAATCCCCCTCGCTATAAAGGCCAGCATCCCATTCACCTTCTTGATCACCTGCTGCACCTGCAGGCTGGGTTTTTGCGACTGGTGCACAAGGACCCCCAGGTCCCTCTGCACCGTAGCATGCTGCAGCTTTTCGCCCTTTAAATAATAATCCCTCCTACTATTATTTCTACCAAAGTGGATAACCTCACATTTGCTAACATTATACTCCATCTGCCAGATCCTCGCCCACTCGCTCAGCCTATCCAGATCTCTCTGCAGACTTTCCGCTCCCTCCTCGCAATTTGCTTTTCCACTCATCTTCGTATCATCAGCAAATTTCATTACCCTACACTCACCCCCCTCCTCCAGATCGTCTATATAAATGGTAAACGGTTGAGGCCCCAGCACCAATCCCTGCGGCACTCCACCAATCACCAACTGCCAACCAGAATAGCACCCATTGATTCCAACTCTTTGCTTCCTATTCGACAGCCAATCCTCTATCCATGCTAACACCTTACCCCCAACTCCATGCACCCTAACCTTTTGCAGCAACCTTTTGTGAGGCACCTTACCAAACGCCTTCTGGAAACCCAAAAGCACCACATCCACCGGTTCCCCTCTGTCTACCGCACTCGTCACATCCTCTTAGAAATCCAATAAATTTGTCAAACACAACTTCACCTTCACGAATCTGTGCTGTGTCTGCTTGATCAAACCGTTCTTTTCTAGGTGTCTCACTATTTCTTCTTTGATGACGGATTCTAGCTTTTTTCCAACTACGGACGTTAAACTAACTGGCAGATAATTCCCTGCCTTTTGTCTGCCACCTTTTGTAAACAGCGGCGTAACATTAGCCGTTTTCCAATCTTCTGGCACTTCCCCAGAGTCCAGCGAATTTTGGTAAATAATTACTAAGGCATCCGTTAATCACCTTTGTCATTTCCTTCAGAACCCTGTGATGCATTCCATCCAGTCCCGGGGACTTGTCTACCTTCAGTCCCGTTAGTTTATCAAGCACTACCTCTCTAGTGACAGTAATTCCATTAAGGACCTCATCCCCTACCATCCTTCTATCTTTTATATCCGGCAAACTATTCGTGTCCTCTTCCGTGAAGACCGACACAAAAAACTAATTTAAAGTTTTTTGTGCCGTGAAGACCAGACCAGGTAAGGATGGCAGATTTCCTTCCCTAAAGGACATTAGTCTTTTCATGTATTTTAATTGCAAGACAATCCATGTTTCTACAAGTTGTCAAACATTTTAATGTAGACCTATCAGTCTTTTTTGTAAGATGTTCTAGCAAAGTTCTCACCTGAATACCTCTACAGTCAAACTCAGCTTATCTCTGGCACCTGTGCTACCCTTGTTCCCTAAACAATCTTGTATTTCTTATGCCCATCCATCCTTTCTGCAAATCTAGCTCCTAAGCCGTCCTGTAAAGTATGTGTAGTGTTAGTATCTGAGCTGGTGAGAATGAATGAGTCCCAATGTGTCACAGCCTTTCTATTATTTCACCCGTTCATGTACCAGTGCCTAACCAGTTCATAGTTCTTGGGTGTCTGAAGGGAAAATTAAAATAAATTCTGATTTCCTCTTTCAGTATCAAAGTGCTTTTAACAGCAAACGGAAAGTGATCAGTCGATTGGCAAATGCTGTAAATTACGTGGATTTGGTGAGTGTGAGAACAGATTGAAATAACTATCATCAATAATTTGTGTTGTATTTATTCCCACAATGTACAAAGTGAACAGTTTGCAGGGCAGTAAGACAAAGGTTTATGATCTATGGCATAAGGCATGCTTGCCTTCATCAGCTGGGTTTCTATGGTTCTATGGCCGGGGCATTGAGTTTAAAAATTGGCAAGTCATGTTGCAGCTCTTTGGAACCTTAGTTAGGCTGCACTTGGAATATAGTGTTCAATTCTGGTCACCACACTACCAGAAGTATGTGGAGGCTTTGGAGACTATACAGAAGAGGTTTACCAGGATGTTGTCTGGTCTGCAGAATATTAGCGATGAGGTTGGAGAAACTTGATTTGTTCTCAATGGAATAACGGAGGTTGAGGGGTGACCTGATAGAAGTCTATGAGATTATGAGAGGCATGGACAGAGTGGATAGTCAGAAGCTTTTCCCAGGATGAAAGAGTCAATTACTAGAGGGCATAGAATAGTATAGAATATAGAATCATGATAGAATATAGAATCATACAGTGCAATCTGGGCCATTCAGCCCATCAAGTCTACACCAACCAAAATCTCACCCATACTCTGCCCCCATCACTCCATGCATTTACCCTAGCTAATCGCCCTGACACTAAGGGGCAATTTAACATGGCCAATCCACCTAATCCGCACATCTTTGGATGATGGGAGGAAACTGGAGCACCTCGAGGAAACCCACGCAGACACTGGGAGAACATGTGAACTCCATACAGACATTGACCCAATTGGGAATTGAACCCGGATCCCTGGTGCTGTAAAGCAGCAGTGGTAATCATCATGTTACCCAGATTTAAGGTTCGAGATGTACGAAGCATGCTTTTTTACACAGAGGATAGGGTAAAATTTGCTGCCAGGGGAGGTAGAACAAAGAAAAAGAAAATTACAGCATTAGAACAGGCCACCTAAGTCTGCACTGGCCATGCTGCCCATCTGAACTAAAACCTCTTCCAAGGACCAGATCCCTTTATTTCCACCCTATTGATGTATTTGTCAAGACACCTGTTAAAAGTCACTATCATATCTGCTTCTGCTACCTCCCCTGGCAGCTAGTTCCAGGCCACCTTGACAAACAGGAATAGGATAGGAAAAGAGCAATATGGTCCCCAGAAGGACAGGGGGTTTTAGTTCAGATGGATAGCATTGTCGGTTCAAGCTTTGAGGGCCGAAGGGCCTGTTCCTGAGCTGTAATTTTCCTGGTTCTTTTCTTTGTTCTTTGACATCAGCAAAGAATTCAGTGAGGCAGGGTTTATGGTAAAAGGGTCAGTGAGACAGGGGTTTACGGGTAAAGTGGGCAGTGAGACAGGGGTTCATGGGCAAAAAGGGCAGTGAGACAGATTTATGGGTAAAAAGGACAGTGAGTCAGGGGTTTATGGGTAAAAAGGGCAGTGAGACAGGGGTTTACGGGTAAAAAGGGCAGTGAGACAGGGGGTTACGGGTAAAAAGGGCAGTGAGACAGATTTATGGGTAAAAAGGACAGTGAGTCAGGGGTTTATGGGTAAAAAGGGCAGTGAGACAGGGGGTTACGGGTAAAAAGGGCAGTGAGACAGATTTATGGGTAAAAAGGACAGTGAGTCAGGGGTTTATGGGTAAAAAGGGCAGTGAGATACGGGTTTATGGGTAAAAAGTGCAGTGAGATGGGTTTACGGGTAAAAAGTGCAGTCAAACAGGGGTTTATGGGTAAAAAGGGCAGTGAGACAGGGGTTTATGGGTAAAAAGGGCAGTGAGACAGATTTATGAGTAAAAAGGACAGTGAGTCAGGGGTTTATGGGTAAAAAGGGCAGTGAGACAGGGGTTTACGGGTAAAAAGGGCAGTGAGACAGATTTATGGGTAAAAAGGACAGTGAGTCAGGGGTTTATGGGTAAAAAGGGCCGTGAGACACGGGTTTATGGGTAAAAAGTGCAGTGAGATGGGTTTACGGGTAAAAAGTGCAGTCAAACAGGGGTTTATGGGTAAAAAGGGCAGTGAGACAGGGGTTTATGGGTAAAAAGGGCAGTGAGACAGGGGTTTATGGGTAAAAAGGGCAGTGAGACAGAGATTTATGGTTAAAAAGGGCAGTGAGACAGAGATTTATGGGTAAAAAGGGCAGTGAGACAGGGGTTTATGGGTAAAAAGGGCAGTGAGACAGAGATTTATGGGTAAAAAGGGCAGTCAGACAGGGGTTTATGGGTATAAAGGGTAGTGAGACAGATGTTTATGGGTTAAAAGTGCCATGAGACAGGGGTTTACGGGTAAAAAGGGCAGTGAGACAGCGGTTTATGGGTAAAAAGTACAGTCAAACAGAGGTTTTATGGGTAAACAGGGCAGTGAGACAGGGGTTTACGGATAAAAAGGGCAGTGAGACAGGGGTTTACGGGTACAAAGTGCAGTGAGACAGGTTTATGGGTAAAAAGGGCAGTCAGACAGGGGCTTATGTGGAAAAAGGGCAGTGAGACAGGGGTTTACAGGTAAAAAGGGCAGTGAGACGGGTTTACGGGTAAAAAGGGCAGTGAGACAGGGGTTTACGGGTAAAAAGAGACAGTGAGACAGGTGTTTATGCGTAAAAAGGGCAGTGAGAAAGAGGTTTATGGTAAAAGAACACAAGAAATAGGAACAGGAGTAGGCCATCTAACATTTCGAGCCTGCCCTGCCATTCAATAAGATCATGGCTGATCTGAAGTGGATCAGTTCCTCTTTCCTGCTTTTTCCCCATATCCCTTAATTCCCCTGTCTATCAGAAACCTATCCACCCGTGACTTAAATATATTCAGCGAGGTAGCCTCCACCACTTCAACGGGCAGAGAATTCCAGAGATTCACCACACTTTGAGTGAAGAAGTTCCTCCTCAACTCTGATCTAAACTGCACCCACCTTATCTTGAGGCTGTACCCTCTAGTCCTGCTATCCTTTCTAAGCGGGAAGAATCTCTCTACCTCTACCCTATCTATCCCCTTCATTATCTTGTAAGTCTCTATAAGATCCCCCCTCAGCCTTCTAAACTCCAACAAGTACAGACCCTGCCTATTTAGTCTCTTTTCATAAGCTAACCCCCTCATCTCCGGTATCAGCCCAGTGAACCATCTCTGCACTCACTCCTTCCGCAAGTGCAGCGACCAAAACTGCACACAGTACTCCAGCTGCGGCCTCACCAGTACCCTGTACAATTGCAGCAAGACCTCCCTGCTTTTATATTCTATTCCCCTCGCTATAAAGGCCAGCATTCTATTCGCCTTCTTGATCACCTGCTGCACCTGCAGACTGGATTTTTATGATTTGTGCACAAGGACCCCCAGGTCCCTCTGCACCGTAGCATCCTGCAGCTTTTCGCCCTTTAAATAATAATCCCTCCTACTATTATTTCTATCAAAGTGGATAACCTCACAGTTGCTAACATTATACTCCATCTGCCAGGTCTCGCCCTCTCGCTCAGCCTATCCAGATCTCTCTGCAGACTTTCCACACCCTCCACGCAATTTGCTTTTCCACTCATCTTCGTGTCATCAGCAAATTTCGTTACCCTACACTCAGCCCCCTCCCTCCAGATCGTCTATGTAAATAATAAACAGTTGAGGCTCCAGCACCGATCCCTGCGACACGCCACTAGTCACCAACTGCCACCCAGAAAAGCACCCATTGACACCAACTCTCTGCTTTCTTTAGATATCCAATCCAAGCTAATACTTTACCCACAATTCCATGTACCCTAATCTTCTGTACCAACGTTTTATGAGGCACCTTATCGAACGCCTTCTGGAAATCTAAAAACACCACATCCACCGGTTCCCCTCTGTCGACCGCACTAGTCACATCTTCATAAAAATCCAGTAAATTCATCAAACACGACTTCCCCTTCACGAACCCATGCTATGTCTGCTTGATCGAACCATTCTTTTCCAGGTGTCCTGCTACTTCCTCTTTAATGATGGATTCCAACATTTTCCCAACTACGGACGTTAAGCTAACCGATCTGTAGTTACCCGCCTTTTGTCTACTTCCTTTTTTAAACAGCGGTGTGACAGTAGCTGTTTTCCAATCAGCTGGCACTTCCCCAGAGTCCAGCGAATTTTGATAAATAACTACTAACGCATCTGCTATTACTTCTGCCATTTCTTTCAGTACCATTTATTTTTTCATTTCTCATTTTTTTTCATTTTTCATTATTTTTACATTTTCATTTCATATCATTTCTTTTATGGTTAGAACATAGAACACTACAGCACAAACAGGCCCTTCGGCCCACGAGTTGTGCCGATCACATCAACACCTACCAATCCATAGACCTATCTATAACCCCCAATCCCATTAAATCCCACATACTCATCCAGAAGTCTTTTAAAAGACCCCAGCGAGTTCGCCTCCACCACCACTGACGGCAGCCAATTCCATTCACTCACCACCCTCTGAGTGAAAAACTTACCCCTAACATCACTTCTGTACTTGCCTCCCCGCATCTTAAATCTGTGTCCTCTCGTAGCGACCATTTCAACCCGGGGAAATAGCCTCTGAGAATCCACCCTATCTATTCCTCTCAACATTTTGTAAACTTCTATCAGGTCGCCTCTCAACCTTCGTCTCTCCAGGGAAAAGAGTCCCAGCTCCCTCAACCTAACTTCATAAGGCATGCCTCCCAGTCCAGGCAACATCCTTGTAAATCTCCTCTGTACCCTTTCAATAGCTTCTACGTCCTTCCTATAGTGAGGCGACCAGAACTGTGCACAGTACTCCAAGTGAGGCCTGACAAGGGTCTTATAAAGTTGCAGCATTACCTCCCGATTCCTAAACTCAATCCCTCAATTAATGAAGGCCAGTACACCATACGCCTTCTTGACCACATCCTCCACCTGCGAGGCCGATTTAAGAGTCCTCAAGATCCTTCTGCTCTTCAACACTACTAAGACTCCTGCCCTTGATAGTGTACTCGTTCATCCCATTGGTCCTGCCAAATGGAACGACTACACATTTATCCGCGTTGAAGTCCATCTGCCACTTCTCCGCCCAGTCCTGCATCCTATTTATGTCCTGCTGCAACTTCTGACATCTTTCCAGACCATCCACAACACCACCGACCTTTGTGTCATCAGTGAACTTACTAACCCATCCCTCCACTTCCTCATCTCGGTCATTTATGAAAATGACAAACAGCAAGGGTCCTAGAACAGTACCCTGGGGCACTCCACTGGTGACTGACCTCCATTCAGAAAAAGACCCATCCACAACCACTCTCTGTCTTCTGCAGGCAAGCCAGTTCTGGATCCACAAGGCCAAAGCCCCTTGGATCCCATGCCCTCTCACCTTCTCAAGAAGTCTTGCATGGGGGACCTTATCAAACGCCTTGCTGAAGTCCATGTACACCACGTCCACTGCACTTCCTTCGTCAATGTGTTCAGTCACATTTTCGAAGAACTCAACTAGGCTCGTAAGGCACGACCTGCCCTTGACAAAACCATGCTGACTATTTCTGATCATGTCAAACCTCTCCAAATGCTTGTAAATCTTGTCCCTCAGAAGCCTCTCCATCAGCTTACCAACCACTGAGGTCAGACTCACCGGTCGGTAATTTCCCGGGCTATCTCTGTTCCCTTTCTTGTAAACAGGAACCACATCCGCAATCCTCCAATCTTCCGGAACCTCTCCCGTCTCCATCGACGATGTAAAGATCATCGCCAGGGGCTCTGCAATCACTTTCCTCGCCTCCCACAGTATCCTGGGGTACATCCCATCTGGTCCTGGCGACGGGGTCCTTGTGCATGAGTCGCAAAAACCCAGCCTGCAGGTGCAGCAGGTGGTCAGGAAGGCGAATGGGATGCTGGCCTTCATAGCGAGGGGGATTGAATATAAAAGTAGGGAGGTCTTGCTGCAGCTGTATAGGGCATTGGTGAGGCCGCAGCTGGAGTACTGTGTGCAGTTTTGGGCGCCGCACCTGCGCAAGGATATTTTGGCCTTGGAGGGAGTGCAGAGGAGGTTTACTAGGCTGATACCGGAGTTGAGGGGGTTGAGCTATGAGGAGAGGCTGAATAAACTAGGCTTGTACTCGTTAGAGTTTAGAAGAATGAGGGGAGATCTCATTGAGACGTATAAGATGATGAATGGGATGGATAGGATAGAGGTGGAAAGACTCTTCCCGCTCAAAAAAGACAGTAGGACTAGGGGGCACAGCCTCAAGATAAAGGGGGGGCGGTTCAGAACGGAGTTGAGGAGGAACTTCTTCACTCAAAGGGTGGTGAATCTCTGGAATTCTCTGCCCGTTGAAGTGGTGGAGGCTGCCTCGCTAAATATTTTTAAGAAGCGGGTTGATGGGTTCTTGATAAGAGAGGGGATTAAGGGTTATGGGGAGAGGGCGGGAAAGTGGAACTGAGCCACGACAGATCAGCCATGATCTTATTGAATGGCGGGGCAGGCTCGAAGGGCCAGATGGCCTACTCCTGCTCCTATTTCTTATGTTCTTATGTTCTTATCTATCTTGATAGAATTCAAAAGTTCTAACACATCCTCTTCCTTAATATCCACATACTCAATCTTTTCCATCTGCTGCAAATCTGTAGCAAAATCTCCCAGATCAGTTTCCACTGTGAATACTGAGGCAAAGTACTCATTAAGCACCTCTGCCATTTCTTCCAGTTCCACACAGACCTTTCCCCCTTCACCTTTTATAGGTCCTATCCCTTCTCTTCTCATCCTTTTACTTTTCACATATTTATAGAAGGCCTTGGGATTCTCCTTAATCTTACCCGCCAAGGTCTTCTCATGACCCCTTTTGGCTCTCCTAATTTCCCTTTTAAGCTCCTTTCTACAGTCCTTATACTCCTCAAGATCCTTAACATCTCCTTGATCCCTGAACCTTTTGTACACCTTCCTTTTCCTCCTGACCAGGTTCACCACAGCCTTCGTGCACCACGGCTCCCGCAACCCACCAAAACCTCCTTGTCTCATCGGAACGTTGTCATGCAGAGGTCCAGACAAACATTCCTTGAATATCTGCCACCTTCCTTCGGTACTTTTCCCTAAGAACGCCTCCTTCCAGTTTATTTGTCCAAGTAACTTCCTGATGTCTTCGTATTTCCCCTTACTTTAGACAAACACCTTCCTAGCCTGCCTGATCCTATCTCGTTCCAATGCAATTGTGAAGGAGATAGAATTATGATCTCCATTCCCAAGATGCTCTCCTACCGAGAGACCCATCACCTGTCCTGGTTCATTTGCCAGTACCACGTCAAGTACAGCCTCTCCTCTCGTAGGCTTATCCACGTACTGTGCCAGGAAACCTTCCTGAACACACCTAACAAACTCCTCCCCATCCAAACCCCTTACCCTTGGGATATTCCAATCAATGTTTGGGAAATTGAAGTCTCCCATCACGACAACTCTGTTATTACTACAACTCTCCAGAATCTGTTCCCCTATCTGCACCTCAACTTCCCTGTCACTATTGGGCGGCCTATAGAATACACCCAGCAAAGTTTTCGACCCTTTGCTGTTCCTAACTTCCACCCACAGAGACTCTGCAGATAGTCCCTCCACGGCATCCTCCTTCTCTGCAGCCATGACACTGTCCCTGTTCAACAGTGCCACTCCACCACCTCTTTTGCCTCCCTCCCTGTCCTTCCTGAAGCATCTGAAACCTGGCACCTGAAGTACCCAGTCCTGTCCCTGAGACATCCAAGTCTCCGTAATGGCCACCACATCACATTCCCAAGCAGCAATCCATGCCCTAAGCTCATCTACCTTATTCACTACACTCCTGGTGTTAAAATAGATACACTTCAGCCCCTCAGTCTGGGCATTTCCCTTCTCCACCCTCTGTCTAACCTCCCTCTCATACTGCCTGCAGTCCTTCCCTACATGGGAGCTAACCTCCTCAGTCCCAGTCTCCCCATCACAATTCCCTCCCCCCATCCTTTCTAGTTTAAAGTCCCCCCGGTGGCCTTAGCCAGTCTTCCCACCAAGATATTAGTCCCCCTGGGATTTAAGTGCCACCCGTCTTTACTGTACAGGTCACACCTGCCCCTAAAGAGGTCCCAATGATCTAGGAACCGAAATCCCTGCCCTCTGCTCCAGTCCCTCAGCCACGCATTCAGCCCCACCTCATTCCATTCCTGCCCTCATTCTCCCGTGGCACAGGCAGCAATCCTGAGATTACTACCCTCGCTTTTCTCTTTCTCAGCTGCCTACCAAGTTCCCTATAGTCCCTTTTCACGACTGCCTCCCTCTTCTTGCCTACGTCATAGAACATAGAACATTACAGCGCAGAACAGGCCCTTCAGCCCACGATGTTGCGCTGACCAGTTACAAAACAATGACCCACTAACCTAAACCAATCCCTTCTCGTCCATAAACCTATCCACGGATCTCTTAAACACCCCCAAACTAGGCGCATTTACAACTGCAGCAGGCAGGGCATTCCAATCCCTCACCACCCTCTGGGTAAAGAACCTACCCCTGACATCCATCCTATAACTACCACCCCTTAATTTAAAGCCATGCCCCCTCGTGCTAGCTTTCTCCATCAGAGGAAAAAGGCTATTACTATCCACCCTATCTAAACCTCTAATCATCTTATATGTTTCAATAAGATCCCCTCTTAGCCGCCTTCTTTCCAGCGAAAACAACCCCAAATCCCTCAGCCTCTCCTCATAGGACCTCCCCTCCATACCAGGCAACATCCTAGTAAACCTCCTCTGCACCCTCTCCAAACCCTCCACCTCCTTCCTATAATGTGGGGACCAGAACTGCACACAGTACTCCAAGTGCGGCCGCACCAGAGTTGTGTACAGTTGCAACATGACGCTGCGACTCCTAAATTCAATCCCCCTACCAATAAACGCCAAGACACCGTATGCCTTCTTAACAACCTTATCTACTTGACTCCCAACTTTCAGGGATCTATGTACACATACACCTAGATCCCTCTGTTCATCCACACTATTCAAAGTCCTCCCGTTAGCCCTATACTCGACACATCTGTTATTCCTACCAAAGTGAATTACCTCACACTTCTCCGCATTAAACTCCATCCGCCACCTCTCGGCCCAGCTCTGCAACCTGTCTAAGTCTTCCTGCAAACTATGACACCCTTCATCACTATCTACCCTCATCCAGATCATTAATAAAAATTACAAACAGCAGTGGCCCCAAAACAGATCCCTGAGGCACACCACTCGAAACGGAACTCCATGATGAATATTTACCGTCAACCACTACCCTCTGTCTCCTATCCGCTAGCCAATTCCTGATCCAATTCCCTAGATCACCCCCAATCCCATACATCTGCATTTTCTGCAGAAGCCTACCATGGTGAACCTTATCAAACGCCTTACTAAAATCCATATACACCACGTCCACTGCCTTACCCCCATCCACCTCTTTGGTCACTTTCTCAAAAAACTCAATAAGGTTAGTAAGGCACGACCTACCCGCCACAAAACCATGTCAGTAGTACCTATATGCACTACAACCTCTGGTTCCTCACCCTCCCGCTTCAGGATGTCTGGGACACGCCCAGAGACATCCCGGATCCCAGCCCCAGGGAGACAAACCACCATCCGCGACTCACGTCTACGTCCACAAAAACGCCTGTCCGTGCCCCTCACTGTGGAGTCCCCTATTAGCACTACCTTTCTGCTCTCTTTTTTAATTTTTTGACTTACTGGCTCAGCTCCAGAGACCTGGCCACCGCTTCCTCCCTCAGATGAGCTGTCCCCCCCAGTAGTACTCAGGCAGGAGTACTTATTTTGAAGGGGTACGTCCACCGGCGTGCTCTCCATCACCTGAGGTTTCCCCTTCCTAATAGTTACCCATGTGCCTTCTTCCCGTTGCCCTGGTGTGACTGCTTGCTGATAGCTCCTATAAATTATCTCCTCACTCTCTCGAATGAGCCGAAGGTCCTCGAGCTGCATTTGCAGCTCCGTAGGGTCTGCAACTCCACACACCGAGTACAGGTGTGGATGTCTGGTAGACCAGGAGCTTCCAAGACCTCCCACATGTTGCACTGGCAACAACATACTGGCCTCACACCCATACTTGCCCCTTTTTAGTAACCCAGAGGAAAAAGTAAAACAAAAACTTGTAACTTACCTTGCCTCACCCTTATCTCTTTGGCCCTGTGAGCCAAAGCCCTTACAGCACACTCAAAAACAAAAACAAACTTACCTGCTCTCAGTCAGAGCCCCTCTCTCTCTCTTTCTTTTTTAGGTCAGAGGAGGGGGGAGGGCTGGGGGAGTGCGTTGGAAGGTAGGTCTGCTGAGGAGCAGTGGAGGATCTTTAAGGAGATCTTTCTTGATTGAATTTAGGAGTCGCAGTGTAATGTTGCAACTGTACACTACTCTAGTGCGGCCGCACTTGGAGTGCTGTGTGCAGTTCTGGTCCCCGCATTACAAGAAGGATGTGGAGGCGTTGGAGAGGGTGCAGAGGAGGTTTACTAGGATGGTGCCTGGTATGGTGGGGAGGTCCTATGAGGAGAGACTGAGGGATTTAGGGTTGTTTTCGTTGGAAAGAAGGCGGCTAAGAGGGGATCTTATTGAAACATATAAGATGATTAGAGGTTTAGATAGGGTGGATAGTGATAGCCTTTTTCCTCGGTTGGAGAAAGCTAGCACAAGGGGGCATGGCTTTAAATTAAGGGGGGGTAGCTACAGGACGGATGTCAGGGGTAGGTTCTTTACCCAGCGGGTGGTGAGGGATTGGAATGCCCTGCCTGCTGCAGTTGTAAATGCGTCTAGTTTGGGGGCGTTTAAGAGATCTCTGGATAGGTTTATGGACGAAAAGGGATTGGTATAGGCTAGTGGGTCATTGTTTTTGTAACTGGTCGGCGCAACATCGTGGGCCGAAGGGCCTGTTCTGCGCTGTTATGTTCTATGTTCTATGTTCTTGGTGCTCAGCAGAAATTTATTCCGATGGTTAAAAAGGACAGTAGGAAGAGAGGTAATAAGCCGTGGATAACGAAGGAGGTGAAGGAAAGTGTTAAATTAAAAGCGGAGGAATTTAGAGTAGCTAAGAGCAGTGGGCGAGAAGAGGATTGGGAAAGGTTTAAATGTCAACAAAGATTGACAAAGAAGTTGATAAAGGAGGGTAGGAGAAGCTATGAGGCTGGGCTAGCACTTAATATAAAAAAGGATAGCAAGAGTTTTTATAAATATATAAAAAGGAAGAGGCTGGCTAGGGTGAACGTTGGTCCTTTAGAGGATGAGAAAGGGGACCTAGTGGTAGGGGATGGGGATATGGCTAAGGTCTTGAATAACTTTTTTGTTTCTGTCTTCACGGAGGAGGACGTGAATAATTTGCCGGGTGTTAGCAATGGAAAGGTGGTAGGAATGGAGGGTCTTAATGACATTACTGTTACTAGAGAGGTGGTGCTCGACAGACTGGAGGGGCTGATTGTGGACAAGTCCCCAGGACCGGATGGAATGCATCCGAGGGTTCTGAAAGAAATGGCGGAGGTTATAGTGGATGCCTTGGTGGTTATTTTCCAGACGTCGCTGGATTCCGGGGAAGTGCCGGAAGATTGGAAAACGGCTAATGTTACGCCGTTGTTTAAGAAGGGTGCCAGGCAAAAGGCGGGGAATTATAGGCCGGTTAGTTTAACGTCTGTGGTAGGTAAAATGTTAGAATCCGTCATTAAGGAGGAAATTGCGAGGCATCTTGAAGGGAATTGCTTGATAGGGCGGACGCAACACGGTTTCATTAAAGGGAAGTCGTGTCTGACAAATTTACTGGAGTTCTATGAGGATGTGTCTAGGGCAGTGGATAGAGGAGAGCCGGTGGATGTGGTCTTTCTGGATTTTCAGAAGGCGTTTGACAAGGTACCTCACAAGAGGTTATTGCAGAAGGTCAGGGGACATGGAGTTGGGGGTAGGGTGTTAGCGTGGATAGAGGATTGGTTGTCAAATAGGAGGCAGAGAGTGGGGGTCAATGGGTGCTATTCGGATTGGCGGTTGGTGACTAGTGGGGTGCCCCAGGGGTCGGTGCTGGGGCCTCAGCTATTTACCATTTATATAGATGATCTGGAGGAGGGAACTGAGTGCAGGGTGTCGAAATTTGCTGATGACACCAAGATTGGGGGAACGGCAAATTGTGCGGAGGGTGTGGAGAGTCTGCAGAAGGATCTAGATAGGCTGGGCGAATGGACCAGGAACTGGGAAATGGAATTTAATGTTGGCAAGTGTGAGGTGGTCCACTTTGGTAGGAAGAATGGTAGGAAGGACTATTACTTACGTGGCGAAAAACTGCAGCAGGCGACGGTGCAGAGGGACCTCGGGGTCCTTGTGCATGAGTCGCAAAAACCCAGCTTGCAGGTGCAGCAGGTGGTCAGGAAGGCGAATGGGATGCTGGCCTTCATAGCGAGGGGGATTGAATATAAAAGTAGGGAGGTCTTGCTGCAGCTGTATAGGGCATTGGTGAGGCCGCAGCTGGAGTACTGTGTGCAGTTTTGGGCGCCGCACCTGCGCAAGGATATTTTGGCCCTGGAGGGAGTGCAGAGGAGGTTTACTAGGCTGATACCGGAGTTGAGGGGATTGAGCTATGAGGAGAGGCTGAATAAACTAGGCTTGTACTCGTTAGAGTTTAGAAGAATGAGGGGAGATCTCATTGAGACGTATAAGATGATGAATGGGATGGATAGGATAGAGGTGGAGAGACTCTTCCCGCTCAAAAAAGACAGTAGGACTAGGGGGCACAGCCTCAAGATAAAGGGGAGGCGGTTTAGAACGGAGTTGAGGAGGAACTTCTTCACTCAAAGGGTGGTGAATCTCTGGAATTCTCTGCCCGTTGAAGTGGTGGAGGCTGCCTCGCTAAATATTTTTAAGAAGCGGGTTGATGGGTTCTTGATAAGAGAGGGGATTAAGGGTTATGGGGAGAGGGCGGGAAAGTGGAACTGAGCCACAACAGATCAGCCATGATCTTATTGAATGGCGGGGCAGGCTCGAAGGGCTAGATGGCCTACTCCTGCTCCTATTTCTTATGTTCTTATGTTCTTATGATACTCTACCTATGTAGAGTATCGGGAATCCTCTCCAGTCTAATTTATGGTAAGGTAAAAAAAAACTCTACCCGAGTGCCCTAGCAACTGCTTCCAGTGCAAAACTTGAAGAAAGCAAAAAAAACTAATACAAAGTTAGTTTTAAAAAAAGAAAAAAGTCGCTGTACTCACCCACAAGCTCTCCACTCGCAAATCGCAGCCTCTCTTCAGTGCTCCCACGAAACAATGAGGCCGAATCCCCGAGGTGAGTACACTTTTAAAGGTTAAAAAAACTCTACCCGAGTGCCCTAGCAACTACTTCCGGTGCAAAACTTGAAGAAAGCAAAAAAAAACTAATACAAAGTTAGTTTTTAAAAAAAAGGGGCAGTGAGACAGGTGTTTATAGGTAAAAAGGGCAGTGAGACAAGAGTTTATGGGTAAAAAGGGCAGTGAGACAGGGGTTTACTGGTAAAAAGGGCAGTGAGACAGGGGTTTATGGTAAAAAGGGCAGTCAGATAGGGGTTTATGGGTAAAAAGGGCAGTGAGATAGAGGTTTATGGGTAAAAAGGGCAGTCAGACAATGGTTTATGGTAAAAAGGGCAGTGAGACGGTGGTTTATAAGAACATAAGAACATAAGAAATAGGAGCAGGAGTAGGCCATCTAGCCCTTCGAGCCTGCCCCGCCATTCAATAAGATCATGGCTGATCTGTCGTGGCTCAGTTCCACTTTCCCGCCCTCTCCCCATAACCCTTAATCCCCTCTCTTATCAAGAACCCATCAACCTGCTTCTTAAAAATATTTAGCGAGGCAGCCTCCACCACTTCAACGGGCAGAGAATTCCAGAGATTCACCACCCTTTGAGTGAAGAAGTTCCTCCTCAACTCCGTTCTAAACCGCCTCCCCTTTATCTTGAGGCTGTGCCCCCTAGTCCTACTGTCTAAAGGCAATGAGGCAGGCTTATGGGTAAAAGAAACAGTGAGAGAAGGGTTTATGCGTAAAAAGGGCAGTGAGACAGGGGTTTATGGGTAAAAAGGGAAGTCAGACTGAGGTTTAATGGTATAAAGGGCAGTCAGACAGGGGTTTGTGGGTAAAAAGGGCAGTGAGACAGGGGTTTATGGTTAAAAAGGGCAGTGAGACAGGGGTTTATGGGTAAAAAGTGCAGTGAGACAGGGGTTTATGGGTAAAAAATGCAGTGAGATGGGATTCCTGATAAAAAGGGCAGTGAGACAGGGGTTTACGGGTAGAGAGGGCAATGAGACAGGTGTTTATGGGTGAAAAGGAAAGTGAGATGGGGTTTATGATTAAAAAGGGCAGTGAGATTGAGGTTTATCGGTAAAAAGGGAAGTCAGACAGGATTACAGGTAAAAAGGGCAGTGCGACAGGTGTTTATGGGTGAAAAGGGCAGTGAGGCATTGGGTTTTTCTGGTAAAAAGGGAAGTGAGACAGGGCTTTAAGGGTAAAAAGGGCAGTGAGACAGACGTTTATGGGTAAAAAGCGCAGTGAGACAGGGGTTATGGGTGAAAAGGGCAGTGAGACGGGTTTATGGGTAAAAAGGGCAGTGAGACAAGGGTACACGTGTAAAAAGGGCAGTGAGCAGAGGTTTATGGGTAGAAAGGGCAATGAGACAGGGATTTTTGGGGTAAAAAGGGCAGTGAGACATGGGTTGACTGGTAATAAGGGCAGAGACAGGTGCTTACGGATAAAATGGGCAGTGAGACAAGTGTTTATGGGTATAAAGGGCAGTGAGATGGGGTTTGCCGATAAAAAGAGCAGTGAGACATGGGCTGTACGGGTAAAAAGGGCAGTGAGACGGGTTTATGGGTAAAAAGGGCAGTCAGACAGGGGTTTACAGGTAAAAAGGGAGTGAGACAGGGGTTTATAGGTAAAAAGGGCAGTCAGACAGGTGTTTATGGGTAAAAAGGGCAGTCAGACAGATGTTTATGGGTAAAAAGGGCAGTCAGACAGGTGTTTATGGTAAAAAGGGCAATCAGACAGGGGTTTATGGATAAAAAGCGCAGTGAAACAGGCATTTACTGGTAAAAAAGGACAGCGAGACACAGCTTAATGGTAAAAAGGCCAGTTAGACATGGAGTTTACAGATAAAAAGGGCAGTCAGACGGGGTTTTATGTTTAAAAAGGGCAGTCAGACAGGGGTTTATAGTAAAAAGGGCAGTGAGACAGGTGTTTATGGGTATAAACGGCATAAACCTGTAAACATGCGCTTTATACCCATAAACCCCTGTCTGACTGCCCATTTTACCAATCAACAACTGTCTCAGTGCCTTTTTACCCATAAACATAAAAAGGGTAAACCCATGTTTATGGGTAAAAAGGCACTGAGACAGTTGCTTACGGGTAATAAAGCGCAGTGAGATAGGGGTTTACCGATAAAAAGGGCAGTTAGACATGGAATTTAGGAGTAAAAAGGGCAGTCGTACAGGGGTTTATATTAAAAAGGGAGTGAGACAGGGGTTTATGGGTAAAAAGGGCAGTCAGACAGGGGTTTATGAGTAAAAAGGGCAGTGAGATGGGGTGTATGGGTAAAAAGTGCAGTGAGACAGGGGTTTGTAGGTAAAAAGGGCAGTGAGACGGGTTTATGGGTAAAAAGGGCAGTGAGACGGGTGTATGGGTAAAAAGTGCAGTGAGACAGGGGTTTGTAGGTAAAAAGGGCAGTGAGACAGAGGTTTATGGGTAAAAAGGGCAGTCAGACGGGGTGTATGGGTAAAAAGGGCAGTCAGTCAGGGGTTTATGGGTAAAAAGGGCAGTCAGTCAGGGGTTTATGAGTAAAAAGGGCAGTGAGACGGGTGTATGGGTAAAAAGTGCAGTGAGACAGGGGTGTATGGGTAAAAAGGGCAGTGAGACAGGGGTTTATGGGTAAAAAGGGCAGTCATTCAGTGGTTTTTTTAGGTAAAAAGGGCAGTGAGACAGGGGTTTATTGATAAAAAAGGCAGTTAGACGTGAGTTTTACAGGTAAAAAGGGCAGTGAGACAGGGGTTTATCGATAAAAAAGGCAGTTAGACGTGAGTTTTACAGGTAAAAAGGGCAGTGAGACAGGGGTTTATGGGTAAAAAGGGTAGTGAGACGGGTTTATGGGTAAAAAGGGCAGTGAGACAGGGGTTAATGGGTAAAAAGGGTAGTGAGACAGGGGTTTACGGGTAAAAAGTGCAGTGAGACAGGGGTTTATGGGTAAAAAGTGCAGTGAGACAGGAGTTTATGGATAAAAAGGGCAGTCATTCAGTGGTTTTTCGGGTAAAAAGGGCAGAGAGACAGGGGTTTACTGATAAAAAAGGCAGTTAGACGTGGGTTTTACAGGTAAAAAGGGCAGTGAGACAGGGGTTTATGAGTAAAAAGGGCCGTGAGACAGGGGTTCACGGGCAAAAAGGGCAGTGAGACATGGGTTTATGGGTAAAAAGGGCAGCGAAACAAGGGTTTATGGGTAAAAAGGGAAGTCAGACTGAGGTTTAATGGTATAAAAGGCAGTCAGACAGGGGTTTGTGGGTAAAAAGGGCAGTCAGGCAGGGGTTTATGGGTAAAATAGGTAGTGAGACAGGAGTTTATGGGTAAAAAGGGCAGTGAGACAGGGGTTTAGTGGTAAAAAGGGCAGTGATACAGGGGTTTACGGGTAAAAAGGACAGTGAGACGGGTTTTACAGGTAAAAAGGGCGGTGAGACAGGGGTTTGTGGGTAAAAAGGGCAGTGAGACAGGGTTTTACAGGTAAAAAGGGCAGTGAGACTGGGGATTATGGATAAAAAGGGCAGTGAGACAGGGGTTTATGGGTAAAAAGGGCAGTCAGACAGGCGTTTATGGGTAAAAAGGGCACTGAGACAAGAGTTTATGGGTAAAAAGTGCAGTGAAACATGTTTATTAGTGAAAAGGACAGTCCGAAGGGGTTAACTGGTAAAAAAGGGCAGTGAGACAGGGATTTATGAGTAAAAAGGGCAGTGAGACAGGGTTTTACAGGTAAAAAGGGCAGTGAGACTGGGGATTATGGATAAAAAGGGCAGTGAGACAGGGGTTTATGGGTAAAAAGGGCAGTGAGACAGGGGTTTATGGGTAAAAAGGGCAGTCAGATAGGCATTTATGGGTAAAAAGGGCACTGAGACAAGAGTTTATGGGTAAAAAGTGCAGTGAAACATGTTTATTAGTCAAAAGGACAGTCCGAAGGGGTTAACTGGTAAAAAAGGGCAGTGAGATAGGGGTTTATGGGTAAAAAGGGCAGTGAGACCGGGGTTTACAGGTAAAACAGGCAGTCCAGCAGGAGTTTACGAGATGGTTAAACAATGCGTTGAGGCTGGTGCACTTGGTGGTGCAGTAATGCAATTTACTTTTAATAATTTCAGTTGTTGTCTCAGGAATCAGGGAATCGATTGCAGAGGTCATAAGGGACAATCTTTTTAGAAAGCTTTTGTAATGAATCCATATGGTTAGAACAGAATAACTAAAAAGGAGTTTTCACATTACCGGCAGTGTTCTACAGCCCCTCAACAGTCTGACAGAAATGGAATAGCAGGTTTGTAACCAAAGGTCAGAGACCTTTAAAAACTATAGGGTGTAGTGAGAGATTTAAGAACATAAGAACATAAGAAATAGGAGCAGGAGTAGGCCATCTAGCCCTTCGAGCCTGCCCCGCCATTCAATAAGATCATGGCTGATCTGTCGTGGCTCAGTTCCACTTTCCCGCCCTCTCCCCATAACCCTTAATCCCCTCTCTTATCAAAAACCCATCAACCCGCGTCTTAAAAATATTTAGCGAGGCAGCCTCCACCACTTCAACGGGCAGAGAATTCCAGAGATTCACCACCCTTTGAGTGAAGAAGTTCCTCCTCAACTCCGTTCTAAACCGCCTCCCCTTTATCTTGAGGCTGTGCCCCCTAGTCCTTCTGTCTTTTTTGAGCGGGAAGAGTCTCTCCACCTCTATCCTATCCATCCCATTCATCATCTTATACGTCTCAATGAGATCTCCCCTCATTCTTCTAAACTCTAACGAGTACAAGCCTAGTTTATTCAGCCTCTCTTCATAGCTCAATCCCCTCAACTCCGGTATCAGCCTAGTAAACCTCCTCTGCACTCCCTCCAGGGCCAAAATATCCTTGCGCAGGTACGGCGCCCAAAACTGCACACAGTACTCCAGCTGCGGCCTCAACTTCAACTTCCCCAGCATTAACTGGGCGAATCATCGTGTGAAGTGTTTAGAGGTAGCAGAATTCTTCAAAATGCATCCAGGAAGACTTGATAAGCCTGTACGTAGAAGGTCCTACAAGTGAGGGAGCTGTCCTGAACTTAATTTTAAGTTGTGAAACCGGTTGAAGTATCAATGGGAGAACATTTGGCAGATGGCGATCATCCTGGCGAACCTTCTTTGTACTTTAGAACATAGAACGTTACAGCGCAGAACAGGCCCTTCGGCCCACGATGTTGCGCCGACCAATTAAGAGAAAAGCAATGACCCTCTAACCTAAACCAATCCCTTTCCATCCATAAACCTATCCATGGACCTCTTAAACGCCCCCAAACTAGGTGCATCTACAACTGCAGCAGGCAGGGCATTCCATTCCCCCACCACCCTCTGAGTAAAGAACCTACCTCTGACTTCCGTCCTATAACTACCACCCCTTAATTTAAAGCTATGTCCCCTCGTGCTAGCTTTCTCCATCCGAGGAAAAAGGCTATCACTGTCCACCCTATCTAAACCTCTAATCATCTTATATGTTTCAATAAGGTCTCCTCTTAGCCACCTTCTTTCCAACGAAAACAACCCCAAATCCCTCAGTCTCTCCTCATAGGACCTTCCCTCCATACCAGGCAACATCCTGGTAAACCTCCTCTGCACCCTCTCCAATGCCTCCACATCCTTCCTATAATGTGGGGACCAGAACTGTGCACAGTACTCCAAGTGCGACCGCACCAGAGTTTTATACAGTTGCAACATGACGTTGCGGCTCCTAAATTCAATCTCCCTACCAATAAACGCCAAGACACTGTATGCCTTCCTAACAACCTTATCGACTTGATTCCCAACTTTCAGGGATCTATGCACATATACACCTAGATCCCTCTGTTCGTCAACACTATTCAGAGTCCTACCGTTAGCCCTATACTCTACACATCTGTTATTCCTGCCAAAGTGAATTACCTCACACTTTTCCGCATTAAACTCCATCCGCCACCTCTCGGCCCAGCTCTGCAACTTGTCCAAGTCTCTCTGTAAACTATGATACCCCTCTTCACTATCTACCACTCCTCCGACTTTGGTGTCATCAGCAAATTTACGAATCCATCCTTCTATACCCTCATCCAGATCATTTATAAAAATTACAAACAGCAGTGGCCCCAAAACAGATCCCTGAGGCACACCACTTGTAACCGAACTCCATGACGAATACTTCCCATCAACCACCACCCTCTGTCTTCTATCAGCTAGCCAATTCCTAATCCAATTAACTAAATCACCCTCAGTCCCATACATCTGCATTTTCTGCAGAAGCCTTCCATGGTGAACCTTATCAAATGCCTTACTAAAGTCCATATATACCACGTCAACTACCTTACCCCCATCCACCTCTTTGGTCACTTTCTCAAAAAACTCAATAAGAACATAAGAAATAGGAGCAGGAGTATGCCAACCAGTGATTTTGTATCAGTCTGCCATGTAGGACCTTGTCAGACATCCTGACTGAAGTCCTTATAAACTACATCCATACCCCTTCCCTCATCAATTATCTTTGTCACCTCTTCAAAAAACTTAATCAAGTTGGTGAGACGTGACCTTCCCTATACAAAACCATACGATAGGGATATGGGCTGGATGCAGGAAGATGGGATTAAACAGGGCACTTGGGTGTCCATAGGCTGGCATGGACAAGATGAGCCAAATGGCCGCCTTGTGTGCTGTAACTTTTCTATGGTTCTATGGATTAAAAACTTTTTAACCAAACGATGGTTGGAGTCCAGAACTCATTGCCTGAAAAACTGTAGAAGCAGAGACCTTTGTAACATTTATAAAGTTTTTAGATGTACATTTGTAATGCCAAGGAATATAAGGCTATGATTTGATTTGATTTATTATTGTCACATGTATTAGGATGCACTGAAAAGTATTGTTTCTTGCATACTAAACAGATAAAACATACCATAGATAGGGAAGGAAAGGAGTGCAGAATGTAGTATTACAGTCATAGTTAAGGTGGAGAGAAAGATCAGCTTAATATGAGATACATCCATTCAAAAGTCTGATAGCAGCAGTGAAGAAGCTGTTCTTGAGTTGGTTGTACGTGACGTCGGACTTTGTATCTTTTTCCCAACGGAAGAAGGTGGAAGAGAGTAATGTCCAGGGCGTGTGGGGTCATTGGTTATGCTGGCTACTTTTCTGAGGCAGCGGGAAGTGTAGATGGAGTCAGTGGATGGGAGGCTAATTTGCATGTTAGACTGGGCTTCATTGACAACCCTTTGTAGTTTCTTGTGTTCATGACAGAGCAGAAGTCATACCAAGTTGTGGTTGCGATATAATCAAATAGAATGTTTCCTAAGTGCATCTATTAAAGCTGGTGAGAGTCGTAGCTGACATGCCAACTTTCCTTAGTCGTCTGAGAAAGTAGAAGCATTACTGGGCTCTCTTAACTGGGACAAGGACAAGTTGTTGGCCAGCTGGACACCTAAACACTTGAAGCTCTTGACTATTTCCAATTCTATGGACCAAATACTGGAAAATGCGATTGGAATAGGTGAGTGGTTTGTCTTTGACTGGTGCTGACGCGATGGGTTGAAGGGCCTTTTTCTGTGCTGTTAACCTCTATGACTCTCTGACTCTAATATTTTATCTCACTGTAGTTCTACAGACCGCTGTATATTCGAATTGCACTGATTGGTGTTGAAGTGTGGACAACAGACCAGATAGTGGTGGATGATAATGCACTGGGAACTATGAAACGATTCCTTAACTGGAGGAAAACAAACCTTCTGCCAAGACTATACAATGATAATGCTCATCTTATAATGTAAGCTACTCTTTTTGCCAACTCTATTTGTTTTGGACCATATCTTATTGTATGGTGTTTTCAGGTTAGAATGGTGCAGGATCTGTTAAACTAGTTTGTACGTATTGTGGGAATAGAGAGTGGGAATAAATGGATCCTTTTCAGAGTGGCAGTGAGTGACAAGTGGGGTACCGCAGAGTCCAGTGCTGGGACCCCAGTTGTTCACAATATACATCAATGATTTGTCAAAGGAATTGAATGCAGTATCTCCAAATTTGTAGATGACACTAAGCTGGGTGGCAGGCAGTGTGTGCTGTGAGGAGGATGCTAAGAGGCTGTAGAGTGATTTGGATAGGCTGGCTGAGTGGGCAAATACTTGGCAAATGCAATACAATGTGGATAAATGTGAGGTTATCCACTTTGGTGGAAAAAACAGGAAGGAAGATTATCATCTGAATGGTGGCAGTTTAGGAAAAGGAGACATGCAACGTCACCTTGGTGTGATGATGGAAAAGTCACCGAAGGTGGGCATGCAGGTACAGCAGACTGTGAGAAAAGCTAATGGCATGCTGGCCTTCACAGCAAGAGGTTTTGAATATAGGAATAAGGATGCCAATGCAAGATGTGGGAGGTCCTGGAGGCTCCTGGCCTCCCAGATGTCCATATCTATGCTGGGTGTGTGGAGCTGCAGTTCCTAAGGGACCAGGTAACATAGAACATTACAGCGCAATACAGGCCCTTCGGCCCTCGATGTTGCGCCGACCAGTGGAACCAATCTAATGACCCTCTAACCTGAACTATTCCAATGTTATCCATATGCCTATCCACTGACCATTTGAATGCCCTTAAAGTTGGCGAGTCTACAACTGCTGCAGGCAGGGCATTCCAAGACCTTACTACCCTCTGAGTAAAGAACCAACCTCTGACATCCGTCCTATAATTACCACCCCTTAATTTAAAGCTATGGCCCCTCGTGTTAGCCATCACCATCTGAGGTAAAAGGCTCTCACTGTCCACCCTATCCAATCCTTTGATCATCTTGTATGCCTCAATCAGGTCACCTCGCAACCTTCTTCTCTCTAATGAAAATAACCTCAAGTCCCTCAGCCTTTCCTCATAAGACCTTCCCACCATACCAGGCAACATCCTGGTAAACCTCCTCTGCACCCTTTCCAACGCCTCCACATCTTTCTTATAATGCGGTGACCAGAACTGTACACAATACTCCAAGTGCGGCCACACCAGAGTTTTGTACAGTTGTAACATGACCTCACGGCTCCGAAATTCAATCCCTCTACCAATAAAAGCTAACACACCGTACGCCTTCTTAACAACCTTATCAACCTGGGTGCCAACTTTCAGGGAGCTATGCACATGTACCCTGAGATCCCTCTGCTCGTCCACACTACTAAGAGTCCTTCCATTAGCCCTGTATTCTGTACTCCTACACCCGGCAAATTATTCACGTCCTCCTCCGTGAAGACAGAAACAAAAAAGTTATTCAATACCTTAGCCATATCCTCATCCCCTACCACTAGGTCCCCTTTCTCATCCTCTAAAGGACCAACATTCACCCTAGCCAGCCTCTTCCTTTTTATATATTTATAAAAACTCTTGCTATCCTTTTTTATATTAAGCGCTAGCCCAGCTTCATAGTTTCTCCTACCCTTCTTTATCAACTTCTTTGTCAATCTTTGTTGACATTTAAACCTCTCCCAATCCTCTTCTCGCCCACTACTCTTAGCTACTCTAAATTCCTCTGCTTTTAATTTAACACTTTCCTTCACCTCCTTCGTTATCCACGGCTTATTACCTCTCTTCCTACTATCCTTTTTGACCATCGGAATCCACGCCCTAAGCTCATCTACTTTATTCACTACACTCCTGGCATTAAAGTAGACATACCTCAGACCCTTGGTCTGGCGCTTCCCTTCTCCATCACCCCTCTAACCTCCCTCTCATACTGTCTACAGTCCTTCTGTACTTGCGAGCTCACCTCCTTGCTCTCAGTCACCTCATCTCAATTCGCTCCCCCCAGCCTTTCTAGTTTAAAGTGTCCCCAGTAGCCCTAGCCAACTTTCCCACCAAGATATTGGTCCCCCTGGGATTCAAGTGCCACCCGTCTTTATTGTACAGGTCACACCTGCCCCTAAAGAGGTACCAATGATCCAGGAACCGGAATCCCTGCCCCCTGCTCCAGTACCTCAGCCACGTATTCACCCTCCACCTCATTCCATTCCTCATCTCACTCTCCCATGGTACAGGCAGCAATCCCGAGATTATTACCTTCGCGTTCTTCTTTCTCAGCCATCTACCTAATTCCCTATAATCTCTTTTCATGACCCCTTCCCTCTTCCTGCCTATGTCAGCAGTACCTATATGTGCCACAATCTCCAGCCCCTCACCCTCCCCTTTCAGGATTTCTGGACGTGTCCAGAGACATCCCGGATCCCAGCACCAGGGAGGCAAACCACCAACCGTGACTCTCATCTGCATCCGCAAAAACGCCTGTCTGACCCCCTCACTATGGAATCCCCTATTAACACTGCCTTCCTCCTCTTTTCCTTACTTTTTTGAACTACTGGGTTGGGCTCAGCTCCAGAGACCTGGCCACCGCTGCCTCCGCCAGGAGAGCTGTCCCCCCTAGCAGTACTCAGACAGGAGTACTTATTATGAAGGGGGACATCCACCGGGACGCTCTCCATCACATGAGCTTTCCCCTTCCTAACAGTTACCCACTTGCCTTCCTCCCGTGGCCCTGGTGTGACCACCTGCCGGTAGTTCCTGTCAACTACCTCCTCATTAATGACCTTAATGACATTATTGTTACTAGAGAGGCGGTGCTCGACAGACTGGAGGGGCTGATTGTGGACAAGTCCCCAGGACCGGATGGAATGCATCCGAGGGTTCTGAAAGAAATGGCGGAGGTTATAGTGGATGCATTGGTGGTTATTTTCCAGACGTCGCTGGATTCCGGGGAATTGCCGGATGATTGGAAAACGGCTAATGTTACGCCGTTGTTTAAGAAGGGTGCCAGGCAAAAGGCGGGGAATTATAGGCCGGTTAGTTTAACGTCTGTGGTAGATAAAATGTTAGAATCTGTCACTAAGGAGGAAATTGCGAGGCATCTTGAAGGCAATTGCTTGATAGAGCAGACGCAGCACGGTTTCATTAAAGGGAAGTCGTGTCTGACAAATTTACTGGAGGTCTATGAGGATGTGTCTAGGGCGGTGGATAGAGGAGAGCCGGTGGATGTGGTCTTTCTAGATTTTCAGAAGGCGTTTGACAAAGTACCTCACAAGAGGTTATTGCAGAAGGTCGAGGGACATGGAGTTGGGGGTAGGGTGTTAGCGTGGATAGAGGATTGGTTGTCAAATAGGAGGCAGAGAGTGGGGGTCAACGGGTGCTATTCGGATTGGCGGATGGTGACTAGTGGAGTGCCCCAGGGGTCAGTTCTGGGGCCTCAGCTTTTTACCATTTAAATAGATGGTCTGGAGGAGGGAACCGAGTGTAGGGTGTCAAAATTTGCTGATGACACCAAGATTGGGGGAACGGCAAATTGTGCGGAGGGTGTGGAGAGTCTGCAGAAGGATCTAGATGGGCTGGGCGAATGGGCCAGGAAATGGGAAATGGAATTTAATGTTGGCAAGTGTGAGGTGGTCCACTTTGGTAGGAAGAATGGTAGGAAGGACTGTTACTTACAGGGCGAAAAACTGCAGCAGGCGACGGTGCAGAGGGACCTCGGGGTCCTTGTGCATGAGTCGCAAAAACCCAGCTTGCAGGTGCAGCAGGTGGTCAGGAAGGCGAATGGGATGCTGGCCTTCATAGCGAGGGGGATTGAATATAAAAGTAGGGAGGTCTTGCTGCAGCTGTATAGGGCATTGGTGAGGCCGCAGCTGGAGCACTGTGTGCAGTTTTGGGCGCCGCACCTGCGCAAAGATATTTTGGCCTTGGAGGGAGTGCAGAGGAGGTTTACTAGGCTGATACCGGAGTTGAGGGGGTTGAGCTATGAGGAGAGGCTGAATAAACTGGGCTTGTACTCTTTAGAGTTTAGAAGAATGAGGGGAGATCTCATTGAGACGTTTAAGATGATGAATGGGATGGATAGGATAGAGGTGGAGAGACTCTTCCCGCTCAAAAAAGACATTAGGACTAGGGGGCACAGCCTCAAGATAAAAGGGGGGCGGTTTAGAACGGAGTTGAGGAGGAACTTCTTCACTCAAAGGGTGGTGAATCTCTGGAATTCTCTGCCCGTTGAAGTGGTGGAGGCTGCCTCGCTAAATATTTTTAAGACGCGGGTTGATGGGTTTTTGATAAGAGAGGGGATTAAGGGTTATGGGGAGAAAGCGGGAAAGTGGAACTGAGCAGCGACAGATCAGCCATGATCTTTTTGAATGGCGGGGCAGGCTCAAAGGGCTAGATGGCCTACTCCTGCTCCTATTTCTTATGTTCTTATGTTCTAAAGTGAATCACATCACACTTTTCCGCATTAAACTCCATCTGCCACCTCTCAGCCCAGCTCTGCAGCTTATCTATGTCCCTCTGCAAACTGTAACATCCATCCTCACTGTCTACAACTCCTCCAACTTTGGTGTCGTCAGCAAATTTACTAATCTGTCCTTCTACACCCTCATCTAGGTCACTTATAAAAATGACGAACAGCAGTGGCCCCAAAACAGATCTTTGAGGTACACCACTTGTAACTGCACTCCAGGTTGAATATTTCTCATCAACTACCACGCTCTGTCTTTGATCAGCTAGCCAATTCCTGATCCAAACTGCTAAATCACCCTCAATCCCATGCATCTGCATTTTCTGCAGTAGCCGACCATGGGGAAACTTATCAAATGCTTTGCTAAAATCCATATACACCACGTCAACTGCCTGATCCTTATCCACCTCTTTGGTCACCTTTTCAAAAAACTCGATAAGGTTTGTGAGGCACGACCTACCCTTCACAAAACCGTGTTGACTATCCCTAATCAATTTATTTCCCTCTAGATGATTGTAAATCCTATCCCTTATAATTCTTTCCAAAACTTTGCCCACAACAGAAGTAAGGCTCACTGGTCTATAATTCCCAGGATGGTCTCTACTCCCCTTCTTGAACAAGGGGACAACATTTGCTATCGTCCAGTCTTCCGGCACTATACCTGAAGCCAATGACGACATGAAGATCAAAGCCAAAGGCACTGCAATCTCCACCCTAGCCTCCCAGAGAATCCTAGGGTAAATCCCATCTGGCCCAGGGGACTTATCTATTTTCACACTCTCAAGAATTGCCAACACCTCCTCCTTATGTACCTCAATCCCATCTGGTCTACTACTTGGTATCTCAGTATTCTCCTCAACTACACTGACTTTTTCCTGTGTGAATACTGTCGAAAAATACTCATTCAGTGCCTCTCCTATCTCTTCGGGCTCCACGCACAACATCTCACTGTTGTCTCTGACTGGCCCTAATCTTGCCCTAACCAATCTTTTATTCTTAACATACCTGTAGAAAGCTTTAGGATTTTCCTTGATCCAATCCGCCAAAGTCATCTCATGTCCTCTTCTAGCTCTTCTTAACTCTCTCTTTAACTCCTTCCTGGCTATTTCATAACTCTCCAGTGCCCTAACTGAGCCTTCACATCTCATTTTTACATAAGCCCCCTTCTTACTCTTCACCAGAGATTCAACTTCCTTAGTACACCACGGTTCCCTCACTCGACCACTTCCTCTCTGCCTAACAGGTACATATTTATCAAGGACTCGCAGTAGCTGCTCCTTGAATAAGCTCTACATTTCAGATGTTCCCAGCCCCTGCAATTTCCTACTCCACCCTATGTATCCTAAATCTTGCCTAATAGCCTCATAATTACCTTTCCCCCAGCTATAACTTCTGCCCTTTGGTATATGCCTATCCCTTTCCATCACTAAGGTAAACGTGACCGAATTGTGGTCACTATCACCAAAGTGCTCACCTACCTCCAAGTCTAACACCTGGTGTGGTTCATTACCTAGTACCAAATCCCATGTAGCCTCCCCCCTCGTTGGCCTATCTACATACTGTATCATGAAACCTTCCTGCACACATTGGACAAAAACTGACCCCTCTAACGTGCTTGAACTATAGCTTTTCCAATTGATATTTGCAAAGTTAAAGTCCCCCATAACAACTACCCTGTTACTTTTGCACCAATCCTTTCCTCTACATCTCTGGACATTTTTGGAGGCCTATAGAAATCTCTCCTTTCCTGTTGCTAATCTCAGCCCATACTACCTCAATAGACAGGTCCACATCAAACGTCCTTTCTGCCACCATAATACTGTCCTTGACTAACAATGCCACGCCTCCCCCTCTTCTATCACCTTCTCTGCTCTGACTGAAACATCTGAACCCCAGAACCTGCAACAACCATTCCTGTCCCTGCTCAATCCATCTCTTTGTAATGGCCACAACATCGAAGTCCCAGGCACCAATCCAGGCTGCAAGTTTGTCCACCTTATTGCGTATGCCCCTCGCATTAAAGTATACACACTTCAAACCACCCTCCTGCCTGCCAATACACTGCTGTGACCTAGAAACCTTATCCATGACCACCCTGTTCTCATCCTCTTGTACATTGGAGCTACAGTTCAGGTTCCCATCAGGTTAAGGAACTGGAACTGCAGCTCAAGGACCTTCGTCTCATTAGAGAGAATGAACATAAGAACATAAGAAATAGGAGCAGGAGTAGGCCATCTAGCCCTTCGAGCCTGCCCCGCCATTCAATAAGATCATGGCTGATCTGTCGCTGCTCAGTTCCACTTTCCCGCTTTCTCCCCATAACCCTTAATCCCCTCTCTTATCAAAAACCCATCAACCCGCGTCTTAAAAATATTTAGCGAGGCAGCCTCCACCACTTCAACGGGCAGAGAATTCCAGAGATTCACCACCCTTTGAGTGAAGAAGTTCCTCCTCAACTCCGTTCTAAACCGCCCCCCTTTTATCTTGAGGCTGTGCCCCCTAGTCCTAATGTCTTTTTTGAGCGGGAAGAGTCTCTCCACCTCTATCCTATCCATCCCATTCATCATCTTAAACGTCTCAATGAGATCTCCCCTCATTCTTCTAAACTCTAACGAGTACAAGCCCAGTTTATTCAGCCTCTCCTCATAGCTCAACCCCCTCAACTCCAGTATCAGCCTAGTAAACCTCCTCTGCACTCCCTCCAAGGCCAAAATATCTTTGCGCAGGTGCGGCGCCCAAAACTGCACACAGTGCTCCAGCTGTGGCCTCACCAATGCCCTATACAGCTGCAGCAAGACCTCCCTACTTTTATATTCAATCCCCCTCGCTTTGAAGGCCAGCATCCCATTCGCCTTCCTGACCACCTGCTGCACCTGCAAGCTGGGTTTTTGCGACTCATGCACAAGGACCCCGAGGTCCCTCTGCACCGTCGCCTGCTGCAGTTTTTCGCCCCGTAAGTAACAGTCCTTCCTACCATTCTTCCTACCAAAGTGGACCACCTCACACTTGCCAACATTAAATTCCATTTCCCATTTCCTGGCCCATTCGCCCAGCCTATCTAGATCCTTCTGCAGACTCTCCACACCCTCCGCACAATTTGCCGTTCCCCCAATCTTGGTGTCATCAGCAAATTTTGACACCCTACACTCGGTTCCCTCCTCCAGATCATCTATATAAATGGTAAAAAGCTGAGGCCCCAGAACTGACCCCTGGGGCACTCCACTAGTCACCATCCGCCAATCCGAATAGCACCCGTTGACCCCCACTCTCTGCCTCCTATTTGACAACCAATCCTCTATCCACGCTAACACCCTACCCCCAACTCCATGTCCCTCGACCTTCTGCAGTAACCTCTTGTGAGGTACTTTGTCAAACGCCTTCTGAAAATCAAGAAAGACCACATCCACCAGCTCTCCTCTATCCACCGCCCTAGACACATCCTCATAGAACTCCAGTAAATTTGTCAGACACGACTTCCCTTTAATGAAACCGTGCTGCGTCTGCTCTATCAAGCAATTGCCTTCAAGATGCCTCGCAATTTCCTCCTTAGTGACAGATTCTAACATTTTATCTACCACAGACGTTAAACTAACCGGCCTATAATTCCCCGCCTTTTGCCTGGCACCCTTCTTAAACAACGGCGTAACATTAGCCGTTTTCCAATCATCCGGCAATTCCCCGGAATCCAGCGACGTCTGGAAAATAACCACCAATGCATCCACTATAACCTCCGCCATTTCTTTCAGAACCCTCGGATGCATTCCATCCGGTCCTGGGGACTTGTCCAAAATCAGCCCCTCCAGTCTGTCGAGCACCGCCTCTCTAGTAACAGTAATGTCATTAAGGTCATTAATGAGGAGGTAGTTGACAGGAACTACCGGCAGGTGGTCACACCAGGGCCACGGGAGGAAGGCAAGTGGGTAACTGTTAGGAAGGGGAAAGCTCACGTGATGGAGAGCATCCCGGTGGATGTCCCCCTTCATAATAAGTACTCCTGTCTGAGTACTGCTAGGGGGGACAGCTCTCCTGGGGGAGGCAGCGGTGGCCAGGTCTCTGGAGCTGAGCCCAACCCAGTAGTTCAAAAAAGTAAGGAAAAGAGGAGGAAGGCAGTGTTAATAGGGGATTCCATAGTGAGGGGGTCAGACAGGCGTTTTTGCGGATGCAGATGAGAGTCACGGTTGGTGGTTTGCCTCCCTGGTGCTGGGATCCGGGATGTCTCTGGACACGTCCAGAAATCCTGAAAGGGGAGGGTGAGGAGCCGGAGATTGTGGCACATATAGGTACTGCTGACATAGGCAGGAAGAGGGAAGGGGTCATGAAAAGAGATTATAGGGAATTAGGTAGATGGCTGAGAAAGAGGAACGCGAAGGTAATAATCTCGGGATTGCTGCCTGTACCATGGGAGAGTGAGATGAGGAATGGAATGAGGTGGAGGGTGAATGCGTGGCTGAGGGACTGCAGCAGGGGACAGGGATTCCGGTTCCTGGATCATTGATACCTCTTTAGGGGCAGGTGTGACCTGTACAATAAAGACGGGTGGCACTTGAATCCCAGGGGGACCAATATCTTGGTGGGAAAGTTGGCTAGGGCTACTGGGGACACTTTAAACTAGAAAGGCTGGGGGGAGCAAATCGAGATGAGGTGACTGAGAGCAAGGAGGTGAGCTCGCAAGTACAGAAGGACTGTAGACAGTATGAGAGGGAGGTTAGACGGGTGATGGAGAAGGGAAGCGCCAGACCAAGAGTCTGAGGTATGTCTATTTTAATGCCAGGAGTGTAGTGAATAAAGTAGATGAGCTTAGGGCATGGATTGCTGCTTGGGAATGGTGGCCATTACAGAGACTTGGAACAGGACTGGGTACTTCAGGTGCTGGGATTTAGATGTTTCAGGAAGGACAGGGAGGGAGGCAAAAGAGGTGGCGGAGTGGCACTGTTGATCAGGGACAGTGTCATGGCTGCAGAGAAGGTGGATAGGAACAGCAAGGGGTCGGTAACTTTGCTGGGTGTTTTTGGGGCAGGCTCGAAGGGCTAGATGGTCTGCTCCTGCTCCTATTTCTTATGTTCTTATGTTTTCTATAGGCCGCCCAATAGTGACAGGGAAGTTCTATAGTGACAGGAAGGCGTTCTATAGGTATGTCAAGAACAGAAGGTTGGTTAGGGCAAGATTAGGGCCAGTTACAGGCAGTAGGGGGGAGTTGTGTGTGGAACCGGAAGAGATTGGTGAGGCATTGAACCATTATTTCTCTTCGGTGTTCACGCAGGACGATATGTATGTAGCTGAGGAGGTCACTGGGGTGAAGGGGTGTAAAATAGAAAGTATTGTAGTTGATACAGAGGATGTTTTGGATATTCTAGATGGGTTGAAAATAGATAAGTCCCCTGGTCCGGACGGGATTTACCCTAGGATTCTATGGGAGGCAAGAGAGGTGATTGCAGAGCCACTGGCTCTGATCTTCAGGTCGTCGTTGGTCTCTGGTATAGTACCGGAAGATTGGAGGACAGCGAATGTTGTCCCATTGTTTAAGAAGGGGAGCAGAGACTTTCCTGGGAATTACAGACCAGTGAGTCTTACTTCTGTAGTGGGCAAGGTTTTAGAAAGAATTATTAGGGATAGGATTTATAGTTATTTGGAGAGTAATGAATTGATTAGAGATAGTCAGCATGGTTTTGTAGCGGGAAGGTCGTGCCTTACTAACCTTATCGAGTTCTTTGAGAAGGTGACCAAAGAGGTGGATAGGGGTAAGGCAGTAGATGTGGTATATATGGATTTTAGTAAGGCGTTTGATAGGGTTCACCATGGTATGCTTCTGCAGAAAATGCAGATGTATGGGATTGGTGGTAATTTAGGTACTTGGATCAGGAATTGGTTAGCAGATAGGAGACAGAGGGTGGTGGTTGATGGTAATTATTCATCATGGAGTGCGGTTACGAGTGGTGTGCCTCAGGGATCTGTTTTGGGGCCACTGCTGTTTGTAATCTTTATTAATGATCTGGATGAGGGTATAGTTGGGTGGATTAGTAAGTTTGCTGATGACACCAAAGTTGGAGGTGTGGTAGATTGTGAGGAAGGGTGTCGAAGTTTGCAGGGTGACTTGGACAGGTTGCAGAGCTGGGCCGCGAGGTGGCGGATGGAGTTTAATGCGGAGAAGTGTGAGGTAATCCATTTCGGTAGGAATAACAGATGTGTTGAGTATAGGGCTAACGGGAGGACTTTGAATAGAGTGGAGGAGCAGAGGGATCTAGGTGTATGTGTACATAGATCCCTGAAAGTTGGGAATCAAGTAGATAAGGTTGTTAAGAAGGCGTACGGTGTCTTGGCGTTTATTGGTAGGGGGATTGAATTTAGGAGTCGCAGCGTCATGTTGCAACTGTACACAACTCTGGTGCGGCCGCACTTGGAGTACTGTGTGCAGTTCTGGTCCCCACATTACAGGAAGGATGTGGAGGCTTTGGAGAGGGTGCAGAGGAGGTTTACCAGGATGTTGCCTGGTATGCAGGGGAGGTCCTATGAGGAGAGACTGAGGGATTTGGGGTTGTTTTCACTGGAAAGAAGGCGGCTAAGAGGGGATCTTATAGAAACATATAAGATGATTAGAGGTTTAGATAGGGTGGATGGTGATAGCCTGTTTCCTCGGATGGAGAAAGCTAGCACGAGGGGGCATGGCTTTAAATTAAGGGGGGGTAGTTATAGGACGGATGTCAGGGGCAGGTTCTTTACCCAGAGGGTGGTGAGGGACTGGAATGCCCTGCCTGCTGCAGTTGTAAATGCGCCTAGTTTGGGGGCGTTTAAGAGATTGGTGGATAGGTTTATGGACGAAAAGGGATTGGTTTAGATTAGTGGGTCAATGTTTTTTTTTAAAAAATAAGACTGGTCGGCGCAACATTGTGGGCCGAAGGGCCTGTTCCGCGCTGTAATGTTCTATGTTCTATGTTCTAAGTTGAGGTGCAGATAGGGAAACAGATCCTAGAGAGATCTGTAATAACAGAGTTGTCGTGGTGGGAGACTTTAATTTCCCAAACCTCGACTGGAATATCCCGAGAGTAAGGGGTTTGGATGGGGAGAAGTTTGTTAGGTGTGTTCAGGAGGGTTTCCTGACACAGTACATGGATAAGCCTACAAGAGGAGAGGCTGTACTTGACCTGGTGCTGGCTAATGAACCTGGACAGGTGCCGGATCTCTCGGTGGGAGAGCATCTTGGGGATGGAGGTCATAATTCTATCTCCTTCACGATAGCATTGGAAAGAGATAGGATCAGGCAGGCTAGGAAGGTGTTTGTCTGGAGTAAGGGGAAATATGAAGTCATCAGGCAGGAAATTGGACGAGTAAACTGGAAGGAGGTGTTCTTGGGGAAAAATACTGAAGGAAGGTGGTGGATTTTCAAGGAATGTTTGACTGGAGCTCTGCACGACAACATTCCGATGAGAGGTTTTGGGAGGTCGCGGGAACCGTGGTGCACGGAGGTTTTGATGAACCTGGTCAGGAAGAAGAGAAAGGTGTATAAAAGTTTCAGAGAGCTAAGAGATGTTAAGGATCTAGAGGATTATACGGGTTTAAGGAAGGAGCTTAAAAAGGAAATTAGGAGAGCCAGAAGGGGTCATGAGAAGGCCTTGGTGGATAAGATTAAGGAGAATCCCAAGGTGTTCGACAAATATGTAAAGAGTAAAAGGATGAGAAGTGAAGGGATAGGACCTATAAAAGGTGAAGGGAGACAAGTCTGTGTGGAACCAGAAGAAATAGCAGAGGTGCTTCATGAGTAATTTGCCTTGGTATTCACAGTGGAAAGTGATCTGGGAGGTTGTACTACAGGTTTGCGGCAGACTGAAAAGATAGAGTATGTGGACGTTAAGAAAGAAGATGTGTTGGAACTTTTAAATTCTATCAAGATAGATAAGTCGCCGGGACCGGATGGGATGTACCCCAGGTTACTGTGGGAGGTGAGGGAAGTGATTGCAGAGCCCCTGGCGACGATCTTTGCATCGTTGATGGAGACGGGACAGGTTCCGGAGGTTTGGAGGATTGCAGATGTGGTTTCTATTTTCAAGAAAGGGAACAGGGATAGCCCGGGAAATTACCGACCGGTGAGTCTAACCTCAGTGGTTGGTAAGTTGATGGACAGGATTCTGAGGGACAAGATTTAAGAACATAAGTAAGAACATACGAAATAGGAGCAGGAGTAGGCCATCTAGCCCTTCGAGCCTGCCCCGCCATTCAATAAGATCATGGCTGATCTGAAGTGGATCAGTTCCACTTTCCCGCTTTCTCCCCATAACCCTTAATTCCCTTGTCTGTCAAAAACCTGTCTACCCGAGACTTAAACATATTTAGCGAGGTAGCCTCCACCACTTCAACGGGCAGAGAATTCCAGAGATTCACCACCCTTTGAGTGAAGAAGTTCCTCCTCAACTCTGTTCTAAACTACAACCCCCCCCCTTATCTGAGGCTATGCCCTCTAGTCCTGCTATCCTTTCTAAGCAGGAAGAATCTCTCTACCTCTACCCTATCCATCCCCTTCATTATCTTATACGTCCCTGTAAGATCCCCCCTCATCCTTCTAAACTCCAACGAGTACAGACCCAGTCTATTTAGTCTCTCTTCATAGTCCAACCCCCTCATCTCTGGTATCAGCCTAGTCAACCTCCTCTGCACTCTCTCCAAGGCCAAAATATCCTTGCGCAAGTGCGGCGACCAAAACTGCACACAGTACTACAGCTGCGGCCTCACCAGTGCCCTGTACAGTTGCAGCAAGACCTCCCTGCTTTTATATTCTATCCCCCTCGCTGTAAAGGCCAGCATCCCATTCGCCTCCCTGACCACCTGCTGCACCTGCAGACTGGGTTTTTGCGACTCATGCACAAGGACCCCCAGGTCCCTCTGCACCGTAGCATGCTGCAGCTTTTCGCCCTTTAAATATTAATCCCTCCTACTATTATTCCTGCCATAGTGGATAATCTCACACTTGCTAACATTGTACTCCATCTGCCAGGTCCTCGCCCACTTGCTCAGCCTATCCAGATCCCTCTGCAGACTTTCCACACCCTCTGCGCAATTTGCTTTTCCACTATTCTTCGTGTCATCAGCAAATTTCGTTACCCTACACTCAGCCCCCTCCTCTAGATCATCTATATAAATGGTAAATAGCTGAGGCCCCAGCACCGATCCCTGCGGCACTCCACTAGTTACCAACCGCCAATCAGAATAGCACCCATTGATACCAACTCTCTGCCTCCTATTAGACAACCAATTCTCTATCCACGCTAACACCTTACCCCCAACTCCATGTACCCTAACCTTCTGAAGCAACCTTTTGTGACGCACCTTAACAAACGCCTTTTGAAAATTGAGAAACACCACATCCACCGATTCCCCTCTGTCTACCGCATTTATGAACATTTAGAGAAGTTTAGAATGATCAGAAATAGTCAGCACGGCTTTGTCAAGGGCAGGTTGTGCCTTACGAGCTTAGTTGAGCTCTTTGAAAATGTAACTGAACAGATTGACGAAGGAAGAGCGGTGGACATGGTTTACATGGACTTCAGCAAGGCATTTGATAAGGTCCCCCATGCAAGACTTCTTGAGAAGGTGAGAGGGCACGGGATCCAAGGGGCTGTTGCCTTGTGGATCCAGAACTGGCTTGCCTGCAGAAGGTAGAGAGTGGTTGTGGATGGGTCTTTTTCTGCATGGAGGTCGGTCACCAGTGGAGTGCCCCAGGGATCTGTTCTCAGACCCTTGCTGTTTGTCATTTTCATAAATGACCTGGATGAGGAAGTGGAGGGATGGGTTAGTAAGTTTGCCGACGACACGAAGGTTGGTGGTGTTGTGGATAGTCTGGACTGATGTCAGAAGTTGCAGTTCACATAGATAGGATGCAAGATAGGATGGCATATGAATTTCAACGCGGATAAATGTGTAGTGGTCCATTTTGGCAGGTCCAATGGGATGTAGGAGTACAATATCAAGGGTACGAGTCTTAGCTGTGTTGAAGAGCAGAGGGATCTTGGGGTCCGGGTCCATAGGACTCTTAAATCGGCCTCGCAGGTGGAGGATGTGGTCAAGAAGGCGTATGGTTTACTGGCCTTCATTAATAGAGGGATTGAGTTTAGGAGTTGGGAGGTAATGCTGCAACTTTATAAGACTCTTGTCAGACCCCACATGGAGTACTGTGCGCAGTTCTGGTCACCTCACTACAGGAAGGATGTGGAAGCTATTGAGAGGGTCTGACCCTTCAAGCCTGCACCAACCATGCTGCCCGACTGAGCTAAAGCCCTCTATCTTTCTGGGGGCCATACCCCTATATTCCCATCCGAGTCATATATTTTTCCAGACACCCCTTAAAACTCACTATCGCATATGCTTCCACTACCTCCCACCTCAGCGAGTTGCAGACACCCATCACCCTCTGTGTAAAAAACTTGCCTCGTACATCTCCTTTATTCCTTGACCTTCACACTTACACCTATGCCCCTATCAATTGACTGTTTCACCCTGCAAAAAAGCTTCTGACTATCCATTCTGTTCATGCCCCTCATAATCACCCCTCAACCTCCATCATTCCAGTGAAGAAAAAACTTCTCCAACCTCCCCTCATAACTAATGCCCTCCATAGGGCAGCATCCTGGTAAATCTTTTCTGTACCCTCTCCAAAGCCACTAGTTCCTTCTGGCAGTGTGGCGATCAGAATTGAACACTATATTCCAAGTGCAGTCTAACTAAGGTTCTGTAAAGCTGCAACGTGACTTGCCAATTTTTAAACCTTGCCAGCTCACCTCTGATCCCATGCAGCTTCACCTTCTGCACCAGTGTCCCATGAGGGACCTTGTCAAAGGCTTTGCTGATCCTATTTATTTTGCTTCCTAACATCTTTCGAACAGAAAACATAACTTTCTATCTGAATTCAGACAGTGACCTATTTTGACTGTTTGTTCTTTGTCTTGAATAGCATCATTTTAAAGATAGCTTGCTAACAGTACATTTACCGGTATTAGGATTGTCCCAAATTCAGACAACAGTGTTGCGGCCTTTCAAATGTCCATTAGTGTCTATCTTATCTCTGTTTAAAAATAAATCGTTTTTCCTACATCCATAGCTACCACCTAAACTGTGTTCTTTTCTTCAAACCCATTTAAATGTTTTTTTTATTACCATCGTTATTCTCATTAATCATCAAATGAATGCCACCTTTAATTCTGCATTTGCCTATTCAGCAATTGGCTATCCTGTTCTTGGCTCTTCATTCACTCTACTGTAACCCTTTACCACAGGGCACAGCTTCAGGGACCTGGGTTCAATTCCAGCTTCGGGTCACTGTCTGTATGGAGTTTGTACTTTAAGAACAAAAGAACTAGGAGCAGGACTAGGCCATCCAGCTCCTTGAGCCTGCTCCGCCATTCAATAACATCATGGCTGATCATTTTGTGGACTCAGCTCCACTTATCCGCCCACCCACTCTACCTTGAATTCCTTTACTGTTCAAAAATTTATCTATCTTTGCCTTGAAAACATTCAATGAGGTAGCCTCAACTGGGCAGGGAATTCCACAGATTCACAACCCTTTGTGCGAAGAAGTTCCTCCTCAATTCAATCCTAAATCTGCTTATACGATATAATATTAGTGCGAGGTGATTCATTTTGGCAGGACAAATTTCAGTGCAGATTACAGGATCAATGGCAGGGTTCTGAGGAATGTGGAGGAACAGAGAGATCTTGGGGTTCATATCCACAGATCTCTGAAGGTCAAGTGGATAGAGCCATGAAGGTCAAGTGGATAGAGCCGTGAAGAAGGCCTATAGTGTGTTCGCATTTATTATATGGGATTTAAAGGGATTGGGAATTACAGATAGTTCTATGGCCTGGTAGGTATGGATATGATCGGCGCAACTTGTGGGCCGAAGGGCCTGTTTGTGCTGCAGTGTTTTATGTTCTATTAACAGGGGTTTGAGTTTAAGAGTCATGGGGTTATGCTGCAACTGTGGACCTTGGTGAGACCACATTTGGAATAGTGTGTGCAGTTCTTGTCACCTCACTATAAGAAGGATGTGGAAGCGTTGGAGAGAGTGCAGAGGAGACTTACCAGGATGCTGCCTGGTTTGGAGAGTAGGTCTTATGAGGAAAGGTTGAGGAAGCTGGGGCTTTTCTCTTTAGAGCAGAGGAGGATGAGAGGCAACTTATTAGAGGTTTATAAGATGATGAGGGGGATAGATAGAGTGGACATTCAGGGAGTATCTCTTTGGGCAGATGTAGCTGTTACGAGGGGCCATAACTACAAGGTTCATGGTGGAAGATATAGGAGGGATGTCTGAGATAGGTTATTTATTCAGAGAGTGGTTGGGGTGTGGAATGGACTGCCTGCTGTGAAAGTGGAGTCGGACACTTTAGGAACTTTAAAGCAGTTATTGGATAGGCACATGGAGCACACCAGAATGATAGGGAGTGGGATAGTTTGAACATAGAACATAGCACAGTACAAGCCCTTCAGCCCTCGATGTTGTGCCGAGCTATGTCCAAACCCAAAATCAAGCTATTGATTCCCCCTCTTCCAAGTCATTGATAAAAATCACAAATAGCAGAGGACCCAGCACTGATTCCTATGGTACACCACCAGCAAGTGGCCTCCAGTCTGAAAGTTTTCCCTCCACCACCACCCTCTGTCTTCTATGACACAGTCCATTACTCTTCCAATTGGCCAAATTTCCTTCTATCTCACACCTCCTTACTTTTTTCATGAGCCTACCTTGGGGAATCTTATCAAACGTCTTACCAAAATCCATGTATATGACATCAACTGCTCTACCTTCGTCGACACACTTAGTTACCTCCTCAAAGAATTCAATCAAATTTGTGAGGCAGGACTCACCCCTCACGAAACTGTGCTGACTATCCCAGATTAAACTGCATCTTTCCAAATGTCATTAAATCCTTCTCTCAGGATCCTTTCCATTAACTTACCGACTACCAACGTAAGACTAACTGGCCTATAATTACATTTCCTTTCTTGAAGAGAAGAACAACATTCGCCACTCTCCAGTCCTCTAGCATAATCCCTGTGGACAGTGATGACCCAAAGATCAAAGCTAAAGGCTCCACAATCTCATCCCTTGCCTCCCAAAGTATCCTAGGATGTATCCCATCTGGCCCAGGGGACTTATCGACCATCGGGTTTTTCAAAATTGCTAATACATCTTCCCTCAGAACATCTACCTCCTCCAATCCTATCAGCCTGTATCACACACACTCATCCTCAAAAACATGGCCCCTCTCCTTAGTGAACATTGAAGAAAAGTATTCATTCAACGCCTCACCTGTCTCTTCTGACTTCATGCACAAGCTCCCACGACTATCTTTGACTGGCCCTAACTTCACCCTGGTCATTCTTTTATTTCTCACATAAGAGTAAAAAGCCTTGGGGTTTTCCTTTGTCTGACCCGCCAAGGACTTCTCATGCCCCCTCCTAGCTCTCCTAAGCCCTTTTTTTGAACTCATTCCTAGCTACCTTGTAACCCTCAACTGAACCTTGTTTTTTCATCCTTACATACGCTTCCTTCTTCCTCTTGACAAGACATTCAACCTCCTTTGTGAACCATAGTTCCCTGACTCAACCATTTTCAAGTTTGATCTTGGTTTCAGACAAAGCCCGGCACAACATCGAGGGCTGAAAGGCCTGTACTGTGCTTACTGATCTATGTTCTAGGCTTCACCTTATTTTAGGATATGCCCCCTAGTTCTAGTTTATCCCACCAGTGGAAACAACTTCCTGCTTTTATTTATTCCCTTCATAATCTTATATGTTTCTATAAGATTTCCCCTCATTCTTCTGAATTCCAATGAGTAAAGCCCCAGTCTACTCAGTCTCTCCTCATAAGCCAACCCTCCCAACTCCAGAATCAACCGAGTGAATCTCCTCTGCACCCCCTCCAGTACCAGTAGATCCTTTCTCAAGTAAGGAGACCAAAACTGTACACAGTACTCCAGGTGCGGCCTCACCAGCATCTTATACAGCTGCAACATAATCTCACTGTTTTTAAACTCCATCCCTCTAGCAATGAAGGACAAAATTCCATTTGCCTTCTTCATTCCCTGCCGCACCTGCAAACCACCTCCTTGAGAATCCTGCACAAGGACACCCAGGACCCTCTGCACAGCAGCATGCTGCAATTTTTTACCATTTAAATAATAGTCCATTTTGCTGTTATTCCTACCAAAATGGATGACCTCACATTTACCAATATTGTACTCCATCTGCCAGACCCTCTCCCACTCACTTAGATGATCTGTATCCATTTGCAGACTTTCAAAGTCCTCTGTACACTTTGCTCCGCCACTCACCTGAGTGCCATCTACAAATTTTGACACACTACACTTGATCCCCAACTCCAAATCATCTGTATAAATTGAAGACAATTGTGGTCCAACACTGATTACTGAGGCACACTACTAGTCACTGATCACCAACCAGAATAACACCCATTTACTCCCACTCATTGCTTTTCGTTAGTTAACCAAACTTCTATCCATGCTAATACATCACCAGTAACGCCATGCAACTTTACCTTATGTAGCAGTCTTTGGTGTGGCATCTTGTCAAATGCCTTCACAAAATCCGGATAGAACATAGAACATAGAACACTACAGCACAAACAGGCCCTTCGGCCCACGAGTTGCGCCGATCACATCAACACCTACCAATCTATAGACCTATCTATAACCCCCAATCCCATTAAATTCCATATACTCATCCAGAAGTCTTTTAAAAGACTCCAGCGAGTTTGCCTCCACCACCACTGACGGCAGCCGATTCCATTCACTCACCACCCTCTGAGTGAAAAACTTACCCCTAACATCACTTCTGTACTTGCCTCCCCGCACCTTCAATCTGTGTCCTCTCGTAGCGACCATTTCAACCCGGGGAAATAGCCTCTGAGAATTCACCCTATCTATTCCACTCAACATTTTATAAACCTCTATCAGGTCACCTCTCAACCTTCGTCTCTCCAGGGAAAAGAGTCCCAGCTCCCTCAACCTAACTTCATAAGGCATGCCTCCCAGTCCAGGCAACATCCTTGTAAATCTCCTCTGTACCCTTTCAATGGCTTCTACGCCCTTCCTATAGTGAGGCGACCAGAACTGCGCACAGTACTCCAAATGATGCCTGACACGGGTCTTATAAAGTTCCAGCATTACCTCCCGACTCCTAAACTCAATCCCTCGATTAATGAAGGCCAGTACACCATACGCCTTCTTGACCACATCCTCCACCTGCGAGGCCGATTTAAGAGTCCTGTGGACCCGGACCCCAAGATCCTTCTGCTCTTCAACACTACTAAGACTCCTGCTCTTGATAGTGTACTCGTTCACCCCATTGGTTCTGCCAAAATGGACGACTACACATTTATCTGTGTTGAAGTCCATCTGCCACTTCTCCGCCTAGTCCTGCATCCTATTTATGTCCTGCTGTAACTTTTGACATCCTTCCAGACCATCCACAACACCACCGACCTTCGTGTCATCAGCGAACTTACTTACCCATCCCTTCACTTCCTCATAGAACATAGAACACTACAGCACAAACAGGCCCTTCGGCCCACGAGTTGCGCCGATCACATCAACACCTATCTATAACCCCCAATCCCAAAAAACCCCATATACTCATCCAGAAGTCTTTTAAAAGACCCCAGCGAGTTCGCCTCCACCACCACTGATGGCAGCCGATTCCACTCACTCACCACCCTCTGAGTGAAAAACTTACCCCTAACATCACTTCTGTACTTTCCTCCCCGCACCTTAAATCTGTGTCCTCTCGTAGCGACCATTTCAACCCGGGGAAATAGCCTCTGAGAATCCACCCTATCCATTCCTCTCAACATTTTATAAACCTTTATCAGGTCGCCTCTCAACCTTCGTCTCTCCAGGGAAAAGAGACCCAGCTCCCTCAACCTAACGTCATAAGGCATGCCTCCCAGTCCAGGCAACATCCTTGTAAATCTCCTCTGTACCCTTTCAATAGCTTCTACGTCTTTCCTATAGTGAGGCGACCAGAACTGCGCACAGTACTCCAAATAAGGCCTGGCAAGGGTCTTATAAAGTTGCAGCATTACCTCCCGACTCCTAAACTCAATCCCTCAATTAATGAAGGCCAGTACACCATACGCCTTCTTGACCACCTCTTCCACCTGCGAGGCCGATTTAAGAGTCCTGTGGACCCGGACCCCAAGATCCTTCTGCTCTTCAACACTACTAAGACTCCTGCCCTTGATAGTGTACTCGTTCATCCCGTTGGTTCTGCCAAAATGGACGACTACGCATTTATCCGCGTTGAAGTCCATCTGCCACTTCTCCGCCCAGTCCTGCATCCTATTTATGTCCCGCTGCAACTTTTGACATCCTTCCAGACCATCCACAACACCACCGACCTTCGTGTCATCAGCGAACTTACTTACCCATCCCTCCACTTCCTCATCCAGGTCCTTCCAGTTTATTTGTCCAAGTAACTTCCTGACTTCTTCGTATTTCCCCCTACTCCAGACAAACACCTTCCTAGCCTGCCTGATCCTATCTCGTTCCAATGCAATTGTGAAGGAGATAGAATTATGATCACCATTCCCAAGATGCTCTCCTACCGAGAGATCCATCACCTGTCCTGGTTCATTCGCCAGTACCAGGTCAAGTACAGCCTCTCCCCTCGTAGGCTTATCCACACACTGTGTCAGGAAACATTCCTGAACACACCTAACAAACTCCTCCCCATCCAAACCCCTTACCCTAGGGATATTCCAGTCGATGTTTGGGAAATTGAAGTCTCCCATCACGACAACGCTGTTATTACTACATCTCTCTAGAATCTGTTTCCCTATCTGCACCTCAACTTCCCTGTCACTATTGGGCGGCCTATAGTATACACCCAGCAAAGTTTTCGACCCTTTGCTGTTCGTAACTTCCACCCACAGAGACTCAGTAGATAGTCCCTCCACGGCATCCTCCTTCTCTGCAGCCATGACACTGTCCCTGACCAACAGTGCCACTCCACCACCTCTTCTGCCACCCTCCCTGTCCTTCCTGAAGCATATGAATCCTGGCACCTGAAGTACCTAGTCCTGTCCCTGAGACATCCAAGTCTCCGTAATGGCCACCACATCACATTCCCAAGCAGCAATCCACGCCCTAAGCTCATCTACCTTATTCACTACACTCCTGGCGTTACAATATATACACTTCAGCCCCTCAGTCTGGGCATTACCCTTCTCCACCCCCTGTCTAACCTCCCTCTCATACTGCCTGCAGTCCTCTCCTACCTGGGAGCTAACTTCCTCCGTCCCAGTCTCCCCATCACAATTCCCTCCCCCCATCCTTTCTAGTTTAAAGTCCCCCCGGTAGCCTTAGCCAGTCTTCCCACCAAGATATTATCTTGGACTAATATCTTGGCGGGAAGACTGGCTAAGGCTACCGGGGGGACTTTAAACTAGAAAGGATGGGAGGAGGGAATTGTGATGGGGAAACTGGGACGGAGGAGGTTAGCTCCCAGGTAGGGGAGGACCGCAGGCAGAATGGGAGGGAGGTTAGACAGGGGGTAGAGAAGGGAAATGCCCAGACTGAGGGGCTGAAGTGTATATATTTTAATGCAAGGAGTGTAGTGAATAAGGTAGATGAGCTTAGGGCGTGGATTGCTGCTTGGGATTGTGATGTGGTGGCCATTACGGAGACTTGGATGTCTCAGGGACAGGACTGGGTACTTCAGGTGCCAGGTTTCAGATGCTTCAGGAAGGACAGGGAGGATGGCAGAAGAGGTGGTGGAGTGGCACTGTTGGTCAGGGACAGTGTCATAGAACATAGAACATAGAACATTACAGCGCAGAACAGGCCCTTCGGCCCACGATGTTGCGCCGACCAGTTACAAAAACAATGACCCACTAGCCTATACCAATCCCTTTTCGTCCATAAACCTATCCAGAGATCTCTTAAACGCCCCCAAACTAGACGCATTTACAACTGTAGCAGGCAGGGCATTCCAATCCCTCACCACCCGCTGGGTAAAGAACCTACCCCTGACATCCGTCCTGTAGCTACCCCCCCTTAATTTAAAGCCATGCCCCCTCGTGCTAGCTTTCTCCATCCGAGGAAAAAGGCTATCACTATCCACCCTATCTAAACCTCTAATCATCTTATATGTTTCAATAAGATCCCCTCTTAGCCGCCTTCTTTCCAACGAAAACAACCCTAAATCCCTCAGTCTCTCCTCATAGGACCTCCCCACCATACCAGGCAACATCCTAGTAAACCTCCTCTGCACCCTCTCCAACGCCTCCACATCCTTCTTGTAATGCGGGGACCAGAACTGCACACAGTACTCCAAGTGCGGCCGCACTAGAGTAGTGTACAGTTGCAACATTACACTGCGACTCCTAAATTCAATCCCCCTACCAATAAACGCCAAGACACCGTACGCCTTCTTAACAACCTTATCTACTTGATTCCCAACTTTCAGGGATCTATGTACACACACACCTAGATCCCTCTGTTCATCCACACTATTCAAAGTCCTCCCGTTAGCCCTATACTCGACACATCTGTTGCTCCTACCAAAGTGAATTACCTCACACTTCTCCGCATTAAATTCCATCCGCCACCTCTCGGCCCAGCTCTGCAACCTATCTAAGTCTCCCTGCAGACTATGACACCCTTCCTCACAATCTACCACACCTCCAATTTTGGTGTCATCAGCAAATTTACTAATCCACCCAACTATACCCTCATCCAGATCATTAATAAAAATTACAAACAACAGTGGCCCCAAAACAGATCCCTGAGGCACACCACTCGTAACTGTACTCCATGATGAATATTTACCATCCACCACCACCCTCTGTCTCCTATCTGATAGCCAATTCCTGATCCAACTTCCTAGATTACCCACAATCCCATACATCTGCATTTTCTGCAGAAGCCTACCATGGTGAACCTTATCGAACGCCTTACTAAAATCCATGTATACCACATCAACTGCCTTGCCCCCATCCACCTCTTTGGTCACCTTCTCAAAAAACTCAATAAGGTTAGTAAGGCACGACCTACCCGCTACAAAACCATGCTGACTATTTCTAATCAATTCATTACACTCCAAATAACTATAAATCCTATCCCTAATAATTTTTTCTAAAACCTTGCCCACAACAGAAGTAAGACTCACCGGTCTATAATTCCCGGCAAAGTCTCTGCTCCCCTTCTTAAACAATGGGACAACATTCGCTATCCTCCAATCCTCCGGGACTACACCAGAGACCAATGACGACCTGAAGATCTGAGCCAGAGGCTCTGCAATCACCTCTCTAGCCTCCCAGAGAATCCTAGGGTAGATCCCATCCGGACCAGGGGACTTATCTATTTTCAGCCCCTCAAGAATTTCCAGCACATCCCCTTTATCAACCGTAATACTGTCTATTTTACACCCCTGCAACCCAATGTCCTCCTCAGCTATATTCATGTCCCCCTGCGTGAACACCGAAGAGAAATATTGGTTCAATACTTCTCCAATCTCCTCCGGTTCCACACACAACTTCCCCCTGCTGTCTGTAACTGGCCCTAATCTTGCCCTGACCAACCTTCTGTTCTTGACATACCTATAGAACGCCTTAGGATTCTCCTTAATCCTATCAGCCAAAGTCTTCTCATGTCCTCTTTTAGCCCTTCTCAACTCACTCTTCAACTCCCTCCTAGCCAATCTAAAGCTTTCTAGTGCACTATCTGAGCCCTCCAATCTCATCCGAACATAAGCCTCCTTTTTCTTTTTAACCATCGACTCAACTCTTTTAGTGCACCACGGTTCCCTAGATCTACCAAATCCACCATGCCTGACAGGGACATACCTATCAAGGACTCGCAGTAGCTGCTCCTTGAAAAAACTCCACATTTCAGACGTTCCCAGTCCCTGTAATCCCCTAATCCAATCCATGCTTCCTAATTCACTCCTGATAGCCTCATAATCGCCCTTACCCCAGCTAAAATTGCTGACCCGAGGTTCATGCCTATCTCTTCCCATCACTAAGGTGAACGTAACCGAATTGTGGTCACTATCACCAAAATGCACACCAACTTCCAAGTCTAGCACCTGGTCTGGCTCATTTCCCAGCACCAAATCCAATATAGCCTCACCTCTAGTTGGCCTGTCTACATACTGAGACAAAAAACCTTCCTGCACGCTTTGTACAAACACTGACCCCTCTAGCGAGCTAGAACTATAGCAACTCCAATCAATATTCGTAAAGTTAAAGTCCCCCATAACAATTACCCTATTACTTTCACTCCTAACCAGGATTGTCTCCGCAATCCTTTCCTCAACCTCTCTAGAACTTTTAGGAGGTCTATAAAAGACTCCCAACAGGGTGACCTCTCCTCTCCTATTTCTAATCTCCGCCCATACTACCTCAACTGACAAGTCCTCATCAAACTTTCTCTCCGACACTGTGATACAGTCCTTGACTAGCAATGCTACCCCACCCCCCCTTCTACCTTCTTCTCTACTCCGACTAAAGCAGAGAAAGAGGATGCCGTGGAGGGACTATCTACAGAGTCTCTGTGGGTGGAAGTTACGAACAGCAAAGGGTCGAAAACTTTGCTGGGTGTATTCTATAGGCCACCCAATAGTGACAGGGAAGTTGAAGTGCAGATAGGGAAACAGATTCTGGAGAGATGTATTAATAACAGAGTTGTCGTGATGGGAGACTTCAATTTCCCAAACATCGACTGGAGTCTCCCTAGGGTAAGGGGTTTGGATGGGGAGGAGTTTGTTAGGTGTGTTCAGGAAGGTTTCCTGACACAGTATGTGGATAAGCCTACGAGGGGAGAGGCTGTACTTGACCTGGTACTGGCGAATGAACCAGGGCAGGTGATGGATCTCTCAGTAGGAGAGCATCTTGGGAATGGTGACCATAATTCTATCTCCTTTACAATTGCATTGGAACGAGATAGGATCAGGCAGGCTAGGAAGGTGTTTGTCTGGAGTAAGGGGAGATACGAAGAAGTCAGGAATAAACTGGAAGGAAGCGTTCTTAGGGAAAAGTACCGAAGGAAGGTGGCGGATATTCAAGGAATGTTTGTCTGGAGCTATGCATGACAACGTTCCGATGAGACAAGGGGGTTTTGGTAGGTCGCGGGAACCGTGGTGCACGAAGGCTGTGTTGAACCTAGTCAGGAGGAAAGGGAAGGTGTACAAAAGGTTCAGGGAACTAGGAGAGGTTAAGGATCTTGAGGAGTATAAAGACTGTAGAAAGGAGCTTAAAAAGGAAATCAGGAGAGCCAGAAGGGGTCATGAGAAGACCTTGGCGGGTAAGATTAAGGAGAATCCCAAGGCCTTCTATAAATATGTGAAAGGTAAAAGGATGAGAAGAGAAGGGATAGGACCTATAAAAGGTGAAGGGGGAAAGGTCTGTGTGGAACTGGAAGAAATGGCAGAGGTGCTTAATGAGTACTTTGCCTCAGTATTCACGGTGGAAGCTGATCTGGGAGATTTTGCTACGGATTTGCAGCAGATGGAAAAGATTGAGTTTGTGGATATTAAGGTGGAGGATGTGCCTCAAGGATCTGTTCTGGGACCCTTGTTGTTTGTCATTTTCATAAATGACCTGGATGAGGAAGTGGAGGGATGGGTAAGTAAGTTCGCTGATGACACTAAGGTCGGTGGTGTTGTGGATGGTCTGGAAGGATGGAAAAAGTTGCAGCAGGACATAGATAGGATGCAGGACTGGGCGGAGAAGTGGCAGATGGACTTCAACGTGGATAAATGTGTAGTCGTCCATTTTGGCAGAACCAACGGGATGTACGAGTACACTATCAAGGGCAGAAGTCTGAGTAGTGTTGAAGAGCAGGAGGATCTTGGGGTCCGGGTCCACAGGACTCTTAAATCGGCCTCGCAGGTGGAGGAGGTGGTCAAGAAGGCGTATGGTGTACTGGCCTTCATTAATTGAGGGATTGAGTTTAGGAGTTGGGAGGTATTGCTGCAACTTTATAAGACCCTTGTCAGGCCTCATTTAGAGTATTGTGCGCAGTTCTGGTCGCCTCACTATAGGAAAGATGTAGAAGTTATTGAGAGGGTACAGAGGAGATTTCCAAGGATGTTGCCTGGACTGGGAGGCATGCCTTATGAAGTTAGATTGAGGGAGCTGGGACTCTTTTCCCTGGAGAGACGAAGGTTGAGAGGCGACCTGATAGAAGTTTACAAAATGTTGAGAGGAATAGATAGGGTGGACTCTCAGAGGCTATTTCCCCGGGTTGAAATGGTTGCTACGAGAGGACACAGATTTATGGTGCAAGGAGGGAAGTTCAGAAGTGATGTTAGGGGTAAGTTTTTCACTCAGAGGGTGGTGAGTGAATGGAATCGGCTGCCGTCAGTGGTGGTGGAGGCGAACTCACTGGGGTCTTTTAAAAGACTTCTGGATGAGTATATGGGGTTTAATGAGATTGAGGGTTATAGATAGGTCTGTAGGTTGGTAGGTGTTGATGTGATCGGCACAACTCGTGGGCCAAAGGCCCTGTTTGTGCTGTAGTGTTCTATGTTCTATGTTCTATGTGTTAGAACTTTTGAATTCTATCAAGGTAGATAAGTTGCCGGGACCAGGTGGGATGTACCCCAGGATACTGTGGGAGGCGAGGGAAGTGATTGCAGAGCCCCTGGCGATGATCTTTGCGTCGTCAATGGAGACGGGAGAGGTTCCGGAAGATTGGAGGATTGCGGATGTAGTCCCTATTTTCAAGAAAGGGAACAGAGATAGCCCGGGAAATTACCGACCGGTGAGTCTGACCTCAGTGGTTGGTAAGCTGATGGAGAGGCTTCTGAGGGACAAGATTTACGAGCATTTGGAGAGGTTTGACATGATCAGGAATAGTCAGCATGGATTTGTCAAGGGCAGGTCGTGCCTTATGAGCCTAGTTGAGTTCTTCGATAATGTGACTGAACACATTGACGAAGGAAGTGCCGTGGACGTGGTGTACATAGACTTCAGCAAGGCGTTTGATAAGGTGCCCCATGCAAGACTTCTTGAGAAGGTGAGAGGGCATGGGATACAAGGGGCTTTGGCCTTGTGGATCCAGAACTGGCTTGCCTGCAGAAGGCAGAGAGTGGTTGTGGATGGGTCTTTTTCTGAATGGAGGTCAGTCACCAGTGGAGTGCCCCAGGGATCTGTTCTGGGACCCTTGTTGTTTGTCATTTTCATAAATGACCTGGATGAGGAAGTGGAGGGATGGGTAAGTAAGTTCGCTGATGACACAAAGGTCGGTGGTGTTGTGGATGGTCTGGAAGGATGGAAAAAGTTGCAGCAGGACATAAATAGGATGAAGGACTGGGCGGAGAAGTGGCAGATGGACTTCAACGCGGATAAATGCGTAGTCGTCCATTTTGGCAGAACCAACGGGATGAACGAGTACACTATCAAGGGCAGGAGTCTTAGTAGTGTTGAAGAGCAGAAGGATCTTGGGGTCCGGGTCCACAGGACTCTTAAATCGGCCTCGCAGGTGGAAGAGGTGGTCAAGAAGGCGTATGGTGTACTGGCCTTCATTAATTGAGGGATTGAGTTTCGGAGTCGGGAGGTAATGCTGCAACTTTATAAGACCCTTGTCAGGCCTCATTTGGAGTACTGTGCGCAGTTCTGGTCGCCTCACTATAGGAAAGACGTAGAAGCTATTGAAAGGGTACAGAGGAGATTTACAAGGATGTTGCCTGGACTGGGAGTCATGCCTTATGAAGTTAGGTTGAGGGAGCTGGGTCTCTTTTCCCTGGAGAGACGAAGGTTGAGAGGCGACCTGATAGAAGTTTATAAAATGTTGAGAGGAATAGATAGGGTGGATTGTCAGAGGCTATTTCCCCAGGTTGAAATGGTCACTACGAGAGGACACAGATTTAAGGTGCGGGGAGGAAAGTACAGAAGTGATGTTAGGGGTAAGTTTTTCACTCAGAGGGTGGTGAGTGAATGGAATCGGCTGCCGTCAGTGGTGGTGGAGGCGAACTCGCTGGGGTCTTTTAAAAGACTTCTGGATGAGTATATGGGGTTTTATGGGACCGGGGGTTATAGATAGGTCTATAGATTGGTAGGTGTTGATGTGATCGGTGCAACTCGTGGGCCGAAGGGCCTGTTTGTGCTGTAGTGTTCAATGTTGTATATTAGTCCCCCTGGGATTTAAGTGCCACCCGTCTTCACTGTACAGGTCACACCTGCCCCTAAAGAGGTCCCAATGATCTAGGAACCAAAATCCCTGCCCTCTGCACCAGTCCCTCAGCCACACATTCAGCCTCCACCTCCTTCTATTCCTGCCCTCATTCTCCCGTGGCACAGGCAGCAATCCTGAGATTACTACCTTTGCTTTTCTCTTCCTCAGCTGCCTACCCAGTTCCCTATAATCTCTTTTGATGACTGCCTCCCTCTTCTTGCCTACGTCAGTAGTACCTATATGCACTATAACCTCTGGTTCCTCACCCTCCCGCTTCAGGATGTCTGGGACACGCCCAGAGACATCCCGGATCCCAGCTCCAGGGAGACAAACCACCATCCGCGACTCACGTCTACATCCACAAAAACGCCTGTCCGCCCCCTTCACTGTGGAGTCCCCTATTAGCACTACCTTTCTGCTCTCTTTTTTAATTTTTTGACTTACTGGCTCAGCTCCAGAGACCTGGCCACCGCTTCCTCCCTCAGATGAGCTGTCCCCCCCAGTAGTACTCAAGCCGGAGTACTTATTTTGAAGGGGGACATCCACCGGCGTGCTCTCCATCACCCGAGGTTTCCCCTTCCTAATAGTTACCCACGTGCCTTCTTCCCGTTGCCCTGGTGTGACTACTTGCTGATAGCTCCTATAAATTATCTCCTCACTCTCTCGAATGAGCCGAAGGTCCTCGAGCTGCATTTGCAGGTTTCCCATTGTCCACTGCGCATGTAATGTTCTCAAAGAATTCCACCAAATTAGTCAAACATGACCTTCCCTTCATAAACCCAAGGGACTTACCAATGGGACAATTTATATCCAGATGTCTTGCAATTCCTTTCTTGATGATAGATTCAAGCATTTTCCCTACTACAGAAGTGAAGTTAACCGGTCTATTGTTATCTGCCTTTTGTCTACCTCCTTTTTTAAACAGTAGCGTTACATTTGCTGTTTTCCAGTCTGCAGGAAGCACCCCAGAGTCCAGTGAATTTTGGCAAATTACCATGAGTGTATTTGTTATTTCTCCTACCATCTCTTTTAGTACTCTGGGATGCATTCCATCAGGGCCAGGAGACTTGTCTACCTTTAGCTCCATTAACTTGCCCAACATTACCTCTTTCATGATAATGATAGTTTCTAGGTTCTCATCTGCCATAGCCTTCCTGTCATCAATTTTTGCTATGTTATTTATGTCTTCCACTGTGAAAACTGACACAAAGTCACTGTTTTTCGTTTTCTCCCTGTGTCTATATGGGTTTCCTCCAGGTGCTCCGGTTTGCTCCCACAGTCCAAAGATGTGCTAGTGAGGTTGATTGACCATGCTAAATTGATCCTCATGTCAGGGGGATTAGCATGGTAAATGAAGGTTATGGGGACAGAGCCTTGGTGGGATTGTGGTCGATACAGACTCGATGGGCCGAATAGGCTCCTTCTGAACTGTTAGGATTTTATCTCTGATCAGCTCACCTATAATGACTCTTCTATTGTCTGTTCACTTTCTCACACTTCATCTGCACATCACCTAGGTGTTCCTTTCCTCCAATGTTCATTTATTATACTTTATTATTCCCATTGTACCTCATTATAGTAATCTGCCTAGTTGCTAGCAGGAGGAGGTTTTCCCATTGAGCCGTCTCAACCTGACTTGGTTTTCAACCTTGCCATCTTCAGAATTTACACCGAATTCTGTTCTGTGAGCAGTTACTTCCCCAAATTGTAATTGGTTCACTTACTCTGTCTACACATGCTGGACAATCTAGGGCTTGAATGCAAATAAATTCTCAAAATTCTTAAAGCTACTGCAAGTTTTGTTCGTAAGTTCATAAATTCATAAGTTAGCAGATTTAGGCCACCTGGCCCATTGAGTATACTCAGCAATTTGATCATAGCTGATATATTCCTCATCCCCAAATTCCTGCCTAGTCCCCATAACTCTTCAAAACCCATAACCTATTAAAAATCTAACTCCTCCTTAGATTTGCTTACTGTCCCAGCATCCACCGCACTTTGGATTACCATGCTAATCCCCCTGACATTAGGATCAATTTAGCATGGTCAATCAACCTAACTAGCACATCTTTGGACTGTGGGAGCAAACCGGAGCACCTGGAGGAAACCCATACAGACACGGGGAGAAAACGAAAAACAGTGCCTTTGTGTCAGTTTTCACAGTGGAAGATACCATTGGGTCAATGGTAACCCGAGGATGTTAACAGTGGGGGATTCAGTGATGGTAACACCATTGAATGTCAAGGGGTGGTAGTTGGAGTGTCTCTTATTGATGATGATCATTGCCTGCCCTTTGTGTGGCGCGAATGTTACTTGCCAAGCTTGGACTGCTTCAGTATCTGAGGAATCACGAATGGTGCTGAACATTGTGCAATCATCAGCTACCCCTTATCCTGAGACAATGACCACTCATCCTAGAATGACTCACCAACTGAAGCATCCACCCGATGTCTACTTTATCGATACGTTTTATCATCTTTTATACCTCAATTTTATCTCTCATCATTCTTCTAAATTCCAAGGAGTATGGGCCTAGTGAACCTTCTCTGAACCACCTCCATCTTTCCTCAAATACAGTGTCTAAAACTACACACAATACTCCAGGTGCAGCCTCATTAATGCCTTGTATAGTTGCAACAATGCTTTCTTACCTTTATATTCTATTCCTTTAGCTATAAAAGCCAACATTCCATTCGCTTTCTTTTATTATCTGCTGTACCTACATGCTAGTTTTCTGTGATTCCTGAATGAGAATACCCAGATCCTTCCGCACCAGAGCACTCTGAAGTCTCTCCCCATTTAGATAATAAGCCACCTTCCCATTCTTCCAACCAAAATGCATGATCTCACACTTATCCACATTAAACTCCATCTGCTACATTTTGGCCCACTCTTCTATCCATTTGTAAAATTCTTATTACCTCATTGCAACTTCCTGCCTCCACTATTTTTATGTCATCTGCAAATTTGGCTATAGAGCCTTCTATCCCTGTATACAAGTTATTAATATAGATTGTAAATTGCTGGGCCCCAGAACTGAACCTCTGGCACCCCACTAATTACTTCTTGCCATCCAGAAAAATCCATTTATCCCAACTCTATCTCTGCTGCCACTTCCTTCAATACCCTAGGATGTAGGCCATCAGACCCAGGGTACTTATCTGGCCTCAATCCCAATTGTTTGCTGAGTACCTTTTCCTGATCGATAGATATTGATTGTTCTAAGTTTTATTCTTTCTATGACCTCTGACCTGCCTGCTCCTATAGGAATGGTACAAGTGCTCTCCACCGTGAAAACTGAGACAAAGTATTGATTTAGCATCTCTGTCATTTCCGTGGTCCCCACTATTAATCTCTGGTTTCATCTTCCAAGGGACCAACATTCACCCTAGTGACTCTCTTCCCTTTTATATACCTGTAGAAACTTTTGCTATTCTTCTTGATAGTTGCGCCAGTTTTCTTTCATAATTTACCTTAGTTCTTTTTATTACTTTTTTAGTATCCTTTGTTTATGTTTGAAAGTTTCTCAATCTTCCAGCCTGCATTTGCAATATGATATACTTTAGCTTTTGTCTTTATGTTGTCCTTGACCTCCTTGTTTAGCCATAGCTGTTTTTTACCTCCCCCCCCTTATCATCTTTCTTCCTTACTGGGATATATTTTAGTTGTGAGGACTCGAGTATCTCCTTAAATAACTGCCTCTGCTCATCCGCTGTCCTACCTTTTAACCTTCCTGCCCACTCTACTTGGGCCAAATCTGTCCTCATGTCTATGGTATTTCCTTTGTTTCAGAACACTAGTTTGGAACTCCACCTTCTCAAACTTAATTTTGAATTCTATCATTCTATGCTCCTACAGGATTCTACAGGATCCTTAACTAAGGTCATCAATTAATCACTCTTCATTACACAATATCAAATCCAGTGTAGCCTGTCTCCTGATTGGTTCCACAACAAACTGTCCCAAGAAACAATACATCCTCTAATACATTCAATGAATTCTGTCTTCGGGCTACCCTTGCCAATTTAATTCTTCCTATCTATGTGCATATTAAAATCACCCATGATTATTGCCTTATCTTTCTTGCAAACCCCCAGGTTTCCTGGTTTATGCCCCACTGCAGAACTACTGCTTGGGGACCTATAGATTACTCCTACAAAGTACTTCTTCCCTTTGCTATTTCTTATTTCTACCTAGACTGATTCCACATTTTGATCTCCCTTGCTCATGTCATTTCTCATTACAAAAGGTGTGACTTCACTGGCAAAGCTACACCACCTCCTTTTCCCTTCATTCGATCTTCCCAAAACGCTGTGTACCCTCGGATATTCAGTTCCCAGACTGGATCTCCTTGTAACCATGTCTCAGTAATTGCCACAAAGCCATACCCTTCTGTTTCTATTTGTGCCATTAACTCATTAATTTTGTTCCGCTTGCTTCATGCATTTAGATAAAAAGCTTTGAAATTTATTCCACTGATAAATTTCCCGACTCTTTTATAATTCCTTGGTTCACAAAAAACATTTACCCATTCTGTCCCCCTCTTTTATTGTCTGGTAACAGGTCTTGCTGCAACTGTACAGGGCACTGGTGAGGCCGCAGCTGGAGTACTATGTGCAGTTTTGGTCGCCGCACTTGCACAAGATATTTTGGCCTTGGAGGGAGTGCAGAGGAGGTTCACTAGGCTGATACCGGAGATGAGGGGGTTGGACTATGAAGAGAGACTAAATAGACTGGGTCAGTACTCGTTGGAGTTTAGAAGGATGAGGGGGGATCTTATGGAGACGTATAAGATAATGAAGGGGATGGATAGGGTATAGGTAGACAGATTCTTCCCACTCAGAAAGGACAGCAGGACTAGAGGGCACAGCCTCAAGATAAGGGGGGGGGGTGGGGGGGGGGTGGCGGCGGGGGCAGTTTAGAGCAGAGTTGAGGAGGAACTTCTTCACTCAAAGGGTGGTGAATCTCTGGAATTCTCTGCCCGTTGAAGTGGTGGAGGCTACCTTGCTAAATATATTTAAGTCACGGGTAGATAGATTTTTGGTAGGCAAGGGAATTAAGGGTTATGGGGAGAAAGTGGGTAAGTGGAACTGATCCACTTCAGATCAGCCATGATCTTATTGAATGGCGGGGCAGGCTCGAAGGGCTAGATGGCCAACTCCTGCTCCTATTTCTTATGTTCTTATGTAACCATCCGCCACATCGCTAGCCTGCATTCTTACCTCCTCCTTCAATCTGGGTTTTCTAATTTCCCTGAAACTGAACCCTAACCTACCCCCCCACCTCCATTCAGTTTAAAGCCCTATGTATGGCCCCAGTTATGCAATTTGCTCGGACAGTGGTTCCAGCATGATTCAGATGAAGATCACCCCATCAGAACAGGCCCCCTCTTCCCCAGTACTGGTGCCAATATCCCATAAATTCAAACACATTTCTCCCATGCTAATTTTTAAACCACGCATTTACCTGCTTAATCTTATTTCATGGCTCTTGGTTCATGGCTCAGGTAGTAAACCAGAGATTATTACCTTTTTGGTTCTGCTTTTTTAATTTAGCTCCTAGCTGTTCATACTCCCTTCGCAGAATCTCTGTCCTTATTTTGTCTATGCCGTTGTTACTTATATGGACCATAACAGCTGGATTTTACCCCCCGACTCTAAGTTTCTCCACAACCCAGAAGAAATAAGAACATAAGAACATTAGAACTGAGAGCAGGAGTTGGCCTTCTGGCCCCTCAAGCCTGCTCTGCTATTCAATAAGATCATGGCTGATCTTTTTGTGGACTCAGCTCCACTTACCTGCCCACTCATCATAACCCTTAATTCCTTTACTGTACCAAAATTTATCTGTCTTTGCCTTAAAAACATTCAATGAAGTAACCTCAACTGCTTCACTGGGCAGGGAATTCCACAGATTCACAACCCTTTGTGTGAAGAAGTTCCTCCTCAAAGTCCTAAATTTGCACCCCCTTACTTTGAGGCCGTGCCCCCTAGTTCTAATTTCACCTGGCAGAGGAAACAACAGAGGAGATGTCAGGGGTAAGTTTTTCATTCAGAGGGTGGTGGGTGCGTGGAATCGGCTGCCGGCGGTGGTGGTGGAGGTGGATTCGATAAGGTCTTTTAAGAGACTTCTGGATGAGTACATGGGACTTAGTAAGATAGAGGGTTATAGCTAAGCCTAGTAGGTAGAGATATGTTCGGTGCTACTTGTGGGCTGAAGGGCCTGTTTGTGCTGTAGTTTTGCTATGTTCTATGTTAACTTCCCTGCTTCTATTGTAACTATTCCCTTCATAATCTTATATGTTTCTATAAGATCTCCCCTCATTCTTCTGAATTCTAATGAGTAAAGCCCCAGTCTACTCAGTCTCTCCTCATAAGCCAACCCTCCCAACTCTGGAATCAACCTAGTGAATCTCCTCTGCACTCCCGCCAGTATATCCTTTTCTAAGTAAGGAGGTGAAAACTGTACACAGTACTCCAGGTGTGACCTCACCAGCACCTTATACAGCTGTAACATAATCTCACTCTTTTTAAACTCCATCCCTCTAGCAATGAAGGACAAAATTCCATTTGCCTTAATTACCTTCTGCACCTACAAACCAACTCCATGTGATTCCTGCACAAGGACACCCAGCAGCATGCTGCAATTTTTTACCATTTAAATAACAGTCCATTTTGCTGTTATCCCAACCAAAATGGATGACCTCACATTTACCAACATTGTACTCCATGTGCCAGACCCTCACCCACTCACTTAGATGATCTAAATCCGTTTGCAGACTTTCAGCGACCTCTGCACACTTTGCTCTCACACTCGCCTTAGTGCCATCTACAAATTTTGACACACGACACTTGGTCCCCAACTCCAAATCATCTATGTAAATTAAAGACAATATATCCTGCTGTATCCTCTGATAATCCTCATTGCGATCCGCAAATCCACCAACCTTTGTGTCGTCCGCAAACTTACGAATCAATCCAGCTGCATTTTCCTCCAAATCATTAATATATATTACAATCAGCAAAGGTCCCAGCACTGGTCCCTGAGGAACGCCAGTTGCCCATTCAGAAATGCACCCTTCCACTACTACTCTCTGTCTTCTATGACTGAGCCTGTTCTATATCCAGAGTAGAAAGGTGTAGAAAATGATTATGAACCAACTTCTATTCACCCTCTAACATGCAGTGCAACTGGAACCCACCCCATTTACCAGTATATTTTACTTCTTCCACAGGGGCAGAAGCTTTAACAATATCACTGAACAGCTCGTTGAATTTGGTTCCATGTGTTCCCCAGATCATTCCGGCGGTATTGTTTTGGTAAGCATTGTTCAGTTCCTTGCTTTCATTTTCTACTTGTGGGCATTCTAGTTGCGGGAGGGGCCAACTCCACAAGCTCAGTCTCCTACAGGACTCCTACAGTGTCTGTGCATTACATACTGATGTTAGTCATCTTCCATTCTGGGTATTCTACTGCTGATGTTAATGAAAAAGCAAAGTGTAGCACCAGTGATTATTCTTACTTCACAGGGAGTTTCTACATGTTAATTTCCTCTGATGTCATCAGTATAGCAAAAAAATGTGCATTTAAAAGTTTTAAGGTCTGGTTAACCAGCACTGTACCCCCTTCTGGGCCAAAATATCTTGGCTTAAAACATGGCATTTAAATGGTCATTGGATAAACATGGATGATATTGGAATAGTGTCAGTTAGATGGGCTTTAGATTGGTTTCACAGGTCGGCGCAACATCGAGGGCCGAAGGGCCTGTACTGCGCTGTAATGTTCTGTGTTCTAAAAAATTTATGTCAATCTGCAAAGAGTGAATGGAGTGAAAAATTCAGTAAAGGTCTTCATAAGAACATAAGAACATAAGAAATAGGAGCAGGAGTAGGCCATCTGGCCCTTCGAGCCTGCCCCGCCATTCAATAAGATCATGGCTGATCTGTCGTGGCTCAGTTCCACATTCCCGCCCTCTCCCCATAACCCTTAATCCCCTCGCTTATCAAAAACCCATCAACCCGTGTCTTAAAAATATTTAGCGAGGCAGCCTCCACCACTTCAACGGGCAGAGAATTCCAGAGATTCACTACCCTTTGAGTGAAGAAGTTCTTCCTCAACTCCGTTCTAAACAGCCCCCCCTTTATCTTGAGGCTGTGCCCCCTAGTCCTACTGTCCTTTCTGAGCGGGAAGAGTCTCTCCACCTCTATCCTATCCATCCCATTCATCATCTTATATGTCTCAATGAGATCTCCACTCATTCTTCTAAACTCTAACGAGTACAAGCCTAGTTTATTCAGCCTCTCCTCATAGCTCAACCCCCTCAACTCCGGCATCAGCCTAGTAAACCTCCTCTGCCCTCCCTCCAAGGCCAAAATATCCTTGCGTAAGTGCGGCGATCAAAACTGCACACAGTACTCCAGCTGCAGCCTCACCAGTGCCCTATATAGCTGCAGCAAGACCTCCCTACTTTCGTATTCAATCCTCCTCGCTATGAAGGCCAGCATCCCATTTGCCTTCCTGACCACCTGCTGCACCTGCAGGCTGGGTTTTTGCGACTCATGCACAAGGACCCCGAGGTCCCTCTGCACCGTTGCCTGCTGCAGTTTTTCGCCACGTAAGTAATAGTCCTTCCTACCATTCTTCCTACCAAAGTGGACCACCTCGCACTTGCCAACATTAAATTCCATTTGCCAGTTCCTGGCCCATTCGCCCAGCCTATCTAGATCCTTCTGCAGACTCTCCACACCCTCCTCACAATTTGCCGTTCCACCAATCTTGGTGTCATCAGCAAATTTCAACACCATACACTCGGTTCCCTCCTCCAGATCATCTATATAAATGGTAAATAGCTGAGGCCCCAGCACCGACCCCTGGGGCACTCCACTAGTCACCAACCGCCAATCCGAATAGCACCCATTGACCCCCACTCTCTGCCTCCTATTTGACAGCCAATCCTCTATCCAGTTTCAAATTCATGCTAAAGCAGAGTTGCTGCAGTATAGTATGATCCAGGATTGACAAGGTGGATGTTCGAGAACTTGGGGAAATAAATAGTGATGCTTTGAGAACTGTACATATTACAGAGAAGGAGGTGCTGGAAGTCTTAAAGCACATCAAGGTAGATAAATCTGCGGGACTTGATGAAGTGTATCGCAGGACATTGTGGGAGTCTAGGGGGGAAATTGCATCCCCTAGTTGAGATATTTGAATCATCAGTAGTCATGGGTGAAGTGCCTGAAGACTGGAGAGTGGCAAATGTTGTGCCTTTATTTAAAAAGGGCTGCAGGGAAAAGCCTGGGAACCACAGGCCAGTGAGCCTCACATCTGTGGTGGGTAAATTGTTGGAAGGTATTTTGAGAGACAGAATCTACAGGCATCTACAGGTGGTTATAGAGAGTTGTTTTTCAAACTAGAGGCTTGTGACCAGCGGTGTACCTCAGGGATCAGTGCTGGGCTCACTGTTATTTGTTATTCATATTAATGATTTGGATGAGAATATAGGGGGCGTGGTTAGTAAGTTTGCAGATGACACCAAGATTGGTGCATAGTGGACAGTGAAAAAAGTTATCTCCAACTGCAATGGGGTCTTGATCAATTGGGCCAGCGGGCTGACAAATGGAAGATGAAGTTTAATTCAGACAAATGCGGGGTGATGCATTTTGGTAGACTGAACCAGAGCAGGACTTACTCAGTTAATGGTTGGGCACTGGGGAGAGTTACAGAATAAAGAGATCTCGGGGTACATGTTCATAGCTCCTTGAAAGTGGTATCACAGGTTGACAGAGTGGTGAAGAAGACATTCAGCATGCTTGGTTTCATCGGTCAGAACATTGAATACAGGAGTTGGGACATCTTGTTGAAGTTGTACAAGACATTGATAAGGCCACATTGGAACACTGTGTGCATTTCTGGTCACCCTATTATAGAAAAGATATTATTAAACTTGAAAGAGTGCAGAAAAGATTTATTAAGATGCAACCAGGAGTTGATAGATTGTGTTATAAGGAGAGGCTGAACAACATAAGAACATAAGAAATAGGAGCAGGAGTAGGCCATCTAGCCCTTTGAGCTTGCCCCGCCATTCAATAAGATCATGGCTGATCTGTCGTGGCTCAGTTCCACATTCCCGCCCTCTCCCCATAACCCTTAATCCCCTCGCTTATCAAAAACCCATCAACCCGCGTCTTAAAAATATTTAGCGAGGTAACCTCCACCACTTCAACGGGCAGAGAATTCCAGAGATTCACCACCCTTTGAGTGAAGAAGTTCTTCCTCAACTCCGTTCTAAACCGCCCCCCCTTTATCTTGAGGCTGTGCCCCCTAGTCCTACTGCCCTTTCTGAGCGGGAAGAGTCTCTCCACCTCTATCCTATCCATCCCATTCATCATCTTATATGTCTCAATGAGATCTCCCCTTATTCTTCTAAACTCTAACGAGTACAAGCCTAGTTTATTCAGCCTCTCCTCATAGCTCAACCCCTTCAACTCTGGCATCAGCCTAGTAAACCTCCTCTGCACTCCCTCCAAGGCCAAAATATCCTTGCGTAAGTACGGCGCCCAAAACTGCACACAGTACTCCAGCTGCGGCCTCACCAATGCCCTATACAGCCGCAGCAAGACCTCCCTACTTTTATATTCAATCCCCCTCGCTATGAAGGCCAGCATCCCATTTGCCTTCCTGACCACCTGCTGCACCTGCAGGCTGGGTTTTTGCGACTCATGCACAAGGACCCCGAGGTCCCTCTGCACCGTCGCCTGCTGCAGTTTTTCGCCACGTAAGTAATAATCCTTCCTACCATTATTCCTACCAAAGTGGACCACCTCACACTTGCCAACATTAAATTCCATTTGCCAGTTCCTGGCCCATTCGCCCAGCCTATCTAGATCCTTCTGTAGACTCTCCACACCCTCCGCGCAATTTGCCGTTCCACCAATCTTGGTGGAACATAGAACAGTACAGTACAGCACAGGCCCTTCGGCCCTCAATGTTGTGTCGATCTTTGTCCAAAACCAAGATCAGTCTGTCCCACTCCCTATCATTCTGGTGTGCTCCATGTGTCTATCCAATAACCACTTGAAAGTTCCTAAAGTGTCCGACTCCACTATCACAGCAGGCAGTCCATTCCACACCCCAACCACTCTCCGAAGAAAGAACCTACCTCGGACATCCCTCCTATATCTCCCACCGTGAACCTTATAGTTATGCCTCCTCGTGAAAGCTACATCCATCTGAGGAAATAATCTCTGAACGCCCACTCTATCTATCCCCCTCATCATCTTATAAACCTCTATTAAGTCGCCTCTCATCCTCTTCCGCTCTAAAGAGAAAAGCCCCAGCTCCATCAACCTTTCCTCAAGACGTACCCTCCACACCAGGCAGCATCCTGGTAAATCTCCTCTGCACTCTCTCCAATGCTTCCACATCCTTCTTATAGTGAGGTGACCGGAACTGCACACAATATTCCAAATGTGATCTCACCAAGATCCTGTACATTTGCAGCATAACCCCACAGCTCTTAAACTCAAACCCCTATTAATAAACGCTAACACACTATATTCCTTCTTCACGGCTCTATCCACTTGAGAGACAACCTTCAGAAATCTGTGGATGTGAACCCCAAGATCTCTCTGTTCCTCTACATTCCTCAGAGCCCTGCCTTTAATCCTGTAATCTGCATTCAAATTTGTCCTACCAAAATGAATCACCTCGCACTTATCAGGGTTAAACTCCACCTGCCACTTTTCTGCCCAGCTCTGCATCCTATCAATGTCTCCTTGCAGCCAACAACAGCCCTCCACCTCATTGACTACTCCACCAATCTTGGTGTCATCAGTAAACTTACTGACCCATCCTTCAGCCCCCTCTTTCAACTCATTAATGAAAATCACAAATAGCAGGGGACCCAGCACTGATCCCTGTGGTACACCGCTGGTAACTGGTCTCCAGTCTGAAAATCACCTATCAAGGACATGCAGTATTTGTTCCTTGAACAAGCTCCACTTCTCATTTGTGACTTTCCCTGACAGTTTCTGTTCCCATCTTATGCTCCCTAATTCTTGCCTAATCGCATCATAATTACCCCTGCCCCAATTATAAACCTTGTCCTGCTATATGGCACTATGCCTCTCCATTGCAATAATGAAAGTCACCGAACTGTGGTCACTATCTCCAAAGTGCTCTCCCACAAACAAATCTAACACTGGGCCTAGTTCATTACCCAGTACCAAGTCCAATGTGTCCCCATCTTTTGTTGGCTTATCCACATATTGTGTCTCCAACGCACACTGTACAAAAACTGCCCCAACCGAACTATTTGACCTATAAATGTTCCAATCAGTATTTGGAAAGTTAAAGTCACCCCTGATAACTATCCTGTGACCTCCACACCTATCCATAATGTGCTTTGCTATTTCCTCCTCCACATCTCTATTATTATTTGGGGACCTATAGAAAACTCCTAACAACATGACCGATCCTTTCCTATTTCTAACTTCAGGCCATATGACCTCAGTAGGCAGATCCCCCTCAAACTGCCTTTCAGCAGCCGTTAAACTATCCTTGATTAACAATGCTACTCCTCCCCCACTTTTCCCACCTTCCCTACTCTTACTGAAACATTTATACCCCGGAACTGCCAACAACCATTCCTGTCCCTGTTCTAACCAAGGCTCTGCAGTGGCCACAACATCATAGTCCCAAGTACCAATCCACGCTCCAAGTTCACCTACCTTATTCCTGATGCTCCTTACATTGATGCTCCTTGTTCCTGATGCTCTCTTACCTATGTTATAGACCTTATAGGGGTCTATAAAATAATGAGGGACATAGACAAGGTATGTAGTCAATATCTTTTCCCAAAGGTTGGGGAGTGTAAAACTAGAGGGCATACATTTAAGGGGAGAGATACAAAAGTGTCCAGAGGTAAGAGAAGACATGGGGATTTAAAACAGGAATTTAGGGAGCTAGGGTGGAAGCTGAGAGCCAGGACAAACCATGTTGTCATCTCTGGTTTGTTGCCGGTGCCACGTGCTAGCGAGTTGAGGAACAGGGAGAGAGAGTGCAGATTAACATGTGGCTGCAGGGATGGTGTAGGAGAGAGGGTTTCGTTTACTTGGATAATTGAAGCACATTCTTGGGGAAGGTGGGGCCAGCACAAACAGGATGATTTGCACCTAAACCGGAGGTGCACTAATATCCTGGGAGGGAAATTTGTGTCCAGAAGCCAGTGTTGAGGGTCGTGAGGTACTGAGGAAGGTATCAAGGTCGCAGGAGTGTACAGGCAGACAGGATGGTGGGTTGAAGTGTGTCTACTTCAATCTAAGGAGCATCAGGAATAAGGTAGGTGAACTTGGAGCATGGATTGGTACTTGGGACTATGATGTTGTGGCCACTGCGGAGCCTTGGTTAGAACAGAGAGTGGTATGTGTCTGGAACAAGCTACCAAAGACTGTAGTAGAGGCAGGTACAATTTTGTCTTTTAAAAAGCATTTAGACAGTTACATGGATAAGATGGGTATAGAGGGATATGGGCCAAATGCAGGCAATTGGGATAAGCTTAGCGGTTTAAAAAAAAGGGGGCAGCATGGACAAGTTGGGCCGAAGGGCTTGTTTCCATGCTGTAAATCTCTATGACTCTATCAATTATTATCAGATGAATCGTTATTAGATTTACTTTTCTTATTTTTAACTTAATGTTCCCCATCAGGGTGATGTGGGATTAGGTGGTAGCGGGGAGAGGTGGGGTTTCCAACTTTTGCACAACTGCTTGGATGTTGAAACAATTTCCCTCACAACCCAGTGGGAAAAGAGGTTCTACACAGGAAAGGAGTAAACAAGTACCCTAGCAAGAGGAAAGTGTTACTCCATAAGCCACCACTAAGCTCGGCGACTCTTTCCAGCTAGTTCTTGTTTGTTTAATGTAATAGTTATTTGCTTTTGTTTTCCCAGGATACCACTGCTGAAAGTTTGAGCATTGCTTCTAATTTAGCTCATGGAATTGGACACAATCTTGGAATGGACCATGACTTCCCAGCTCCAAAATGTGTATGTGCAGACAAAAGGGCTGGCTGCATCATGGCAGAAGCACGAGGGTGAGAAATGAAGACTGTTGATAATTATGTAACTATTGGGATTGAAGGCAGACAAGTCCCCAGGGCCTGATGGCCTACATCCTGTGGTATTAAAGGAAGTGGCAGCGGAAATAGTAGATGCATTGTTCATAATATTCCAAAATTTTCTGAATGTGGGAAAATTTACAGTAGATTGGAAAAATACAAATGCAGTGAATGCCCTTAATCAAAAGGGAAGGAAGCAGAAAGTAGGAGACTATAGATCACTTAGTTTAACATTAGTTGTTGGGAAATTGTTAGAATCCATTATTAATACATTATTAAGATACTAGGACAGTCAAAATGCATTCCATCAGAGTCAGCATGGCTTTTATGAAGGATAAAGCATGTTTGACAAAATTTGCTAGAGTTCTTTGAAGATGTAACAATCCAAGTGGACAATAGGTTTCATGGAGTTGTAGTATATTTGGACTTCAGGAAGGTGATTGATAAGGTACTGCACAAAAGGTAAGATCACATGGAGTTGGGGTAATTTATTGGCTTGGATCTAAGACTCGATAACTGACAGAAGGCCAGGCCTTTTCCTGGTTGGCAAGATGTAACTAGTCGGGTGCCACAGGATTGGGTTCTTGGGCTGCAGCTATTAATGACTTGGATACAGGGATAAAAAGTACTATAACCAAATATGCAGATAATATTCAGATTGCTGGAATAGTAATGGCAATGAAGAAATGAGAAATGTACAAATGGATAGTATTGTGGATAGCATGTACATAGAACATAGAACATAGAACATTACGGCACAGAACAGGCCCTTCGGCCCACGATGTTGCGCCGACCAGCTTTTTAAAAAAAAACACTAACCCACTAATCTAAACCAATCCCATTTCGTCCATAAACCATAAACCTATCCACAGATCTCTTAAACGCCCCCAAACTAGGCGCATTTACAGCTGCAGCTGGCAGGGCATTCCAGTCCCTCACCACCCTCTGGGTAAAGAACCTACCCCTGACATCCGTCCTATAACTACCCCCCCTTAATTTAAAGCCGTGCCCCCTCGTGCTAGCTTTCTCCATCCTAGGAAAAAGGCTATCACTATCTACCCTGTCTAAACCTCTAATCATCTTATATGTTTCAATAAGGTCCCCTCTTAGCCGCCTTCTTTCCAGCGAAAACAACCCCAAATCTCTCAGTCTCTCCTCATAGGATCTCCCCTCCATACCAGGCAACATCCTGGTAAACCTCTTCTGCACCCTCTCCAAAGCCTCTACATCCTTCCTGTAATGTGGGGACCAGAACTGCACACAATACTCCAAGTGTAGAGAGGTGGTGGCACCGCAGGCTCAGAATCCATAGGCAGGAAAGGAGTGGGTGACCACCAGACAGAGCAAGAGAGATAGGCAGGTTGTGCAGGAATCTCCCCTGCAAAACAGATAAACAGCTATGAATTCTGTTGAGGGGGATGACCTCTGTAGGAAAAGCAGCAGTAGCCAAACTCATTGCACCATGGTTGGTTCTGCTGCGTAGGGGAGGGGTAAAAAGTGTGCCAGTGAAGGTCTAATACAGATATGAAATAGACAGTAAATGGCAGAACCCTTAGGAGTACTGATAGGTAAAGGGATCTGGATGTACAGGTACACAGGTCACTGAAAGTGGCAGTGCAGGTGGAGAAGGTAGTCAAGAAGGCATACAGCATGCTTGCCTTCATCGGCCAGGGTATTGAGTTTAAAAATTGGCAAGTCATGTTACAGCTTTGCAGAGTCTTAGTTAGGCTGTATTTGGAATATTGTGTTCAATTCTGGTCGCCACACTACCAGAAGGATGTGGAGGCTTTGGGGAGGTACAGAAAAGATTTACCAGGATTTTTCCTGGTATGGAGGGCATTAGCTATGAGGAGAGGTTTGAGAAACTTGGTTTGTTCTCATTGGAGCAACGGAGGTTGAGGGGAGACCTGATAAAGTCTACAAGATTATGAGAGGCATGGACAGAGTGGATAGTCAGAAGCTTTTTCCAAGGTTGGAAGAGTCAATTACTAGGGTCATAGGTTTAAGGTGCGAGTTTAAAAGAGATGTATGAGGCAGACTTTTTACACAGAGAGTGGTGGGTGCCTGGGACTTGTTGCTGGGGAAGGTAGTGAAAGCGGATATGGTAGTGGCTTTTAAAGGCGCCTTGACAAGTATGAATGAGATGGGAATAGAGAGATATGGTCCCTGAAAACATAGGGGGTTTTAGTTCAGTCAGGCAGCATGGTCGCTGCAGGCTTGGAGGGCTAAAGGACCTGTTCCTGTGCTGTAATTTTCTTTGTTCTTTGTTCTTTGCAACAGTTATCGGGGATTCAATTGCAAGGGGAATAGACAGGTGTTTCTGTGGCCACAAACGAGCCAGTTTGCCCTCCCCCTCTATGCGTTGGTACAAACAAATTCAGTTAAAAAAGGGATGAGGCTTTAAAAGCAGAATACAGGGAGCTAGGAAGAAAGTTAAGAAATCAGACCTCAAAGATGGCAAACTCAGGATTACTATCGGTGCCACGTGCTAGTATGAGGCCAAATTCCCATGACCGCTGAAGTGTTCGCCATCAGGAAGGGAACAGTCTTGGCTGGTGATTGTTGAATGCTGTTCATTCATCAGTTGCCGTAGCATCTGCATGGTCTCCCCAAAGTTCCCTGGAGAGACGAAGGTTGAGAGGCGACCTGATAGAAGTTTACAAAATGTTGAGAGGAATAGATAGGGTGGACTCTCAGAGGCTATTTCCCCGGTTTGAAATGGTCTTTTAAAAGACTTCTGGATGAGTATATGGGGTTTAATGAGATTGAGGGTTATAGATAGGTCTGTAGGTTGGTAGGTGATGTGATCGGCGCAACTTGTGGGCCGAAGGGCCTGTTTGTGCTGTAGTGTTCTATGTTCTATGTTCTAAAGTACCACTGTGGATTTCATAGAACATAGAACATTACAGCGCAGAACAGGCCCTTCGGCCCACGATGTTGCGCCGACCAGTTAAAAAACAATGACCCTCTAACCTAAACCAATCCCTTTTAGTCCATAAACCTATCCACGGATCTCTTAAACGCCCCCAAACTAGGCGCGTTTACAACTGCAGCAGGCAGGGCATTCCAATCCCTCACCACCCTCTGGGTAAAGAACCTACCCCTGACATCCGTCCTATAACTACCACCCCTTAATTTAAAGCTATGCCCCCTCGTGCTAGCTTTCTCCATCCGAGGAAAAAGGCTATCACTGTCCACCCTATCTAAACCTCTAATCATCTTATATGTTTCAATAAGGTCCCCTCGTAGCCGCCTTCTTTCTAACGAAAACAACCTCAAATCCCTCAGTCTCTCCTCATAGGACCTCCCCTCCATACCAGGCAATATCCTGGTAAACCTCCTCTGCACCCTCTCCAAACCCTCCACATCCTTCCGATAATGTGGGGACCAGAACTGTATTGTGTATACTCCAAGTGCAGCCGCACCAGAGTTTTGTACAGTTGCAACATGACGCTGCGGCTCCTAAATTCAATCCCCCTACCAATAAACGCCAAGACACCGTATGCCTTCCTAACAACCCTATCTACTTGATTCCCAACTTTCAGGGATCTATGTACACATACACCTAGATCCCTCTGTTCATCCACACTATTCAGAGTCCTACCGTTAGCCCTATACTCTACACATCCGTTATTCCTGCCAAAGTGAATTACCTCACACTTTTCCGCATTAAACTCCATCCTCCACCTCTCGGCCCAGCTCTGCAACTTGTCCAAGTCTCCCTGTAGACTAAGACACCCTTCCTCACTATCTACCACACCTCCAACTTTGGTGTCATCAGCAAATTTACTAATCCACCCAACTATACCCTCATCCAGATCATTTATAAAAATTACAAACAGCAGTGGCCCCAAAACAGATCCCTGAGGCACACCACTCGTAACTGAACTCCATGTCGAATACTTACCATCAACCACCACCCTCTGTCTCCTATCCGCCAGCCAATTCCTAATCCAATTTCCTAGATCACCCTCAATCCCATACATCTGCAATTTCTGCAGAAGCCTTCCATGGTGAACCTTATCAAACGCCTTACTAAAGTCCATATATACCACGTCAACTGCCTTACCCCCATCCACCTCTTTGGTCACTTTCTCAAAAAACTCAATAAGGTTAGTAAGGCATGACCTACCCTCCACAAAACCATGCTGACTATCTCTAATCAATTCGTTATTCTCAAATAACTATAAATCCTATCCCTAATAATTTTTTCTAAAACCTTACCCACAACAGAAGTAAGACTCACCAGTCTATAATTCCCAGGGAAGTCTCTGTTCCCCTTCTTAAACAATGGGACAACATTCGCTAACCTCCAATCTTCTGGCACTATACCTGTGACCAACGACAACCTGAAGATCAGAGCCAGAGGCTCTGCAATCGCCTCCCTTGCCTCCCAGAGAATCCTAGGGTAAATTCCGTCCAGCCCAGGGGACTTATCTATTTTCAAACCCTCAAGAATATCTAGCACATCCTCCTTATCAACTGCAATACTGTCCAGTTTACAACCCTGTAACCCAGTGTTCTCCACAGCTACATTTATGTCCCCCTGCGTGAACACCGAAGAGAAATATTGATTCAATCCCTCTCCAATCTCTTCCGGTTCCACACATAAATTCCCACTGCTGTCTCTAACTGGCCCTAATCTTGCCCTAACCAACCTTTTGTTCTTAACATATCTATAGAACGCCTTAGGATTCTCCTTAATCCTATCAGCCAAAGTCTTCTCATGTCCTCTTTTAGCCCTTCTTAACTCTCTCTTTAACTCCCTCCTAGCCAATCTAAAGCTTTCTAGTGCACTACCTGAGCCCTCAAGTCTCATCCGGACATAAGCCTCCTTTTTCTTTTTAACCAGCGAACCAACTTTCCTAGTGCACCACGGTTCCCTAGCTTAACCAATTCCTCCTTGCCTGACAGGGACATACATATCAAGGACTCGCAGTAGCTGCTCCTTGAAAAAACTCCACATTTCGGACTTCCGAGACCCTGTAGTCTCCTAGTCCAACCTATGCTTCCTAATTCTCTCCTAATAGCCTCATAATTACCCTTCCCCCAGCTAAAACTACTGACCCGAGGTTCATGCCTATCCCTTTCCATCACTGAGGTGAACGTAACCGAATTGTGGTCACTATCACCAAAATGCACCCCAACTTCCAAGTCTAGCACCTGGTCTGGCTCATTTCCCAGCACCAAATCCAATATAGCCTCACCTCTAGTTGGCTTATCTACATACTGACTCAAAAAACCCTCCTGCACGCTTTGTACAAAAACTGACCCCTCTAACGAGTTTCTTGACTCAGTATGTTGATAGGCCAACTAGAGGTGAGGCTATATGGGATTTGGTGCTGGGAAATGAGCCAGACCAGGTGCTAGACTTGGAAGTTGGGGTGCATTTTGGTGATAGTGACCACAATTCGGTTACGTTCACCTTAGTGATGGAAAGGGATAGGCATGAACCTCAGGCTAGTAGTTTTAGCTGGGGGAAGGGTAATTATGAGGCCATTAGGAGAGAATTAGGAAGCATAGGTTGGGCTAGGAGATTACAGGGACTGGGAACGTCCGAAATGTGGAGTTTTTTCAAGGAGCAGCTACTGCGAGTCTGTGATAGGTATGTCCCTGTCAGGCAAGGAGGAATTGGTAGGGCTAGGGAACCGTGGTGCACTAAAAAAGTTGATTCGTTGGTTAAAAAGAAAAAGGAGGCTTATGTTCGGATGAGACTTGAGGGCTCGGGTAGTGCACTAGAAAACTTTAGATTGGCTAGGAGGGAGTTGAAGAGTGAGTTAAGAAGGGCTAAAAGAGGACATGAGAAGACTTTGGCTGATAGGATTAAGGAGAATCCTAAGGCGTTCTATAGGTATGTGAAGAACAGAAGGTTGGTTAGGGCAAGATTAGGGCCAGTGATAGACAGCAGAGGGAAGTTATGTGTGGAACCGGAAGAGATTGGAGAGGGATTGAACCAATATTTCTCTTCGGTGTTCACGTAGCTGAGGAGGACACAGGGTTGCAGGGGAGTAGAATAGACAGTATTACAGTTGATAAGGAGGATGTGCTGGATATTCTTGAGGGAATTGAAGATAGATAAGTCCCCTGGTCCGGATGGGATTTACCCTAGGATTCTCTGGGAGGCAAGAGAAGTGATTGCAGAGCCTCTGGCTCTGATCTTCAGGTCGTCGTTGGCCTCTGGTATAGTACCGGAAGATTGGAGGTTAGCGAATGTTGTCCCATTGTTTAAGAAGGGGAACAGAGACTTCCCCGGGAATTATAGACCGGTGAGTCTCACTTCTGTTGTGGGCAAGGTTTTAGAAAAAATTATTAGGGATAGGATTTATAGTTATTTGGAGAGTAATGAATTGATTGGAGATAGTCAGCATGGTTTTGTAGCGGGTAGGTCGTGCCTTACTAACCTCATTGAGTTTTTTGAAAAAGTGACCAAAGAGGTGGATGGGGGTAAGGCAGTTGACGTGGTATATATGGATTTTAGTAAGGCATTTGCTCAGGTTCACCATGGTAGGCTTCTGCAGAAAATGCAGATGTATGGGATTGAGGGTAATCTAGGAAATTGGATCAGGAATTGGCTAGCAGATAGGAGACAGAGGGTGGTGGTTGATGGTAAATATTCGTCATGGAGTTCGGTTACGAGTGGTGTGCCTCAGGGATCTGTTTTGGGGCCACTGCTGTTTGTAATTTTTATTAATGATCTGGATGAGGGTATAGTTGGGTGGATTAGTAAATTTGCTGATGACACCAAAGTCGGAGGTGTGGTAGATTGTGAGGAAGGGTGTCATAGTTTGCAGAGAGACTTAGACAGGTTGCAGAGCTGGGCCGAGAGGTGGCGGATGGAGCTTAATGCGGAGAAGTGTGAGGTAATTCACTTTGGAAGGAATAACAGATGTGTTGAGTATAGGGCTAACGGGAGGACTTTGAATAGTGTGGATGAGCAGAGGGATCTAGGTGTATGTGTACATAGATCCCTGAAAGTTGGGAATCAAGTAGATAGGGTTGTTAAGAAGGCATACGGTGGCTTGGCGTTTATTGGTAGGGGGATTGAATTTAGGAGTCGCAGTGTCATGTTGCAACTGTACACAACTCTGGTGCGGCCGCACTTGGAGTACTGTGTGCAGTTCTGGTCCCCACATTACAGGAAGGATGTGGAGGCTTTGGAGAGGGTGCAGAGGAGGTTTACCAGGATGTTGCCTGGTATGGAGGGGAGGTCCTATGAGGAGAGACTGAGGGATTTGGGGTTGTTTTCGCTGGAAAGAAGGCGGCTAAGAGGGGATCTTATTGAAACATATAAGATGATTAGAGGTTTAGATAGGGTGGACAGTGATAGCCTTTTTCCTCGGATGGAGAAAGCTAGCATGAGGGGGCATGGCTTTAAATTAAGGGGGGGTAGTTATAGGACGGATGTCAGGGGTAGGTTCTTTACCCAGAGGGTGGTGAGGGATTGGAATGCCCTGCCTGCTGCGGTTGTAAATGCGCCTAGTTTGGGGGCGTTTAAGAGATCCGTGGATAGGTTTATGGACGAAAAGGGATTGGTTTAGGTTAGAGGGTCATTGTTTTTTTAACTGGTCGGCGCAACATCGTGGGCCGAAGGGCCTGTTCTGCGCTGTAATGTTCTATGTTCTATGAAACCTTCCTGCACGCTTTGTACAAAAACTGACCCCTCTAATGAGCTAGAGCTATAGCTATTCCAATCAATATTAGTAAAGTTAAAGTCCCCCATAACAATTACCCTATTACTTTCACTCCTATCCAGGATCGTCTCCGCAATCCTTTCCTCAACCTCTCTAGAACTTTTAGGAGGTCTATAAAAGACTCCCAACAGTGTGACCGCTCCTCTCCTATTTCTAATCTCCGCCCATACTACCTCAACAGACAAGTCCTCATCAAACTTCCTCTCTGACACCGTGATACAGTCCTTGACTAATAATGCTACCCCTCCCCCCCTTCTACCTCCTTCTCTACTCCGACTAAAGCATTTGAACTCCGGAACCTGCAACAACCATTCCTGACCCTGCTCTATCCATGTCTCTGAAATGGCCACAACATCAAAGTTCCAGGTACTGATCCACGCTGCAAGTTCATCCACTTTATTGCGAATACTCCTCGCATTAAAGTATACACATTTCAAACCCTGCTCCGCTTCACCCCCACGATGCCGTGCATTGCAGTCCCCATCTATGCCCCCGTCACTTTCACCCCTGCTACTCAGGATCCCACCTGAGATGGAAATATTTAGAGAGCCTTCCTTTCATGTGTATTCTTTAATTTTCCATCACCATTCACATCTACAGGACTGCAAAACATTTGTCTGATCCATTGATTTTGGAATTGTTTAGTTCTGTCTCTTACTGCGTTTGCTATTGGCGTGCAAATAATCCTCAGCTGTAGCTTCACCAGGTAAGCCTGGTGCTGCTCCATGTGGCATTCTGGCCAGAGGGTTTGGGGAACCAATCAGAGTCTGAGAGCTGTGAGTTTGCTGATGGGCTCATTTGTTGTCCTCCTTGTAACGAATAATCTCAGAATTCATCTGACCAAGGGCAAATTCTAAATTTATTATGAGATTAGGTGCCTCCAGAAAAGGAGATGGGATTCCCCAATCAATGTCACGAACAAAACACGTATTCTTTTCCAGATACAATCCACAACCCAATCCATAAACACCATCTCCCTCAAACTCAACTGTCCCAAATACAGACACCATTCCTGTCTGCATTGGCAACTGAGATTTTAATTTATTTAACTCCTGCTGGAACTTGGAGTAATCAGAACTTCGATTCACTTCACTAACCTGATTTTTGATTTTGATTTGATTTGATTTATTACTGTCACATATAAACATGCAGTGAAAAGTATTGTTTCTTGTGCGCTATACAGACAAAACATATCGTTCATAGAGAAGGAAAGGAGAAAGTGCAGAATATAGTGTTACAGTCATAGCTAGGGTATAGAGAAAGCAACATGATGAGAGGTAAGTCCATTCAAAAGTCTGACAGCAACAGGGAAGAAGCTGTTCTTGAGTCTGTTGGTACGTGACTTCAGACTTTTGTATCTTTTTCCCGATGGAAGAAGGTGGAAGAGAGAATGTCTGGGATGCATGGGGTCCTTAATTATGCTGGCTGCTTTGCGGAGGCGGCGGGAAATGTAGACAGAGTCAATGGATGGAAGGCTGGTTTGGGTGACAAATTGGGCTACATTCATAACTTTTCATAGTTTGTTGATATACTTTAAACTGGCTCCTGGACAATATATTTACCTCATTCTTTGTTCCTGCTTTTCCTACCTTTCCACGAAACTACTCATTTTCTTCTTTTAACTTCTCAGCTAACTCTCATAATTTCTAACTCATCTTTTAACTTCATTTTATTGGATTTCTCATTCTGTATCTCTTCTAAAACTAATAATTGCAATAACTTTTCTCAATTTCAACAAAACATTTTCCTTTATCTCTGTTTCTCTCATTAAAATATCTCTGACTCACAGATCCCAGACCCAAAAAAAATTTACTGTAACATTCTACCCATTTCTCTCGGCTTAGTCCCAGGAGAACAAGTGACTGAAGGGGACAGCACCTCCTAATTTACCAATCAGTCCCTCTAAATCAGTTGGTATTGAGAGCATGATGGACACCTCCACTCTACTCCAGAGTTAGGTTTTACCCTTGCCTTATGGTCGACAAGAGAGTTCACCCTTTCCCTTGACTAACCTTAGTTCAAAGTCTCACTTCTAGACTAACTAAGGTAGGAAGACAGGTGCTTGGCCCAGCAACAATTCGCACACTAAAAAAATTAGTTCCTACGCTTGGCGTATCAGGAACGTGAATCAATCCCCCACCAAAATATTACTGAAAGCTAGGTCTTTAATCGCACTCACAGCCGGCTATCACCTCCCCTGTTTAAACTAGCTCTGCCATTGTTTTGTCACACCAAGTGAAATACCTGGATAGACTTTTAGCCACTTTACAAATAAAAAGATCGATCTCAGGGTAACAGTAGCTACCTCTTATCGAGTTCCATCTGCAGTGATGTTCTGTTATTCAAATTTAATTTAAACACTTTCCAACCTTTCCAATTCAATTATTTATTTATTTAACACTTCTAGTACCAATTCAAACATCAATACTTGCAGCTCATTAACTGTTTACTGAACTTTGGCTCTAACTGAACAGCAATTTTGACTATTTAACTGAAGATAGACACTACCGAGTTAGGAAAACATTGGCCAAGAAATATTCTCGCTGTGGAATCAATCTTCTTCTCTCTGAAGTATTCTTCAGGGTACAAGCTTTGTTGGTCCTTCCAAGTTATCGCTGCCAAACAAATACATGTCTTTTATCCACAATTCTCCACTTGCTTCCAGAAGATTCTCTGTCATCCAGCCAATTGTGTAACCAGAAACTGATCACATGGCTTGAATATCCGGTGAAACCACTTTTGAACGAAGTCATGATGCTTAGTTCATTCTCACATTCTCCAAGATAAGCACAGGACCTCGCTGTGGGCTCAGGCTGCCTGCCTGGCTATCTGTCCTCCTTGGTCTTGGTCACCTGGGCAGCTGCTGTTTTAAAAAATATCTTTACAGATCCTCAATATTTTAAAATAGCCACTATACATATCAGCCATAAATCAGACCATGACGTCTCCGTTAATGTAAACAACTTCCCTGACTAATCTGCCCAACACAGGAAGTTTTAGATCACAGCTCCCAGACCAGAGACTCTTTATCACCTGCATCTGGTCTTAATCTATAAATTGACCAAAATTCCCAGCGTGCTTACCTTTCAGCCAGAATAGCCATTTTAAAGCCACTGTTGCCATTATTATTGTTAAATTACTGTTGTAGCCAATCTTTTTTCCATCCACAAGTTTATCAGCAACCGATGAAGAGCAATATTTGGCTCTGATTGGTGGAGCCTTAGAGCTAGAAAGCAGTGAGAAAGTTCAATGAGAGTTGGTGACTTTGAGAAAACAGCAACAAAATTGAGGATCTGGAAAGATATTTTTTAAAACAGCAGCAGCCCAGGTTTCTTAACCAAGACCGAGGAGGACAGATAGCCAGGCAGGCAGCCTGAGCCCACAGCGAGGTCCTGTGCTTATCTTGGGGAATGTAAGCTTAAGAGGGCCAGGGGAGATGGACAGGCACTGGCCAGCATTTATCAAGGGGAGCAGTGGGGCAACTCTCGACCCCCGCGTCAGGGCTGAGGAGGATAGGTGGACAACCTGAGTATTACAAATGGCAGGCCAATTTCTGAGCAGGACCAGGGGTTTGTTGAGGCCAGAAAAACCTGTTACAGCAGTGAAGTTGCCCCAGTATTCAGTGAGGGGATGAGTGGATGAACAGCAAGGTTGAGAGGTCTGCTGGACAATGAAGCAAGGGCAAGCTGAGGAGGCCAGCCAAGCAGCAGGTAAGGCAGCCAATGAGCAGGCACATTTCCCGAGGTCACCATTGTCAAGCAGAGATGAGGTGTGACGGCTGAGCAGGCGCCAGCAGTCATTGAGGGCAGCAGTGGGAGACTCCACCAGGCCAGCAGGGCTGAACAGGGCTGGTGTGTAACAAACCAAGGGTGAAGGTGAGATGAAGTTATGCCATGTAGTGAGCAAGCACATTTCCCATAAATCAAGGGTGAGATGAGAAGGCCAGATAGCCAGGCAGGCAGTCAGGGAGCCAGCAGAACCACAAAGCTGCCAAGTGAACTAGGGCAAAAAAAGCCTGCTCTCAGAAAATTCATTTGTCCAAATCAAAATCAATCTGAAAACTGAAGACTAGGCAAGAGGATAAAGCTAGGCACAAAGAGAATTTGTCATTTTAGTTAAGAAAGTTTGAAGTACTGAACAGTGCACAAACTGCACATCCACCAAATAAGAACAAAGAAAATTACAGCAGAGGAACAGGCCCTTCAGCCCTTTGTCTGACTTTGTCTGACCGTGTTGTCTGACTTAACTAAAACCCCCTACCCTTCCGTGGACCATATCCCTCTATTCCCATCTATTCATGTATTTGTCCAAACGCCCCTTAAAAGTCATCACCGTAATTGCTTCCACTACATCCCTCAGCAGCAAGTTCCAGGCACTCACCACCCTCAGTGTAAAAAAAATCTATCTCACATATCTCATAGAATATGGAATATAGAAAAACTGCAGCACAAACAGGCCCTTTGGCCAAAAGTTGCGCCGAACATATCCCTACCTACTAGGATTATCTATAACCCGCTGTCTTACTAAGTCCCATGTACTTATCCAAAAGTCTCTTAAAAGACCCTATCGAATCTGCCTCCACCACCACCGACGGCAGTCGATTCCACGCACCCACCACCCTCTGAGTGAAAAACTTATCCCTGACATCTCCTCTGTACCTAATCCCCAGCACCTTAAACCTGTGTCCTCTTGTGGCAACCATTTCAGCCCTGGGAAAAAACTTCTGAGAATCCACTCAATCAATACCTCTCAACATCTTATACACCTCCGTCAGGTCATCTCTCATCCTTCATCCCTCTAAGGAGAAAAGATGAGCTCTCTCAACCTGTCATGCTACCTAATCCAGACAACATCCTTGTAAATTTCAGCACCCTTTCTATGGCTTCCACATCCTTCCTGTAATGAGGTGACCAGAACTGAGGACAGTACTCCAAGTGGGGTCTGATCAGGATTATATTCAGCTGCAGCATTATCTCCCTACTCCGAAACTCAATCCCTCGATTGATGAAGGCCAGTACACTATACACCTTCTTAACCACATCCTCCACCTGCAAAGCTGATTTGAGAGTCCTGTGAACCCGGACCTCAAGATCCTTCTGATCTTCCACATTGCTAAGAGTCTTACCCTTAATATTATATTCTGTCATCCCATTCGACCTGCCAAAATGAACCACCACACACTTGTCTGGATTGAAGTCTGTCTGCCAGTTCTCCGCCCAGTCTTGCATCCTGTCTATGTCTCATTGCAACTTCTGACATCCCTCCAGACTATCCACAACACCACCAACCTTCGTGTCGTCAGCAAACTTACCAACCCATCCCTCCACTTCCTCATCCAGGTCATTTATAAAAATGACAAACAGCAAGGGTCCCAGAACAGATCCCTGGGGCACTCCACTGGTGACCAACCTCCATGCAGAAAAAGACCCATCCACAACCACTCTCTGCCTTCTGTGGGCAAGCCAGTTCTGGATCCACAAAGCGACGTCCCCTTGGATCCCATGCCCCCTCACTTTCTCAATAAACCTTGCATGGGGCACCGTATCGAACGCCTTGCTGAAGCCCATATAAACCACATTTACCGCTCTTCCTTCGTCAAAGTGTTTAGTCACATCTTCAAAAAACCCAACCAGGCTCGTAAGGCACGATCTGCCTTTGACAAAGCCATGCTGACTATTTTTGATCATATTACACCTCTCCAAATATTCATAAATCCAGTCTCTCACGATCTTCTCCATCAACTTACCAACTTACTGAGGTTAGACTCACCGGTCGATAATTTCCTGGGCTATCTCTTCTCCTTTTCTTGAATAGAGGAACCACATCTGCAATCCTCCAATCCTCTGGAACCTCTCCCGTCTCCATTGATGATGCAAAGATCATCGCCAGGGGCTCTTCAATCTCTTCTGTTGCCTCCCACAGTAACCTGGGGTACATCCCATCCGGTCCCGGCGACTTATCTATCTTGATGCTTTTCAAAAGCTCCAACACATCCTCTTTCTTAACATCCACATAATGTCCACATAGATTGGGGGAACGGCAAATTGTGCGGAGGGTGTGGAGAGTCTGCAGAAGGATCTAGATAGGCTGGGCGAATGGGCCAGGAAATGGCAAATGGAATTTAATGTTGGCAAGTGTGAGGTGGTCCACTTTGGTAGGAAGAATGGTAGGAAGGACTATTACTTACGGGGCGAAAAACTTCAGCAGGCGACGGTGCAGAGGGACCTCGGGGTCCTTGTGCATGAGTCGCAAAAACCCAGCTTGCAGGTGCAGCAGGTGGTCAGGAAGGCGAATGGGATGCTGGCCTTCATAGCGAAGGGGATTGAATATAAAAGTAGGGAGGCCTTGCTGCAGCTGTATAGGGCATTGGTGAGGCCGCAGCTGGAGTACTGTGTGCAGTTTTGGGCGCCGCACCTGCGCAAAGATATTTTGGCCTTGGAGGGAGTGCAGAGGAGGTTTACTAGGCTGATACCAGAGTTGCGGGGGTTGAGCTATGAGGAGAGGCTGAATAAACTGGGCTTGTACTCGTTGGAGTTTAGAAGAATGAGGGGAGATCTCATTGAGACGTATAAGATGATGAATGGGATGGATAGGATAGAGGTGGAGAGACCCTTCCCGCTCAAAAAAGACAGTAGGACTAGGGGGCACAGCCTCAAGATAAAAGGGGGGCGGTTTAGAACGGAGTTGAGGAGGAACTTCTTCACTCAAAGGGTGGTGAATCTCTGGAATTCTCTGCCCGTTGAAGTGGTGGAGGCTGCCTCGCTAAATATTTTTAAGACGCGGGTTGATGGGTTTTTGATAAGAGAGGGGATTAAGGGTTATGGGGAGAGGGCGGGAAAGTGGAACTGAGCCACGACAGATCAGCCATGATCTTATTGAATGGCGGGGCAGGCTCGAAGGGCTAGATGGCCTACTCCTGCTCCTATTTCTTATGTTCTTATGTTCAAGCTTTTCAATCCACTGCAAGTCTGCACTACAACCACCAAGATCCTTTTCCACTGTGAATACTGAAGTAAAGTGTTCATTCAGCACCTCTGCTATTTCTACTATACAAACTCTCTACCGTCACATTTGATAGGTCCTATTCCTTCACATCTCATCCTTTTATTCTTCACATACTTGTAGAATGCCTTGGGGCTTTCCTTAATCTTACCTGCCAAGGCCTTCTCATGACCCCCTCTGGCTCTCCTAATTTCCTTCTTAAGTTCCTTCCTTCAAATCGTATACTCCTCTAGATCTCTAACATTATCTAGCTCCCTGAACCTTTTATACGCTGTTCTTTTTTTCTTGACTAAATTCATTACAACTTTCGTGCATCACGGTTCCTGTAACCTACCAAAACTTGCCTGTCTCATCGAAACGTTGTCGCGCAGAACTCCAGACAAATATTCCTTGAAAATCTGCCACGTTACTTCTGTACATTTCCCCGATAAAACCTCCTTCCAATTTATGCCTCTAATATCCTGCCTGATGGCTTCATAATTCCCCTTACAGATAAACATTTTCCGAGCTTGTCTGATCCTATCTCTCTCCAATGCTAGTGTAAAGGAGATAGAGTTATGATCACTATCCCCAAAATGTTCTCCAACTGAGAAATCTGACACCTGTCCAGGTTCATTACCCAATACCAAATCAAGTTAATGCAATTACTGTCACTAGAGAGGTACTGCTTGAAAGACTAACAGGACTGAAGGTAGACAAGTCCCCGGGACTGGATGAAATGCATCCCAGGGTCTGAAAGAAATGGCAGAGGTGATAGCGGATGCCTTAGTAATTATTTATCAAAATTTGCTGGACTCCTGGGAAGTGCCGGAAGATTGGAAAATGGCTAATGTTACGCCGCTGTTTAAAAAAGGTAGCAGACAAAAAGCAGGGAATTATAGGCCAGTTAGTTTAACGTCTGTAGTCAGAAAAATGCTTGACTCCGTCATCAAAGAAGAAATATCGAGGCACCTTGAAAAGAACGGTTTGATCAAGCAGACGCAGCACAGATTCGTTAAGGGGAAGTCGTGTTTAACAAATTTATTGGATTTCTATGAGGGTGTGACTAGTGCTGTAGACAGAGGGGAACCGGTGGGTGTGGAGTTTTTAGATTTCCAGAAGGCGTTTGATAAGGTGCCTCACAAAAGGTTGCTACAGAAGGTTAGGGTGCATGGAGTTGGGGGTAAGGTGTTAGCGTGGGTAGAGGATTGGCTGTCTAATAGGAAGCAGAGAGTTGGTATCAATGGGTGCTATTCTGGTTGGCGGTTAGTGACTAGTGGAGTGCCGCAGGGATCGGTGCTGGGACCTCAACTGTTTACCATTTACAAAGATGATCTGGAGGAGGGGGCTGAGTGTAGGGTGACGAAATTTGCTGATGATACGAAGATGAGTGGAAAAGCAAATTGCGTGGAAGGTGCGGAAAGCCTGCAGACAGATCTGGATAGGATAAGCAAGTGGGCGAGGACCTGGCAGATGGAGTATAATGTTAGCAAGTGTGAGGTTATCCACTTTGGTAGAAATAATAGTAGGAGGGATTATTATTTAAAAGGCGAAAAGCTGCAGCATTCTATGGTGCAGAGGGACCTGGGGGTCCTTGCGCATGAGTCGCAAAAACCCAGTCTGCAGGTGCAGCAGGTGATCAAGAAGGCGAATGGAATGTTGGCCTTTATAGCGAGGGGGATAGAATATAAAAGTAGGGAGGTCTTGCTGCAACTGTACAGAGTACTGGTGAGGCCACAACTGGAGCACTGTGTGCAGTTTTGGTCACCGCATTTGCAGAAGGATATTTGGCCTTGGAGGGAGTGCAGAGAAGGTTCACTAGGCTGATACCAGAGATGAGAGGCTTAGCCTATGTGGAGAGATTGAATAGACTGGGTCTGTACTCGTTGGAGTTTAGAAGGATGAGGGGAGATCTTATAGAGACGTATAAGATAATGAAGGGGATAGATAGGGTAGAGGTAGAGAGATTCTTCCTGCTTAGAAAGGATAGCAGGACTAGAGGGCACAGCCTCAAGATAAGTTGGGGGGAGGGGCTGCAGTTTAGATCAGAGTTGAGGAGGAACTTCTTTGCTCAAAGGGTGGTGAGTCTCTAGAATTCTCTGCCCGTTGAAGTGGTGGAAGCTACCTCGCTGAATATATTTAAGACACGGGTAGATAGGTTTCTGATAGACAAGGAAATTAAGGGTTATGGGGAGAAAGCGGGAAAGTGGAACTGATCCACTTCAGATCAGCCATGATCTTGTTGAATTGCGGGGCAGGCTCAAAGGGCTAGATGGCCTACTCCTGCTCCTATTTCTTATCTTCTTATGTTCTTAAGTACAGCCTCTCCTCTCGTAGGCTTATCCACGTGCTGTGTCAGGAAACCCTCCTGAACACACCTAACAAACTCCTCCCCATCTAAACCCCTTACCCTAGGGAGACTCCAATTGATATTTGGGAAATTAAAACCTCCCATCACAACAATTCTGTTATTACTACATCCCTCCAGGATCTATTTCCCTATCTGCACCTCAACTTCCCCGTTACTATTGGGTGGCCGATAGAAAACATCCTGTTTCTAACCTTCAACCACAGAGACTCTGTAGGCAATCCCTCCATGGCGTCTGTCTTTTCTGGAGCCTTGACACTATCTCTGATCAATAGTGCCACTCCCCCACTTCTTTTGCCTCCCTCCCTGTCCTTCCTGAAACATCTGAAACCCGGCACTTGAAGTATCCAGTCCTGTCCCTGAGTCATCCAAATCTCTGTAATGGCCACCACATCACATTCCCAAGTAGCAATCCACGCTGTAAGCTCATCTACTTTGTTATCAACACTCCTAGCATTAAAATAGACGCATCTCAAACCTTCGGCCTGAGCGCTTCCTACCTCCATTACCCGCCTATCCTCCCTCTGACACTGTCGACAATCTCTCTCTATTTGCGAGCTAACCTCTCTCCCAGTCACTTCATTTTGATTCCCTACCCCCCAACTATTCTAGTTTAAAGTCTCCCCTGTAGCCTTAGCAAACCTTCCCACCAGGATATTGGTCCCCCTGGGATTCAAGTGACACCCATCTTTATTGTGCAGGTCACACCTGCCCCTAAAGAGGTCCCAATGATCCAGGAACCTGAATCCCTGCCCCCTGCTCCAGTCCCTCAGCCACGCATTTATACTCCAAAATCTCCTTTAAACCTTGCCTCTCACACCCTAGATTTGTAGACTTCTATCAGAACACCGCTCAACCTCCGTTGTTCCAGTGAGAATAAACCAAGTTTCTCCAACCTTTCCTCATAGCTAATGCCCCCCATAACAGGCAACATCCTGGTAAATCTTTTGGCCTGTCCAAAGCCTCCACATCCTTCTGGTACTGTGGCGACCAGAATTTCAAATGCGGCCTAACTAAGGTTCTATAAAGCTGTAACATGACTTGCCAATTTTTAAACTCAGTGCCCTGGCCGATGAAGGCAAGCATGCCGTATGCCTTCTTGACTACCTTCTCCACCTACGTTGCCACTTTCAGTGACCTGTGTACCTGTACACCCAGATCTCTTTGCCTATCAATACTCTTAAGAGTTCTGCCATTTACTGTCTATTTCCTATTTGTATTAGACCTTCCAAAATGCATTACTTCACATTTGTCCAGATTAAACTAACATAAGATCATAAGAAATAGGAGCAGGAGTAGGCCATCTAGCCCTTCGAGTCTGCCCCACCTTTCAATAAGATCATGGCTGATCTGAAGTGGATCAGTTCCACTTTCCCGCTCTCTCCCCATAACCCTTAATTCCCCTGTCTATCAAAAACCTATCTACCCGAGGTAGCCTCCACCACTTCAACGGGCAGAGAATTCCAGAGATTCACCACCCTTTGAGTGAAGAAGTTCCTCCTCAACTCTGATCTAAACTGCACCCCCCTTATCTGAGGCTGTGTCCTCTAGTCCTGCTATCCTTTCTAAATGGGAAGAATCTCTCTACCTCTACCCGATCCATCTCCTTCATTATCTTATACGACTCTACAAGATCCCCCCTCATCCTTCTAAACTCCAACAAGTACAGACCCAGTCTATTTAGTCTCTCTTCATAGGCCACCCCACTCATCTCCGGTATCAGCCTAGTGAACCTCCTCTGCACTCCCTCCAAGGCCAATATATCCTTTCGCAAGTGCGGCGACCAAAACTGCACACAGTACTCCAGCTGCGGCCTCACCAGTACCCTGTACAGTTGCAGCAAGACCTCCCTGCTTTTATATTCTATCCCCCTCGCTATAAAGGCCAGCATTCCATTTGCCTTCTTGATCACCTGCTGCACCTGCAGACTGGGTTTTTGCGACTCATGCATAAGGACCCCCAGGTCCCTCTGCACTGTAGCATGCTGCAGCTTTTCGCCCTTTAAATAATAATCCCTCCTACTATTATTCCTGCCAAAGTGGATAACCTCACAGTTGCTAACATTATACTCCATCTGCCAGGTCCTTGCCCACTCGCTCAGCCTATCCAGATCTCTCTGCAGACTTTCCACACCCTCCACGCAATTTGCTTTTCCACTCATCTTCGTGTCATCAGCAAATTTCATCACCTCACACTCAGCCCCCTCCTCCAGATCATCTATACAAATGGTAAATAGCTGAGGCCCCAGCACCAATCCCTGCGGCACTCCGCTAGTCACCGACTGCCACCCAGAATAGCACCCATTGATACCAACTCTCTGCTTCCTATTAGACAGCCAATCCTCTATCCACATTAACACCTTGCCCCAACTCCGTGCACCCTTACCTTCTGTAGCAACCTTTCGTGAGGCACCTTATCAAACGCCTTTTGGAAATCTAAAAACACCACATTCACCGGTTCCCCTCTGCCAAGATGGCAGGTAAACTCCATCTGCCATGGTCAGGAAGGCGAATGGGATGCTGGCCTTCATAGCGAGGGGGATTGAATATAAAAGTAGGGAGGTCTTGCTGCAGCTGTATAGGGCATTGGTGAGGCCGCAGCTGGAGTACTGTGTGCAGTTTTGGGCGCCGCACCTGCGCAAGGATATTTTGGCCCTGGAGGGAGTGCAGAGGAGGTTTACTAGGCTGATACCGGAGTTGAGGGGATTGAGCTATGAGGAGAGGCTGAATAAACTAGGCTTGTACTCGTTAGAGTTTAGAAGAATGAGGGGAGATCTCATTGAGACGTATAAGATGATGAATGGGATGGATAGGATAGAGGTGGAGAGACCCTTCCCGCTCAAAAAAGACAGTAGGACTAGGGGGCACAGCCTCAAGATAAAAGGGGGGCGGTTTAGAACGGAGTTGAGGAGGAACTTCTTCACTCAAAGGGTGGTGAATCTCTGGAATTCTCTGCCCGTTGAAGTGGTGGAGGCTGCCTCGCTAAATATTTTTAAGACGCGGGTTGATGGGTTTTTGATAAGAGAGGGGATTAAGGGTTATGGGGAGAGGGCGGGAAAGTGGAACTGAGCCACGACAGATCAGCCATGATCTTATTGAATGGCGGGGCAGGCTCGAAGGGCTAGATGGCCTACTCCTGCTCCTATTTCTTATGTTCTTATGTTCTTATGCCATCTCTCTGCCCAAGCCTCGAACCGATCTCTGTCCTGCTGTATACTCTGATGGCCCTCATGGCTGTCTGCAAACTCACCAATCTTTGTATCATCTGCAAATTTACTAATCAAACCAGTTACATTTTCCTTCAAATCATTTATAAATATTACAAACAGAATGTATGGGTGAATTGTCTGATAACTTTGACTTGCCGATATCCGAAGTTAGCACATTGCTCAAATAAATTGAATCAGAAGTTCAATAACATGAAGAAGTGGACTCTGAAATGGAAATGGAAAGACAAAATACTGCTCAAGATCATTCTTCTGCAGCTGAAGTGAGGGAAGAAACTGTGGCCTAACTAGAATTTTATACAGTTTCAGTATGACCTTCTGGCTCTGTATTCAATGCCGAGGCTAATAAAAGCAAGTATCCCATATGTGTTCTGAACCGCAGATTTTATCTACCTGTCCTGCCACCTTCAGGTACGTCTGATCTTCAATACTATCCAGTGTCCTACTGTTCACAGTGTAATCCTTTGCCTTGTTAGCCCTCCCCAGGCGTATTACCTCACACATTTCCAGGTCGAATTCCATTTGCTGATGCTGTGCGCACCTGACCATTTCATTGATATCCTGCAGTCTACGCTATCCTCACTTTTTGGCACCCTACGATTTTTGAGTCATTCACAAATTTCTGGATTATAGCCCTTGCATTTAAGTCTAAGTCATTAAGAATACCACAAATAGCAAGGGCTCCAGCACTGAGCCCTGTGGATACGATTTTGTCTTTTAAAGCAGATACGATTTTGTCTTTTAAAGCAGATACAATTTTGTCTTTTAAAAGGTGTCTAGACAACTAAGCTGGTTTTGTGAAGGGAGGTCGTGCTTCACAAACCTTACCGAGTTTTTTGAAAAGGTGACCAAAGAGGTGGATAAGTGTATGGCAGTTGACGTGGTGTATATGGATTTTAGCAAAGCGTTTGATAAGGCTCCCCATGGTAGGCTACCGCAAAAAATGCAGATGCATGGGACTGAGGGTGATTTAGTAGTTTGGATCAGGAATTGGCGAGCTGATAGAAGACAGAGGGTGGTAGTTGATGGGCAACATTCAACCTGGAGTTCAGTTACAAGTGGTGTACCTCAGTGATGTGTTTTGGGGGCCACTGCTGTTTGTCATTTTCATAAATGACCTAGATGAGGGTGTAGAAGGATGAGTTAGAAAATTGGCTGACGACACCAAAGTCGGAGGAGTTGTAGACAGTGAGGATGGATGTTACAGTTTGCAGGGGGACATAAATACGCTGCAGAGCTGGGCCGAGAGGTGGCAGATGGAGTTTAATACAGAAAAGTGTGAGGTGATTCACTTTGGTAAGAGTAACAGGAGTACAGAATATAGGGCTAATGGAAGGACGCTTGGTAGTGTCGACGAGCAGGGAGATAGATAGGGTGGATTCTCAGAGGCTATTTCCCCGGGTTGAAATGGTCGCTACGAGAGGACACAGATTTAAGGTGCGAGGAGGAAAGTACAGAAGTGATGTTAGGGGTAAGTTTTTCACTCAGAGGGTGGTGAGTGAATGAAATGGCTGCCGTCAGTGGTGGTGGAGGCGAACTCGCTGGGGTCTTTTAAAAGACTTCTGGATGAGTATATGGGGTTTTATGGGATTGGGGGTTATAGATAGGTCTATAGATTGGTAGGTGTTGATGTGATCGGCGCAACTCATGGGCCGAAGGGCCTGTTTGTGCTGTAGTGTTCTATGTTCTATGTTCTATCTTGGTGTACATGTGCATAGCTCCCTGAAAGTTGGCATCCAGGTTGATAAGTTTGTTAAGAAGACGTACAGTGTGTTAGCTTTTATTGGTGGAGGGATTGAATTTCGGAGCCGTGAGGTCATGTTACAACTGTACAAAACTCTGGTGCGGCCGCACTTGGAGTATTGCGTACAGTTCTGGTCGCCGCATTATGAGAAAGATGTGGAGGCATTGGAAAGGGTGTATCCAGGTTTACCAGGATGTTGCCTGGTATGGTGGTAAGGTCTTATGAGGAAAGGCTGAGGGACTTGAGTTATTTTCATTAGAGAGAAGAAGGTTAAGAGGTGACCTAATTGAGGCATACAAGATGATCAGAGGGTTAGATAAGGTGGACAGTGAGAGCCTTTTACCTCAGATGGTGATGGCTAACACGATGGGACATAGCTTTAAATTGAGGGGTGATAAATATAGGACGTATGTCAGAGGTAGGTTCTTTACTCAGAGGGTAGTAAGGGCGTGGAATGCCCTGCCTGCAGAAGTTGTGGACTCGCCAACTTTAAGGGCGTTCAAATGGTCAGTGGATAGGCACATGGATAACTGTGGATTAGTTTCGGTTAGACGGTCATTAGATTGGTTTCACTGGTCGGCGCAACATCGAGGGCCGAAGGGCCTGTACTGTGCTGGAATGTTCTATGTTTTATGGGTATTGAGGGATATGAGCTAAATGTGGGCAATTGGGATTAGTTTAGGGATCTAATAAAAAAAGGGCAGCATGGACAGGTTTGGCTGAAGGGTCTGTTTCCATGCTATAAACCTCTAGGACTATGACTAATCCAATTTGAAACAGACTCCCAGTCACACAAACATCCCTCTGCTTTAACCACAGCTTCTTGTCTCTCAGCCTATTTTAGACACAATATGCCACTTTGCCTTGCATCCCACAGGCCCTTCTCGATCAGCCTGCCATGAGGAACCTTATCAAAAGTCTCACTAAAGTCCATATGAACCACATTGAATGCATATTCCTCATCTAACTCCTGGTTACCTCCTCCAAAAAATCAGACTACATTTGTGAAACATGACCTTCCCTTAACAAATCCATACTGACTATTCCTGATTAATTCATAGTTGTCCAAGTGCAGTTCTTCCAAATTGTTTCTCATAACCTCCACAGCACTGAGGTTAAATTGACTGGCCTATATTGATTCACCAATAACTGGAGATATAATTGTTTCACAACCTACTATATGGTGGCACGATGGTACAATGGTTAGCACTGCCGCCTCACAGCGCCAGGGACCCTGGTTTGATTCCCAGCTTGGGTCCTGTGTGGCGTTTGCACATCCTCCCAATGGCTGCGTGAGTTTTGCTCCTGATGCTCCGGTTTCCTCTTGCAGTCTGAAAGACATAGTAGATAGGTCGCCATGTTAAATTCTCCCTCATGTACCCAAATAGGGGCCAGGGTGTGGAGACAAGGGAATTTTCACAGTAACTTCATTGAAGTGTTAATATAAGCCTACTTGTGACAATACCAAATAAACTTAAATTTTGTAGATACCTTTGGGACTTGCTATGTGATATTGAACTCTTTTGCCACATTTTGATTTGACATTTCAGCCTCCACTGTGGTTTGTTTTCATTTGTCACAGTGTGCTTTAAGTGGCAATTCCTGTAAACAAAATAAAGTATGGCCATTCACTGTTTCATTCCTCAGTGCAGTGCTTTGATTCATGTGGATGAAATAACCTGGTTAAATTTCAAACAATGCTTGGTATTCAACCGTCAGTCCCCTGGTGCATTCCCATTGCAATGCTTCTAATAATCTGAGGTCCCTATCTGCTTTAAGAAGACGACCATCGTCCTTATACCAAAGAAGAGTCAAGCAGAGTACCTTAATTAATTAATTAATTGATACCGGAATTGAGGGGGTTGAACTATGAGGGGAGGCTGAATAAACTGGGCTTGTACTCGTTAGAGTTTAGAAGAATGAGGGGAGATCTCATTGAGACGTGTAAGATGATGAATGGGATGGATAGGATAGAGGTGGAGAGACTCTTCCCGCTCAAAAAAGACAGTAGAACTAGGGGGCACAGCCTCAAGATAAAAGGGGGGCAGTTTAGAACGGAGTTGAGGAGGAACTTCTTCACTCAAAGGGTGGTGAACCTCTGGAATTCTCTGCCCGTTGAAGTGGTGGAGGCTGCCTCGCTAAATATTTTTAAGACGCGGGTTGATGGGTTTTTGATAGGAGAGGGGATTAAGGGTTATGGGGAGAGGGCGGGAAAGTGGAACTGAGCAGCGACAGATCAGCCATGATCTTACTGAATGGCGGGGCAGGCTCGAAGGGCTGGATGGCCTACTCCTGCTCTTATTTCTTATGTTCTTATGTTCTTAATGACTATCGGCTGGTGGCTCTGACATCCATCATTATGAAGTGCTTCAAAAAGTTAGTCATGACACAAATCAATTCCAGCCTCCCGAACTACCTGGGCCCACTACAGTTTTTCTACTACTGCAAAAGCTCCACAGCAGACTCCACCTCCCTGGCCCTGCACTCAGCCCTGGAACACCTAGATAACAAAGACACCTATGTCTGACTCCTATTTATGGACAACATCTCAGCCTTCAACACCATTATTCCTATATAAAACTTATCCCCAAATTCCATGTTCTGAGCCTCGGCTCCCTCCTGTGTGACTGGATCCTGAACTTCCTAACCCACAGACCACAATCAGTAAGGTTAGGCAGCAATACCTCTCCACGATTATCCTTAACACCAGCGCCCTACAAGGCTGTGTTTTCAGCTCCATACTATATTCTTTATACATCTAGGACTGAATTTGACTTTCAAGTTTGCTGACGACACCACTGTAGTGAGTCAGATCTCAAACAATGACGACGTAGAGTACAGGAATGAGATAGAAAATCTGGGAAACTGGTGCAATGACAATAATCTCTCCCTCAACGTCAGCAAAATGAAGGAGATTGTCATTGACTTCAGAAAGCGTACAGGAGAACATGCCCCTGTCTACATCAATGAGGTGAGTAGAAAGGGTCGAGACCTTCCACCTTCTTCCATCGGGAAAAAGATACAAATGTCTGAAATCACATACCAACCGATTCAAGAGCAGCTTCTTCCCTGCTGCTGTCAGACTTTTGAATGGACCGACTTCGCATTAAGTTGATCTTTCTCAACACCCAAGCTATGATTGTAACACTACATTCTGCACTCTCTCGTCTCCTTCTTTACGAATGGTATGCTTTGTCTATATAGCACACGCTTCCTTTCACACGCAGTATGAATTATTGTTTTTTTTCCCATTCTTGTGGTGTTCTGATGAGTGTAAGACAAATAGATATATCATTGTTAAATGGAATCCTTTTCTCTTGTGTTTTTTCTGAGGTCTGAGTACAGCAGGAACTCCACATGGTTGATTCTCTCACCAAAATATCCTGGTTTGTGTTCAGGCAGGGACATGATATATTTCCATTGTTAATCCATTAGGCAGAGGCACAAATCAGGTTCGATTGAAGGTTTTATGTTGAGTTTCTCCTTTCAGAAACAGTGTTGTTGAGATAAAACTTCAACGCGGATAAATGCGTAGTCGTCCATTTTGGCAGAACCAACGGGATGAACGAGTACACTATCAAGGGCAGGAGTCTTGGTAGTGTTGAGGAGCAGAAGGATCTTGGGGTCCGGGTCCACAGGACTCTTAAATCGGCCTCGCAGGTGGAAGAGGTGGTCAAGAAGGCGTATGGTGTACTGGCCTTCATAAATCGAGGGATTGAGTTTAGGAGTCGGGAGGTAATGCTGCAACTTTATAAGACCCTTGTCAGGCCTCATTTGGAGTACTGTGCGCAGTTCTGGTCGTCTCACTATAGGAAAGACGTAGAAGCTATTGAAAGGGTACAGAGGAGATTTACAAGGATGTTGCCTGGACTGGGAGGCATGCCTTATGAAGTTAGGTTGAGGGAGCTGGGTCTCTTTTCCCTGGAGAGACGAAGGTTGAGAGGCGACCTGATAGAAGTTTATAAAATGTTGAGAGGAATAGATAGGGTGGATTCTCAGAGGCTATTTCCCCGGGTTGAAATGGTCGCTACGAGAGGACACAGGTTTAAGGTGCGGGGAGGAAAGTACAGAAGTGATGTTAAGGGTAAGTTTTTCACTCAGAGGGTGGTGAGTGAATGGAATCGGCTGCCGTCAGTGGTGGTGGAGGCGAACTCGCTGGGGTCTTTTAAAAGACTTCTGGATGAGTATATGGGGTTTTATGGGATTGGGGGTTATAGATAGGTGTTGATGTGATCGGCGCAACTCGTGGGCCGAAGGGCCTGTTTGTGCTGTAGTGTTCTATGTTCTATGTTCTAAAACTCTGTGCTGTTGAATTTGAATCTTGAGCGTAATTGTTTTATTGTTTTTTTGACCCTCTCCATTTTGATTGACTCATTTCTTATTTTAGGCTTCAACCAGCCCAGGTTTTCAGTAGCTGCAGCAAAGATTCCTTGCAACGCAGTCTAGCTCGTGGTGTCGGGATGTGCCTTTATAACTTGCCTGATCCCAGTTTGTTGGTTCGAGGACAGAAATGTGGAAATTCTTATCTGGATCCAGGTGAAGAGTGTGACTGTGGAAAACCTGAGGTAGGCTTTGAAAGGCCAGAACAATATGAAAGATGCACTGGCCCAAACATTATGTAATGTGGAATTGTTCATTTTCAATATTTAATTCCTTCAAGCAACAATCTTTGCTTAAAATGGCAGAATGTCAAATTTATTGTTGAGCGTTATAGACTATGGGTCTTTTGTTATGTCACAGGTTATCTGTTACTTACTTTCTGTGACTCAGTATCATTGAATTGAATTTGTAAGTTTGTAACTATTTGCTGGAGAAGACAGGTGGCAAGACAGGAACTTGAAGTTCATGAAGTGAGTTTATTCACAACTCTATCAAGTGACCCAAGGAATTAGAATATCACTTCCAGGATTCCTGTGAGAAACACAGCTCACAGTTAAACAATTTAGTCAAGTCAAGTTCTGAAGGAGCAAGATTTTATTTGTCGTTCTTGCAAGACCGGGTGTCTAGTCAAAATAGGCACACCTTACATAGATTTGCAGCACATTTTATACTGTTTTTCAAACATTGTGATGGCTTGTATTGTGTTATTCCCCCTTATTTGGCTGTTAACCTTGTTAACTTTAAACACTGTAAATGGCTTGTATTGTGTCATTCCTTCAATTAACACTCTCTCAACTCCCATTTTGCGCTTAATCTCATCACTGCGGTTATCTGTTTCGTGTAACCTAGTTAACTGTCTGTCATGTGCCTCCCCCTTTCTGTATGCTGCTGAACTCGTCCATCACTGCTGATTGTACTGTTAGCTCTTGCAGCCTTAAAAATTACACTACTTCTCACAATCCCCCCTTTTCTTTTTACTGTCTGTAATTTTTCACTAGCATCCCTTTTTCCAGGTTTAGTCCAGATATGCGCGAGTAGGTTGTTCCAGTTTGGCTAACATACTATTCACTTGCTCGTCCCAATCTTATATAATTTATCCAATCTACGTTCTTATTTATTGTTACCCACCAAAACAAGGATTCAAACCCAGCTGTAATCTGATTTCGAGCTTTAAATTCATCTGGAACTCCCCGAGGCACTCCTATGGGATCTAGATATATCTTTTCATCAAAAGAAATTCCTATCACTGATCTCTTGTTTTTCCTGATCCTTTTGATTTTTCAAATGCCAGGGTAAATGGTATAGCCAATTGGACAATTGCACATGTACCTTTCCACTGAGGGGGTAGAGTTGGCCTCAGTACCCTTCCTCCACAATACCACCATATATCTGCTCTGGGGATTTTCAATGATGAATAGTTCCCTCCCATTCCATTCTCTGTAATGCTCCTGACCTCTGAGCATGATTCTAACTCCCCCATATTATGAGTTAACTCTGCCCTTTGTCGGTTCACACATGAAGTGTGATTCACAACGGCAGTGAGAAACTGAGGGGGAGTTTTTAAGTTCTTTGCTTCCACAGGAGGGAACATCAGGGATAGGGATGTGCAGTTCGGGTTGCCCCATGCTTCCTTTTCTTGATACAGGGCTAACATGCACTCCATACCTCTTCTGTCGCGTTTCCATCCCAGAGGGAAGGGTACTATTTGGGCCACTGGCTTCCCAGACGCACAGGCATAGCAATTGCTTTTATTTAAGCTTTTTACAGTGTATTTGACCCATTCTACCCAGGCATTAGTCTCCTCATACCCAGTCTCTATTTCAAGGATTTGTTTTAGGTTGTTTACTTCGACCACTCTTACTGCCCTTGGGTCGTTTTGGGGAACCTTATCATTCTAGTCAGGTGTTTTCAAATTTTTATCTACATAGATTCGGAAACAACATTTCAATTTGCTATCTTTTCCTCCCTCCTTTACCCTAATTCCAAATACTGCCTGGTGCAATTGTTGGTCCCTGGTCCAGTTACCTGTAAAGAAGGGCCCACCAGCTATGGAGTACCGGGAGAGGTTCTTAGGATCTAACACTGGACTGCTTATTTTTTTTTTCAGTCCATTTGGTCCCTATAAGATTGTATTCCTTATCTAGGCATTCTGATCTTGGCTGCATATGTTTCTGATGAAGGGATATTATGGAAGGGAGTTTACCCCAAGGATACTTTCCGTCGGCATAAAATTGTAAGGATTCTACCAAATATTTTTGCTGGCTCACCAGATCCCCACATATTACCAAAGAACACAGGTCTGTCTCTACTACCTGTGTTGTAGTGAGATCCAGAACCGTAACTGAGCTCATAGTGTTTCCCTTGTCCTCTTCTAACTTATCTGAATTATATCCCATACTTGTAAGTACTCTCTTGGACAAGAGGAAGGAAGGCATTATCCAGGTTACCCCTTCCCTTTCTCGTTACCTTTTAGGAGAGAACTTAATTCAAAACAGTTCCTTTCCCGCGCTCACGCCGCAACTAAAAATTGATTATTTAGAGTCTTTTAAATTTCAGCTTCAAAGGTTCTTCAGTCGGTTTGACCATCCACGTGTTGGAATTATCTGGAGGTTTTACCAGTCCCTTGATTATAGTATGATGTGTCCACCCCTTTTCAGCAGTCCTGATTACTGTCTCAGTTGTTAGGAGTGCTTGACATGGTTCCTCCCATTCCGGTTGCAGCTTAGTTTCTTTCCATGACTTTACCAGGACCCGATCTCCTGGTTGAATTGTATGTACCGTGAAGTCGAGGGCTGGAGTCTGCGACAATAATCCTTGTTTCCTAAGGGAAGATATCGAGGAGGACAGGCCCAGTATATATTTCTTTACAAATTGATCATTCATTTCAGGAACCGGTAACTCCCCGACTGCTCCCATATAAGGTAGTCCAAATAGCATTTCATAGGGGGATAAACCCAAATCCTTTCGAGGAGCTGTACAAATACGCAAAAGTGCTTTTGGTAAGCACTTAGTCCAAGGGAGTTTCGTTTCTATTATCAGCTTAGATCCTCTGTCCACTTTAAAACATTAGGTTCTTCTTCTAACAGTTTCAAATATAGTTGTTTAGTTTTCTGTGCGTACCCTTTGATCCACAATCTACAGTATCCTACTAATCCCAAGAACCTCCTAAGTTCCTTTTTAGTCCATAGTATATTTAGATCTAGGATTCCTTGTATTCTTTCTGGATCTATTCTTCTCCTTCCCTCACTGATTAGGTGTCCAAGGTATTTAACTTCCTTCTCTACGTACTGCAGCTTTTTCTTTGGCACCCTGAATCCCTGTTGTCCCAGATAATTCAATAAGCTATTTGTGGCTTCTATTACCTTTTCCTTTCCTCCTCCTGTTACTAGTAGGTCATCTACATATTGTAGTAACGTGATTTCATCAGGCTTTTTAAATCTTTCTAACACCTGCTCTAAGACTTGACCGAAAAGATTTGGGGACTCTGTGAACCCCTGTGGGAGCACTGTCCACCTGAACTGCTGTTTCCGTCCTGTGATAGGATTTTCCCACTCAAAAGCAAATAAGTCTCGACTTTCTTCCACCAGTGGGCATGTCCAAAATGCATCTTTTAGGTCCACTACACTGAACCATCCGTGATCAGGAGGAATCTTGCTTAATAAAATATAAGGATTAGGGTCAACGGGGTGTCGCATCATCACTATCTGGTTCAGGGCCCTTAGGTCCTGTACCAGGCGGTACGTTCCCTCAGGCTTCTTTACAGGCAATATAGGGGTATTATAAGGGGACATGCAGGGTTCTAACAGTCCATCTCTAACCAATCCTTCAATTACTGGCTGTAATCCTTTTTTTTCCTTGCAAAGGTATAGGGTATTGCTTAACACACACCGTCTCTCCTTCTTTTAAATTTATTTGCAGAGGAGCGTCTAATCCCCCTCGGTTTCCTTCCCCTGCCCAGACTATCGGGTCTATTTGCTGTTCCTGTCCGTCTGTTAATACTGCCGGGGTAGGGAGGTGATGTCCCTCTGCAGTAGTCTTCTAACACTTGGTTTTGTTTCTCCAGTTCCCTTACTCTGAATTCTAATTCCTTAATCTTTTTTATCCCCACTCCACTTCTTAGTGGAAGTGACTACTTGTTCAATTAGTCCAGCTAACTGATGTATTAACAATACTGCTATTTTCTTTGTTTGGTTTCTCTTTTCTAACTCTCTAATCTGTGATTCTGACGTTTTAATTTTCTCCTTGTCGTCAGCCCAATATTTTTTTACCCAAGACTGAGATGTGTTCAATTAATCTGGTTTAAACCTGTTCAATTAATTCGAACTAAGAGAATTCCAATTTTCTTAGTTCTGTCCTTTTTTTTCAATCATTTCCATTGTTGATCTAGTGGGTGAAATGGATCCCACCCCTAGGTCGCTCTTATCACAGTCCGGTGATACCTATCAGGGGTGATCAGTCCCCTCCGTACCACCGCTTACACTCGTGAGCTTACACCTTTAAGCTCACACTATTAAGCCGGCTTTCTTTCTTACTCACGTCTGAACACCACATCCCAGGCATCCTTCTCTAGCCTTTACACCCACTTCAAACTCCTGAGCTTTGCGTAGGGGGCTACCCCTCTTAACAACTGGTCTAGGGCTAGGTGTAAAGACAGATGCCTCCTTGTCTGTACGTGCTCAGCTCAGACCTCTCACACACACTCACACTTTTTCATCACAGATGAGCACCTACTGTACTTTGATTCACTCCCTTAAATTTGGTAATCTGTTCCGGAGCTCCAGTTGTGGCCATTCAACCGGACCCGTAAACAGATCCCAGGTTTCAGCACCAATCCTTGTAGGTAAAGATACCTCTGAGACTAATTGTGAGTCAAAGTACAGCAGTTTAATTAACTAAAGCCTGATTCAGAAAATCCAAAATAAGATTTATTTTTATCACCATTAAATATCCTCACTAAATCAAGACCCTTGCACCTTCTTACAATTCTGGTACAATAAAACAAAACATCACTTGGAGCACAGATGCACGAAGAAATACTGAAAGCATTCTAATGTGCAATCTACATGTTTAATTATTTCTACAGCTCTGCCTTTGTAACCAACACAGGCAAGTACAAAATCAAATCTACTGTGTGCCTAAATGGTTATCTCTCCTCACAACTTTAAGATGCAATATAATGCCACCTTTCCCACTTGGCAGAATTCAAATTTCTGTCCGATCCCTACATAATTTAGTAAACTTAAAAACTTAAAGCAATTCACTTTGATTGGCTATATCTATTACATCACATGAGGGTCTCAATTACACAGTTACACCCTCTCTCTCTCTCTCTCTCTCTGTACCATACAGAGTCAGCCTGCTTGTCTCTTTTTAACCCTTTACTGATGGGAGCTCACTGGCCTCTAATAAATTTGACCATGTTTTGATTCGGGTGCCTCATGTCGTGACAAATCCCTTTCTCTCTCAAACAGTCATATAGTCATGCACAATTCCAAATACATAACCACTATTAGCGTTCTCCCCGCACCTCAGTAAAAGCCCATGTCAGGGTTCCCAGTTCCACTGACATACTTCTCTCTACCTCTTTCTGCTCAGACCAATTGTAGGTCCATCCCATTCATGCTGATCCATCTATATACTTCGTGACCCATCCACAAACTCCAGTGCCTCTAGGGGCACCTCCCTTATTCGACTTTCCTCTGCTCCCTCATCACATAACCTCCCCCGCAGCCCCTAAATTAACATTATCCAGCAACTTGCATGATCAATTCCTTCCTGGGACGCCGGCTGCTTCTGTCTCACATATTTATTAAGAATCTGACAAACCCAATCCTCAACCGAACCGTACTTTGGCCAGAAGACGGACGGACTCCTGATTGGTTCCTTCACCCAAACAAAGCACAATATTTCATCATTGTCGTCTTGTTTTTATCCCTAGTACTAGTGCCCAAACCTTCCAACATCCTTCCCAACGGACTTTCTGGAGGGATGTTCCCTGGGGCCCCACCCTTCTTCCAACATCCGTCCCAAAGGACTTTCTGGAGGGATGTTCCCTGGGGCCCCACCCTTTCTCCGCGGATTCCCAGCACCTTTCCCGGGGGACTTTGTCCTACTACCCCCACTTCCCATGGTTTACCTACCACGACCCGGTCGCCAAGGCAATACTTAAAAGTCACTTTTCTTACCTTGGTCCGCAGCGTTGCCCGACCACACGACGGTGCCTACCATTTCCCACTTACTCGTTCAGAACAACTTTCCTAGGATTCTCAACAGTCAGTGGCAGAGAAGTCCACCGATGAACACCTGGGACCATTCAATTTGGAACGGGACGCGTCTTCCCAGTTGTCACCGGCAACCTCCCTACCAGGGATGTTAGGATCCCGGACGAGCCCCCAATTGTGAGAAACACAGCTCACAGTTAAACAATTTAGTCAAGTCAAGTTCTGAAGGAGCAAGATTTTATTTGTCGTTCTTGCAAGACCGGGTGTCTAGTCAAAATAGGCACACCTTACATAGATTTGCAGCACATTTTATACTGTTTTTCAAACATTGTGATGGCTTGTATTGTGTTATTCCCCCTTATTTGGCTGTTAACCTTGTTAACTTTAAACACTGTAAATGGCTTGTATTGTGTCATTCCTTCAATTAACACTCTCTCAACTCCCATTTTGCGCTTAATCTCATCACTGCGGTTATCTGTTTCGTGTAACCTAGTTAACTGTCTGTCATGTGCCTCCCCCTTTCTGTATGCTGCTGAACTCGTCCATCACTGCTGATTGTACTGTTAGCTCTTGCAGCCTTAAAAATTACACTACTTCTCACATTCCTGACCAATTTGGCAAGGTAGACTTGATCACGACCTGGATCTCAGAGTTGGAGCTGCCCTATTATAGAGGGTATATATAATGATGGTACATGCATAACTTACCAACAAAGATAGTATTGACAAAACAGTGTTCAAAATGGAGCTGGAAGAATTTCTTTTCTTTCAAAGATGACTTATTGTCCTTCCCAAATTGTCGTTGAGAAGCAGCTGGTGAAATGCCTTCTTGAATCACTGAAATCCATTTGATGTAGGTGGAGCCAGAGGAAATGGGTGAGGTATTAAATGAGTACTTGGCGTCAGTATTCACCAAAGAGAAGGACCTGGTGGATGATGAGACTGGGTAATGATGTGTGTAGATAGTGTGAGTCACGTTGAGATCAAAAATGAGGAGGTATTGGGGTTCTTAAGAAACATTAAGGTAGACAAGTCTCCAGGGCTTGATGGGATATACCCCAGAGTACTGAGAGAGGCAAAGGAGGAAATTGCTGAGGCCTTGAGAGAAATCTTTGTATCCTCACTGGCTACAGGGGAAGTCATGATGTGGAGATGCTGGCATTGGACTGGGGTAAACACAGTAAGAAGTCTCAGTACACCAGGTTAAACTCCAACAGGTTTATTTGGTAACAAACTCCACTAGCTTTCGGGCCTCTGCCTCTTCGTCAGGTGAGTGGGGAGTTCTGATCACAAACAGGACATATAAATGCACACACTCAGTTTACAGAAGTGAGCCTTTACATTGCGTCGTCCGCAAACTTACTGATCAGTAGGTTAACCTATGCTTAATGCTATCTCCACTCACATTGTCTGCACTTTTAAGACTTGATGAGCTGTGAAGACTCGCATTCCCACTCACCTGTTGGACTTTAACCTGGTGTTGTGAGACTTCTTACAGCGGAGGTCCCAGAGGATTGGAGAATAGCCAATGTTGTTCCTTTGATTAAGAAGGGGAGCAAGGATAATCCATGTAATTATAGGCCGGTGAGCCTTACATCAGTGGTGGGGAAATTATTGGAGAGGACTCTTTGAGATAGGATTTATTCCCATTTGGTAATAAGCGGATGAATTAGTGAGAGGCAACCTCGTTTTGTAAAGGGCAGATCATATCTCATTAACATGATTGAGTTTTTTGAGGAAGTGATGAAGATGATTGATGAGGGTAGGGCAGTGGATTTTGTCTACATGGACTTCAGAAAGGCCTTTGACAAGATCCCTCATGACAGACTGGTGCAGAAGGTGAAGTCGATCGGGATCAGAGGTGAGCTAGCAAGGTGGATACAAAACTGGCTCGGTCAAAGAAGACAGAGGGTAGCAGTGAAAGGGTGCGTTTCTGATGGAGGGCTGTGACAAGTGGTGTTCCTCAGGGATCAGTGCTGGGACCTTTACTGTTTATAATATATCAAAATGATTTGGAGGAAAATGTAACTGGATTGATTAGTAAGTTTGCGGATGATACAGAGGTTGGTGGATTTGCAGATAGCAATGAGGACCATCAGAGGATACAGCAGGATATAGATCAGTTGGAGACTTGGGCGGAGAGATGGCAGATGGAGTTTAATCCAGACAAATGTGAGGTAATGTATTTTGGAAGGTCTAATACAGATAGGAAATATACAGAACCCTTAAGAGTATTGATAGGCAAAGGGATCTGGGTGTACAGGTACACAGGTCACTGAAAGTGGCAATGCAGGTGGAGAAGGTAGTCAAGAAGGCATACGGCATGCTTGCCTTCATCGGCTTCCTCAAAAAATTGAGTTTAAAAATTGGTAAGTCATGTTGCAGCTTTCTAGAACCTTAGTTAGGCCGCACTTAGAATATAGTGTTCAATTCTGGTCGCTACACTACCAGAAGGATATGGAGGCTTTGGAGAGGGTACAGAAAAGATTTACCAGGAAGTTGCCTGATATGGAGGGCATTAGATATGAGGAGACGTTGGAGAAACTTGGTTTGTTCTCATTGGAGTGATGGAGGTTGAGGGGATAAAAGTCCCCTGGCAAAAGTAACATAAGAACATAAGAAATAGGAGCAGGAGTAGGCCATCTAGCCTTTCGAGCCTGCCCCGCCATTCAATAAGAACATGGCTGATCTGGAGTGGATCAGTTCCACTTTCCCGCTTTCTCCCCATAACCCTTAATTCCCCTATCTATTAGAAACCTATCTACCCGTGACTTAAATATATTTAGCGAGGTAGCCTCCACCACTTCAACATGCAGAGAATTCCAGAGATTCACCACCCTTTGAGTGAAGAAGTTCCTCCTCAACTCTGATCTAAACTGCCCCCCACCCCGCTTATCTTGAGGCTGTGCCCTCTAGTCCTGCTGTCCTTTCTAAGCGGGAAGAATCTCTCTACCTCTACCCTATCCATCCCTTTCATTATCTTATATGTCTCTATAAGATCCCCCCTCATCCTACAAAGTCTACAAGATTATGAGAGGCATGGACAGAGTGGATAGTCAGGAGCTTTTTCCCAGGGTGGAAGAGTCAATTACTGGGGGCACAGGTTTAAGGTGTGAGGGGCAAGGTTTAAAGGAGATGTACGAGGCAGATTTTTTACATTGAGAGTAGTGGGTGCCTGGAACTCGTTGCCGGGGGAGGTAGTGGAAGCAAATAATGTGGTGACTTTTAAGGGGCTTCTTGACAAGTACATGAATAGAATGGGAATAGAGGGATTTGGTCCCTGGAAGGGTAGGGGTTTTAGTTAAATCAGGTAGCATGGATGCTGCAGGCTTGGAGGGCCGAAGGGCCTGTTCCAGTGCTGAATTTTCTTCGTTCTTTTTTGTTCTTAGGTACACCTACAATACTGTTAGAGATGGAGTGAAGGAACAGGGATATTTATTTCCAATTCAGAATAGTGAATGGCCTTAATGGGTTCCAGATGTTGGTGTTCCCATGTATTTGCTGCCCTTGTCCTTCTCGATGGAAGTGGTCATGGGTTTGGAAGGTGCTGCCTAAGGAACCTTCATGAGTTTCTGCAGTGCACCTTGTAGATGGAATATACTGCTGGTAAATATGCATGAAAGGAGTGAATATTCATGGATGAGGTGCCAAACAAGCGGGCTGTTTTACCCTGAATGGTGTCAAGCTTCTTGAGTGTTGCTGGAGCTGCACCCATTCAGGCAAATGGAAAGTTTTCCGTTACACTCTTAACTTGTACCTTGTTGATGTTGGACAGACTTTGGGGAAAGAAGAGATGAGTTACTAGCTGCAGTATTCCTAGCCTCTGACCTGTTCTTGTAGCCACTGTATTTATGTCGCAAGTCTCCCTCGTGCTAACCCCCAGGACATTGTTGGTGGGGAATTCAGCGATGATAATGCCATGGACAATGGTTGTTGGAGATAGTAATTGCCTGGTATTTGTGTGGTGTGAATGTTACTTGCCACTTGTCAGCCCAAGCCTGGATATTGTCTAGATCTTGTTGCATTTCAACATGGACTGCTTCGGGATCTGAGGAATCGTGAACATTCATCATTGATGAAGAAGCTGAAGATGATTGAGCCTAGGACACTACCCTGAGGGACTTCTGCAGAAATGTCCTGGAGCTGAGATCACTGACCCCCCACAATCACAATCATCTTCCTGTGTACCAGGTATGACTCCAACCAATGGAGAGTTTTCCTCCTGTTTCAGATTGCTTCCAGTTTTGCCAAGGCTCTTGATACCGCACTCAGTTGAATACAGCCTTGATGTTAAGGGCTGTCACTCTCACCTCACCTCTGGAATTCGCTGCATTCCGGGGAAGTGCCAGAAGATTGGAAAACGGCTAATGTTATGCCACTGTTTAAAAAAGGGTAGCAGGCAAAAGGCAGAGAATTATAGGCTGGTTAGTTTAACATCTGTAGTTGGAAAAATGCTTGAATTCGTCATCAAAGAAGAACAAAGAACAACCCAGCACGGGAAACAGGCCCTTCGGCCCAACGAGCCCGCGCTGCCACATCACCCTACACCTATTCTACCCTGCGTGTCTACGAATGGAACCCCTAACTTAGCCAGATTCAGGGGAGAATAGTGTCAATTTGGTAAAACCAATCAGTCTAAGAGCACATCTTTGGGGTGTGGGAGGAAACCGGAGCGCCCGGAGGAAACCCACGCAACCACAGGGAGAATGCACAAACTCCCACAGACACTGGCCCAAATCCATGTATCTGCACAGCCAGCAGTGCTAGTCACTGAGCTGTTGCAGCGCCCGTCTACCAGTCCACGATCAAGCACACACACCGACACGAGGTACTAGGCCACTCCCGGAACCTCCAAGAGCAGCCCACGCACGACCCACCGTGTGCATGCCCCTCATTTGACAACGAGGTGGACCTCCACCTGCGGAATAAAAAGACAAAAACGTTAACTTACAAGTCTGAATTTCCTGTGTCTCCCGAGGTTCTGACCTTATTTAATAGCCCCTACTATAACCCTCCATCCTCGTTTCACTCGTGTCTGTCTAACTGAACCTTAAACGAGTCCAACGTTCCTGCCTCCACCACCCTACTCGGTAGCGCGTTCCATACCCCCACAACTCTCTGCGTAAAGAACCTTCCTCTCACATCCAAGTTATACCTCTCCCCCCTCACCCTTAAATCATGACCTCTCGTATTTGTACCCAGTCTAGGGAGCAGTCTCTCACTATTGACTCTATCTATTCCCTTCAGTATCTTATATACCTCTATCATGTCCCCCCTCAACCTCCGTCTTTCCAAGGAGAAAAGTCCCAGTTTCTCCAACCTTTCCTCGTAACCCAGCCCCTCCATACCAGGCAACATCCTGGTAAACCTCCTCTGAACCCTCTCCAGAGCCTCCACGTCCTTCCGGTAGTAAGGTGACCAGAACTGGACGCAGTACTCCAAATGCGGTCTAACCAACGTTCTATACAACTGAAGCATTAGATGGCAGCTTTTATACTCTATACCCCTTCCTATAAAGGCTAGCATTCCATAAGCCTTCCTAACAACCTTCTCCACTTGTGTCGCAACCTTCATGGATTTGTGAACCTGCACTCCCAGGTCCCTCTGTATTTCTATACTCCTAATCGGTCTACCTTTTATCACATAGCTCCTCTCTGCATTATTCCTTCCAAAATGCATCACCTCGCATTTGTCAGGATTAAATTCCATCTGCCACCTATCTGCCCAATGCACCAACCTATCTATATCCTGTTGTATCACCTGACATTCCACTTCAGTACCTGCCAACCCTGCCATCTTGGTGTCATCTGCAAACTTGCTGATCACACCACCTACGCTCTCTTCCAAGTCATTTATGTATACTACAAAGAGGAGAGGTCCCAGTACTGAGCCCTGCGGCACACCACTGGTCACTGGCCTCCAGCCCGAAAAGGCCCTCTCCACAACTCTCCTCTGTCTCCTATTGCCCAGCCAGTTCTCAATCCACCTAGCTACCTGACCTTGTATCCCATGCGCCTTAACCTTTTCTACCAGCCTACCATGAGGGACTTTGTCAAACGCCTTACTGAAATCCATATAGATGACATCAACAGCTCTCCCATCGTCAACCGTTTTTGTCACCTCCTCAAAGAATTCCACCAGATTCGTAAGGCAAGACCTCCCTCTAAAAAGCCATGTTGCGTATCCCTAATCAGATCGCAATGCTCCAAATGCTCATACATCCTACCCCTAAGTATTTTTTCCATTAATTTCCCTACCACCGATGTCAAACTCACCGGTCTATAATTTCCAGGGTTATCCCTACTACCTTTTTTGAACAGCGGTACGACATTTGCTACCCCCCAGTCTTCTGGGACCTCACCTGTGTCCAAAGAAGAGACAAAGATTTGCGCCAGAGGCCCAGCAATTTCATCTTTCACCTCCCTAAGCAGCCTGGCATAAATACCATCAGGCCCTGGAGCTTTATCCGTCCTTACGCTACCTAAAAGCCCTAGCACTTCCTCCCTCGTAATAGCTATTTCCTGCAACTGATCCTCAGCTCCCTCCAAGAGACCGCACGATTCCGACCCCGTCTCCCTCGTGAATACCGACGCAAAGTATTCATTCAGGAGCTCCCCCATTCCCTCCGACTCAATACATAACTCCCCACTTTTGTCCCTAAGAGGACCAATTTTCCCTCTAACTACTCTCTTACTCATAATATAGGAATAAAATGCCTTTGGATTTTCCTTAATCCTACCAGCCAAAGCCATTTCATGCCCTCTCTTCACCCTTCTAATTCCCCTTTTTAGCTCCCTCCTACTCTCTCTATATTCCTCCAGCGCACTCTCCGTACCCAGTTGTTTCGACCTAACATACGCCTCCCTCTTCTTCCTGACCAAGTCTTCAATACCCCCTGTAATCCACGGCTCTCTAATCCTACCTTTCCCATCCTTCCGCTTAACCGGAACATACCTCCCCTGCAACCATTTCATTTTGCCCTTAAAAGCCTCCCACTTGCCAACCGTGGACTTTCCAGCTAACAGTCCCTCCCAATCAGTGTCCTGCAGCTCCCTCCTAATCCTGCTGTAGCTCGCCTTTCCCCAGTTTAGCACACTCCCGTTCGGCCGGCACTCGTCCCTTTCCATTTTTATCCTAAAGTAGACGGACTTGTGGTCACTGTTAGCCACATGTTCACCTACCTCTACCTCAACCACCTGCCCTGGCTCATTACCCAACACTAAATCCAGTATAGCCCCTCCCCTAGTCGGGCTAGTTACATACTGCTCTAGAGACCCTTCCAAAACACATTTCACAAACTCCTCTCCCTCCGTACCCCCAGCTCTAGGCCCCCTCCAATTCACTCCAGGTAGATTAAAGTCACCCACTACAACCACCCTATTCTTCCCGCACCTATCCAAAATGCCCCTGCAAGTGCCTTCCTCCACTGACCTCGGGCTGTTGGGTGGCCTATAGTACACCCCTAGCAACGTAATCTCTCCCTTTTTATTCCTCAACTCCACCCACAGTGACTCAATCCCTATCTCTTCCATATTGTCCTCCCTCTGCACTACTGTGATGTTTTCCTTTACTAACAGTGCCACCCCTCCACCTCTCTTCAACCCTCCCCGTCACACCTAAAACACTTGTACCCAGGAACATTCAGCTGCCAGTCCTGCCCTTCCCGTAACCACGTCTCCATTACAGCCACCACATCTAACTTCCTCACAAACATCAAGGCCCTAAGCTCATCCGTTTTCCCTGTCACACTCCTAGCATTGAAACAGACACAGTTCAACCCACGAGTGTCCCTCGGAACCTCCTTCTCCCTGACAATTTTCCTTTCACCTGACTATCTCCCAGCCACATCCCAACCCCCCCCCCCATTAGTTTAAACCATTCCTAAACACCCCAGCTAACCTTCCCGCTAAGACACTAGTTCCCCTCCCGTTCAAATTCTCCCCACCCCTCCTGTACAGTTGCCTTTCTCTCCTAAACACCTCCCAGTGATCCACAAAAGTAAAGCCCTCTACCCTATACCAATCCCTCAACCATGCATTCAGCTGCATGATCTCGTCATTCTTTGCCCTGCTGGTACTGGGCAGCAACCCAGAGAGTGCCACCCTGGAGGTCCTGCTCTTTAGTTTGGACCCCAACTCCCTAAATTGCCTACGGACCTCTACCCTACTGCTCCTTCCTATGTCCCCCTCCCCTACGTGTACTATGACCTCAGCCTGTGCCCCCTCCCCTTTCAAAATTCCCTCTACCCTTTCTGTTACATCCTTTACCCCTGCTCCAGGGAGGCAGACAACCATCCTGCAGTCACGCCTCTGTCCACAGAACCTCCTGTCAATACCTCGGACCCTCCCATCCCCTACCACTATCACCTTGCCAGCCCCCTTCTGCCCCTCTAAGTCAGTCTGCCCCTCCTGCCTATCTTTCTGTGCCCCTGTCGTCGAACATTGGGGGGCCTCTGGGGAGGCCGGGGGACCCTGACTACTCTTCTTCTTCTTCTTTCTCCTCCTAACAGTCGTCCATCCTCCCTGCTCTTCAGCCCTTGGGACCTCTTCCTGCTCATGGTTCCTAGCCATTAACTCCTCGTTTTCCCTGACTAGAAACGCATCTTCCAGACGCCCCTCGAGTTGCCTGACCCGGGCCCTCAAGCGCTGCAGTTCTAAACATTTAGTGCAGATGTGGACCTTGGGGACACGTGACACCACCAAGAACTCCCACATGCGGCACCTGACACAGCTTATATTCCTCCCTATATTCCCTGCCATGTCCCAACCTCCTATAAGCGCCAAAAGGTAGAAAACTGCAACTCCCTTGTCTAATCCTGCTCTCGCCTAAGCCCAGCGAGCCAAAGCCCTTCTCACTCAGCTCCCACTCACTCCGCTGCCCGCTCCCGACGCTGCCCGCTGTGTGCTGCTACCCCTTTTTTATACCCCCCACTCCCCCTTACCGACAATCCTCTCGCCTAACTTCTGGTTCGGAAGTAAACTACACTCTAACAAACCCCGAGAACCGGAAGTACAGAAATAGCGAGGCAACTGGAAAGGAATGCTTTGATCGAGCAGACGCAGCATGGATTCGTTAAGGGGAAGTCGTGTTTGACGAATTTATTGGATTCCTATGAGGATGTGACTAGTGCGGTAGACAGAGGGGAACCGGTCGATATGTTGTTTCTCGATTTTCAAAAGGTGTTTGATAAAGTGCCTCACAAAAGGTTGCTTCAGAAGGTTAGGGTGCATGGAGTTGGGGGTAAGGTGTTAGCGTGGATAGAGGATTGGTTGTCTAATAGGGGGCAGAGAGTTAGTATCAATGGGTGCTATTCTGGTTGGCGGTTGGTGACTAGTGGAGTGCCGCAGGGATCGGTGCTGGGGCCTCAGCTATTTACCATTTATATAGATGATCTGGAGGAGGGGGCTGAGTGTGAGGTGACGAAATTTGCTAATGACACAAAGATGAGAGGAAAAGCAAATTGTGCGGAGGGTGTGGAAAGTCTGCAGAGGGATCTGGATAGGCTGAGTGAGTGGGCGAGGACCTGGCAGATGGAGTACAATGTTAGCAAGTGTGAGGTTATCCACTTTGGCAGAAATAATAGCAGGAGGGATTACTATTTAAAGGGTGAAAAGCTGCAGCATGCTATGGTGCAGAGGGACCTGGGGGTCCTTGTGCATGAGTCACAAAAACCCAGTCTGCAGGTGCTGCAGGTGATCAAGAAGGCGAGTGAAATGTTGGCCTTTATAGCGAGGGGGATAGAATATAAAAGCAGGGATGTCTTGCTGCAACTGCACAGGGCACTGGTGAGGCCGCAGCTGGAGTACTGTGTGCTGTTTTGGTCGCCGCACTTGCGGAAGGATATATTGGCCTTGGAGGGAGTGCAGAGGAGGTTCACTAGGCTGATACCGGAGATGAGGGGGTTAGACTATGAAAAGAGACTAAATAGACTGGGTCTGTACTCGTTGGAGTTTAGAAGGATGAGGGGGGATCTTATAGAGACATATAAGATAATGAAAGGGATGGATAGGGTAGAGGTAGAGAGATTCTTCCCGCTTAGAAAGGATAGCAGGATTAGAGGGCACAGCCTCAAGATAAGGGGGGCTGCAGTTTAGATCAGAATTGAGGAGGAACTTCTTCACTCAAAGGGTGGTGAACCTCTGGAATTCTCCGCCCATTGAAGTGGTGGCTACCTCGCTAAATATATTTAAGTCATGGGTAGATAGGTTTCTGATAGACAGGGGAATTAAGGGTTATGGGGAGAAAGCGGGAAAGTGGAACTGATCCACTTCAGATCAGCCATGATCTTATTAAATGGTGGGGCAGGCTCGAAGGGCTAGATGGCCTGCTCCTGCTCCTATTTCTTATGTTCTTATGAATTCAGCTCTTTAGTCCATGTTTGAACCAAGGCTGTAATGAGGTCAGGAGCTGAGTGACCCTGGGAAAACCCAAACTGGGCATCACTGAGCAGGTTATTGCTGAGCAAGTGCTGCTTGATAGCACCGTCGATGACCCCTTCCATCACTTTACTGATGATCGACAGCAGACTGATTGGGTGGTAATTGGCCGGGTTGAATTTGTCCTGCTTTTTGTGTGCAGGGCAAAGCTGGCTATTTTTCCACATTGCAATTAGATGCCAGTGTTGTAACTGCACTGAAGCAACTTGGCCACAGGTGCAGCAAGTTCTGGAACACGAGCCTTCAATACTATTGCTAGAATAATGTCTTTGTCGTATCCAGTGCCTTCAGATGCTTTTGATCGTGTGTGGATTGAACCCAATCGACTTAACACTGGCATCTGTAATGCTGGGGACCTCTGGAGGAGGCCAAGATGGATCATCCACTCGGCACTTCTGGCTGAAGATTGCTGCAAATACTTCAGCCTTATCTTTTGCACTGAGGATGGGGATATTTATGGAGCCTCCTTCTCTAGTGACTTGTTGAATTGTCCAACACCATTTGTGACTGGGTGTGGAAGGACTGCAGAGCTTAAATCTGATCAACTACTGTTGCCATGCCTGCAACAGTTGTGGATTCGCCAACATTAAGGGCATTTAGATGGTCATTGGATAAACATATGGATGATATTGGAATAGTTTAGATTAGATGGGCTTTAAATTGGTTTCACAGATCGACGTAACATCGAGGGCCAAAGAGCCTGTACTGCGCTGTAATGTTCTATGTTTTATGGTCCTTTGGTTGCAGAATCACTTTTCTCTATCACTTGCTGTTTATGCTGTAGCGCTAAATTGTAGCTTTCTCAGACATTTTCAGGTATGCCTGGTGCTGCTCAGGGCATGCCCTCCTGCACTCTTTGTTGAATCAGAGTTGATTGATGGTAATGGTAGAGTGGGTAATTTTATTTATTTATTTGTCATAAGTAAACATACATTCACACTGTAATGAAGTGTAACTGAGGCAGATTTTAGCATGGTCAACATGGTAGGAATAATAGTAGGAAGGACTACTACTTACAGGGCGAAAAGCTGCAGCATGCTACGGTGCAGAGGGACCTGGGGGTCCTTGTGCATGAGTCGCAAAAAACAGCCTACAGGTGCAGCAGGTGGCCAGGAAGGCAAATGGGATGCTGGCCTTCATAGCGAGGGGGATAGAATATAAAAGTAGGGAGGTCTTGCTGCAACTGTACAGGGCACTGGTGAGGCCGCAGCTGGAGTACTGTGTGCAGTTTTGGTCGCCGCACTTGCGGAAGGATATATTGGCCTTGGAGGGAGTGCAGAGGAGGTTCACTCGGCTGATACCAGAGTTGAGGGGGTTGAGCTATGAGGAGAGGCTGAATAGACTGTGTTTGTACTCGTTAGAGTTTAGAAGGATGAGGGGGGATCTTATTGAGACGTATAAGATGATGAATGGGATGGATAGGATAGAGGTGGAGAGGTTCTTCCCACTCACAAAAGACAGCAGGACTAGAGGGCACAGCCTCAAGATAAGGGGAGGGCAGTTTAGAACAGAGTTGAAGAGGAACTTCTTCACTCAAAGGGTGGTGAATCTCTGGAATTCTCTGCCCATTGAAGTGGTGGAGGCTACCTCGCTAAATATATTTAAGACACGGGTAGATAGGTTTTTGGTAGGCAAGGGAATTAAGGGTTATGGGGAGAAAGCAGGAAAGTGGAACTGATCCACTTCAGATCAGCCATGATCTTATTGAATGGCGGGGCAGGCTCGAAGGGCTAGATGGCCTACTCCTGCTCGTATTTCTTATGTTCTTATGTTTAACCCCCTTTGTATTGTGGGAGGAAACCGGAGCACCCAGAGGAAACCCACGCAGACACAGGGAGAAATTGCAAGCTTCCACAGACCGTGACCCAAGCCAGGAATCGAACGGGTCCCTGGCATCTAACTGCAATGTGGAAAAATAGCCAGCTATGCCCTGCACACAAAAAGCATTTAATACTGTGTTAGTGCCACATAGGGCAATGAAGGCTTTCCTCTGTGACTTTGTCTCCCTAAATATCGTGCGGTTGTCAGTCCTCCCAACGTTGCAGGCATGGCAACAGTAGTTGATCAGATCTAACCTCTGCAGTCCTTCCACACCCAGTCATGAATGGTGTTGGACAATTCAAGTAGGTGGAGGATGTGGTCAAAAAGGCGTATGGTGTACTGGCCTTCATCTATCGAGGGATTGAGTTTAGGAGTCAGGAGGTAATGCTGCAACTTTATAAGACCCTTGTCAGACCCCACCTGGAGTACTGTGCGCAGTTCTGGTCACCTCACTACAGGAAGGATGTGGAAGCTATTGAGAGGGTGCAGAGGAGATTTACAAGGATGTTGCCTGGATTAGGAGGCATGCCTTATGAAGATAGGTTGAGGGAGCTAGTTCTGTTCTCCCTGGAGAGACAAAGGTTGAGAGGCAACCTGATAGAGGTTTATAAAATGTTGAGAGGAATAGATAGGTTGGATTCTTGGAGGCTATTTCCCAGGGCTGAAATGGTCGCTACGAGAGGACACAGGTTTAAGGTGCTGGGAAGCAAGTACAGAGGAGATGTTAGGGGTAAGTTTTTCACTCAGAGGGTGGTGAGTGAGTGGAATCGGCTGCCGTTGGTGGTGGGGGGTAGAGGCAAACTCGCTGGGGTCTTTTAAAAGACTTCTGGATGAGTATATCGGATTTAATGGGATTGGGAGTTACAGATAGTTCTATGGCCTGGTAAGTACGGATGTGATCGGCGCAACTTGTGGGCCGAAGGGCCTGTTTGTGCTGTGGTGTTCTATGTTCTAAGTCACTAGAGGAGGAGGCTCCACAAATATCCCCATCCTCAGATATGGCTGAAGTATTTGCAGCAATCTTCAGCCAGAAGTGCCGAGTGGATGATCCATCTTGGCCTCCTCCAGAGGTCCCCAGCATTACAGATGCCAGTGTTAAGTCGATCAGGTTCAATCCACACACGATCAAAAGCATCTGAAGGCACTGGATACAACAAAGACATTATTCTAGCAATAGTATTGAAGGCTCGTGTTCCAGAACTTGCTGCACCTGTGGCCAAGTTGCTTCAGTGCAGTTACAACACTGGCATCTAATTGCAATGTGGAAAAATAGCCAGCTTTGCCCTGCACACAAAAAGCAGGACAAATTCAACCCGGCCAATTACCACCCAATCAGTCTACTCTTGATCATCCCTGGCACTGTGAAACAGCAGTGCCAACCACTGTGCCACCATGCCACCCCATATAAGGTTACTGATTATGATTTAGTACAATTCTGCTGATATAGATGGTGCACAGATTCTGATGGTTGTGCAGTCTTGAGTTGTAATATCTATTTGAAATCTATCTCATTTAATACTGTGTTAGTGCCATGTAGAGCAATGTGACTTTGTCTCCCTAAATATCGTGCGCTTGTCAGTCCTTCCAATGCTGTCCTAGACAGATTCACCTGCAATGGGCAGGTTGCTAAGAATGAGGTCAGGTATAGTTTTTCCTCTTGATGGTTCCCTCACCACCTTCCCAAGACTCAGCCTGGCAATTATGTTCTTTCAGACTTGACCAGCTCAATCAATAGTGACATTACTGAGCTAATCTTGCTGATGGATATTGAATTCCCCTATACAGAGTTCTGTGCCCTTACCATTCTCAGAGCTTCCTCCAAGTGGTGGTCAATATGGAGGGGTACTGATTCATCAGCTGTGGAGGGAGTGGGAGTAATGAACAGGATGTTTCCTTGTTCACATTTGACCTGATGGTGTGAGAATTCATGGGGTCTTGAATTGATGTTGAGGAGTCCCACAGAATCTCTCTCCCCACTGCATAGCATTGTGCTGCCACATCTGTCACCTCACTATAAGAAGGATGTGGAAGCATTGGAGAGAGTGCAGAGGAGATTTACCAGGAGGCTGCCTGGTTTGGAGGGTAGGTCTTATGAGGAAAGGTTGAAGGAGCTGGGCTTTTCTCTTTAGAGTGGAGGAGGATGAGAGGAGACTTAATAAGATGATGAGGGGGATAGATAGAGAGGACATGCAGAGACTATTTCCTCGGGTGGATGTAGCTGTAACTATGGGGCATAACTATAAGGTTCATGGTGGGAGATATAGGAGGGATGTCTAAAGTAGACTCTTCATTCAGAGAGTGATTGGGGTGTGAAATGCACTGCCTGCTGTGACAGTGGAGTTGGACACTTTAGGAACTTTCAAGCGGATATTGGATAGGCACATGGAGCACACCAGAATGATAGGGAGGGGATAGCTTGATCTTGGGTTTGGACACAGCTCAGCACAACATTGAGGGCTGAAGGGCCTGTACTGTGCTGTAATAGAACATAGAACATAGAACACTACAGCACAAACAGGCCCTTCGGCCCACAAGTTGCGCCGACCACATCACCTACCAACCTACAGACCTATCTATAACCCTCAATCTCATTAAACCCCATATACTCATCCAGAAGTCTTTTAAAAGACCCCAGCGAGTTCGCCTCCACCACCACTGACGGCAGCCGATTCCATTCACTCACCACCCTCTGAGTGAAAAACTTACCCCTAACATCACTTCTGAACCTCCCTCCCCGCACCTTAAATCTGTGTCCTCTCGTAGCGACCATTTCAAACCGGGGAAATAGCCTCTGAGAGTCCACCCTATCTATTCCTCTCAACATTTTGTAAACTTCTATCAGGTCGCCTCTCAACCTTCGTCTCTCCAGGGAAAAGAGTCCCAGCTCCCTCAACCTAACTTCATAAGGCATGCCTCCCAGTCCAGGCAACATCCTTGTAAATCTCCTCTGCACCCTTTCAATAGCTTCTACATCTTTCCTATAGTGAGGCGACCAGAACTGCGCACAATACTCCAAATGAGGCCTGACAAGGGTCTTATAAAGTTCCAGCATTACCTCCCGACTCCTAAACTCAATCCCTCGATTAATGAAGGCCAGTACACCAGACGCCTTCTTGACCACCTCCTCCACCTGCGAGGCCGATTTAAGAGTCCTGTGGACCCGGACCCCAAGATCCTTCTGCTCCTCAACACTACTCAGACTTCTGCCCTTAATAGTGTACTCGTTCATCCTGTTGGTTCTGCCAAAATGGACGACAACACATTTATCCGCGTTGAAGTCCATCTGCCACTTCTCCGCCCAGTCCTGCATCCTATCTATGTCCTGCTGCAACTTTTGCCATCCTTCCAGATCATCCACAACACCACCGACCTTCGTGTCATCAGCGAACTTACTTACCCATCCCTCCACTTCCTCATCCAGGTCATTTATGAAAATGACAAACAACAAGGGTCCCAGAACAGATCCTTGAGGCACTCCGCTGGTGACTGACCTCCATTCAGAAAAAGCCCCATCCACAACCACTCTCTGCCTTCTGCAGGCAAGCCAGTTCTGGATCCACAAGGCCAAAGGCCCTTGGATCCCATGCCCTCTCACCTTCTCAAGAAGTCTTGCATGGGGGACCTTATCAAACGCCTTGCTGAAGTCCATGTACACTACGTCCACGGCACTTCCTTCGTCAATGTGTTCAGTCACATTATCGAAGAACTCAACTAGGCTTGTAAGGCACGACCTGCCCTTGACAAATCCATGCTGACTATTCCTGATCATGTCAAACCTCTCCAAATGTTCGTAAATCTTGTCCCTCAGAAGCCTCTCCATCAGCTTACCAACCACTGAGGTCAGACTCACCGGTCGGTAATTTCCCGGGCTATCTCTGTTCCCTTTCTTAAAAATAGGAACTACATCCGCAATCCTCCAATCCTCTGGAACCTCTCCCGTCTCCATTGATGACGCAAAGATCATCGCCAGGGGCTCTGCAATCTCTTCCCTCGCCTCCCACAGTATCCTGGGGTACATCCCATCTGGTCCCGGCGACTTATCTACCTTGATAGAATTCAAAAGTTCTATGTAATGTTCTATGTTTCTATGTTTCTGTCTGCCACGTCAGTCCTTCCAATGTGACCGGATATACCTTGGGATGATGGTGTCTGGAATGTTGACTTGTATTAATGGATGGGTAATAATTGTTATGGTTGTGCTTAGAAAGGTGAAACCACCTGATTCGTATGGCTTGCATCCCAGGTTGCTAAGGAACTGCAAGTTGCCATAGCAGATAAATTTCATGAGGAGATGCAAGATTTTACTTTACTCATTTGTGGGACATTCATTTATTGCCCATTCCTAGTTGCCTTTGAACTTGCTTGTTAGGCCATTTCAGAGGGCAGTTGAGAGTCAACCACCTTGCTGTGACTCTTGAGTTATATGTAGGCCACACCAGGTATGGATGGCAGATTTGCTTCCCTAAAGGACATTAGCAAACAAGATGAGTTTTTCCAACAATCAATAATGGTTTCATCAGTCGATTCTTAATTCCAGACTTTTTTTATTGAATTCAGATTCCACCATCTGCCATCGCGGGATTCGAGCCCAGATCCCCAGAACGTTAGCTGAGTTTCCTGATTAATAATACAGCGATGAAACCACTGGGCCATTGCCTCCCCTTGGCGCATGGTGATCAGGGAATTGCAAATGTGACTTTATTCAAGAATGGGTGTAAGGACATTCCTGGTAATTTGGAATTTATCATTATTGTTGAGGAAGTACTCAGGGCTGGAGAGAAGCTAGCAGGGAAGTGCATTGCAGGGGGCATGGTAAGGAAGAAAATCAACTTAGAGAGTTTCAAGTCACAGAGTTGGTCATGGTGTGGAAGGGCTCATTCAGCCCATCAAATCAATACTGGATCGTCACAGACAAATCTGGTCAATCCCAGTTCCCCTAGCCCTGTAAATATTTCCCACAAAGTGTCCTTTTTAAATCGTTGTTAACATTTCCACCATCTTCATGAGTGTGAGTTCATTACCACTCATTGTGTAAAAAGGAATGATTCAGTGTCTTGTGAGGAAGAGCATTTTGATGCTTTCAGTGGTAATGACTGGGAACTTGCTGTACAAAAGGCTGGTGGAAGCAGGAAAAAGATCAGTTATTTCAAAACAGCATTGGATAGGCATTTGAAGAAAATAAACCTGCATGAATATAGGGAGAGATGAGGGGAATGGAACTGCCGGGATTTTTCCATAAATAGCTGGCATGAGCTTGATGAGCTGAATGCGCTCCATCTCTGCTGTAATAACTCTATGATGTGGGTATGCCGGCGTTGGACTGGCGTAAACACAGTAAAAAGTCTGACAACACCAGGTTTTAGTCCAACCTATTTATTTGATAATATTCTCACTAGCTTTCGAGGGGACAGCCTCTTCGTCAGGTGAATGGAGAGTTCTGGCCTCAGACAGAGCATATAAAGCACAGACACCTCCGTGCTCTCATTCCACGTACTCCCCGCATTGGAGATCTCTACTGCCTCCCAAAGATACACAAGGCAAACACACCTGGCCGTCCCATCGTATCGGGCAATGGAACTCTGTGTGAGAACCTCTCCGGCTACGTCGAGGGCATCCTGAAACCCATTGTACAAAGAACCCCCAGCTTTTGTCGCGACACTACGGACTTCCTACTGAAACTCAGCACACATGGAGCAGTTGAACCAGGGACACTCCTCGTCACAATGGATGTCTCAGCGCTCTACACCAACATCCCCCACGACGATGGCATTGCTGCGACTGCATCAGTACTCAATGCTGACAACTGCCAGTTTCCAGATGCAATTTTACAACTCATCCGCTTTATCCTGGACCACAATGTCTTCACCTTCAACAACCAGTTTTTCATCCAGACACATGGAACAGCCATGGGGACCAAATTTGCGCCTCAATATGCCAACATCTTCATGCACAGGTTCGAACAAGACTTCTTCACTGCACAGAATCTTCAACCGATGCTGTACACTAGATACATCGATGACATTTTCTTCCTCTGGCCTCATGGTGAACAATCACTGAAACAACTATATGATGATATCAACAAATTCCACCCCACCATCAGACTCACCATGGACTATTCCCCAGAATCAGTTGCATTCTTGGACACACGCATCTCCATTAAGGACGGTCACCTCAGCACCTCACTGTACCGCAAGCCCACAGACAATCTCACAATGCTCCACTTCTCCAGTTTCCACCCTAAACATGTTAAAGAAGCCATTCCCTATGGACAAGCCCTCCGTATACACAGGATTTGCTCAGATGAGGAGGATCGTGACAGACACCTCCAGACCCTGAAAGATGCCCTCGTAAGAACAGGATATGGTGCTCGACTCATAGATCGGCAGATTCGATGCGCCACAGCGAAAAACCGCACCGATCTCCTCAGAAGACAAACACGGGACACAGTGGACAGAGTTCCCTTCGTCGTCCAGTACTTCCCCGGAGCGGAGAAGCTACGACATCTTCTCCGGAGTCTTCAACATATCATTGATGAAGACGAACATCTCGCCAGGGCCATCCCCACACCCCCACTTCTTGCTTTCAGACAACCACACAACCTCAAACAGACCATTGTTCGCAGCAAACTACCCAGCCTTCAGGAGAACAGTGACCACAATACCACACAACCCTGCCACAGCAACCTCTGCAAGACATGCCGGATCATCGACATGGATACCATCATCACACGTGAGAATACCATCCACCAGGTACATGGTAAATACTCTTGCAACTCGGCCAACATTGTCTACCTGATACGTTGCAAGAAAGGATGTCCCGAAGCATGGTACATTGGGGAGACCATGCAGACGCTACGACAACGGATGAATGAACATCGCTCGACAGTCACCAGGCAAGACTGTTCCCTTCCTGTTGGCGAACACTTCAGTGGTCACGGGCATTCAGCCTCTGACCTTCGGGTAAGCATTCTCCAAGGCGGCCTTCACGACACACGACAGCGCAGAGTCGCTGAGCAGAGACTGATAGCCAAGTTCCGCACACATGAGGACGGTCTCAACAGGGATCTTGGGTTCATGTCGCACTATCTGTAACCCCCGTGACTTGCCTGGGTTTGCAAAACCTCACTTACTGTACTGTCTGGAGACAATACACATCTCTTTAAACTGTGATCAGTGCTCCTACCACTCACATTGTCAGCCACTTCAGGTCTTGAACAGCAGGTTAGGTGTAAGGATTCGCATTTTAATCAGTAATCTCTAAACTGTCTGTGCTTTATATGCTCTGTCTGAGCCAAAACTCTCCATAAAGCTAGTGAGAATATTATCAAATAAATAGGTTGGACTAAAACCTGGTGTTGTCAGACTTTTTACTGTAATAACTCTAACCATGCATCACAGTGAGGAGCTGGATGGAAACATTGTATAACTAGCAACAAAGAGGTGACAACAAGGGTGATAGAAACTCAACAAGATATAACAGGCTGTAAAGGCCAGCAGAGAAATATTGCTCCCAGTGGGTAGAAGTAAGAACCTTGCTCTGAAACTAAGGAGGAGTAGCTAAAAATCACAAAGGACATGAGCAACAAGAATTTCTTCCCAATGGTTCAACAGCTTCATTTTGGGCATGCACTTGAGGTGCCATAACTGACAGGATTACAGACTAAGATTTTGGGATTGAGCTCAGACTGCTCTTCTTTGGCTGGCTCAGATACATTGGGCAGGATTTTATGGCCTTTCTCATCCCAACACCATAAAATCCCATCTGAGGTCAACAGAAATTTCCATTGTCTGTCCCTTGCCCACTCTGATTCTTGTGACAGGCTGGGCAATAAAATTCCGGCCAATGACCAAAATTGGCCCCTTTTAAGCCATAAATGTTCTTTGATTTTGAAAGGAGGTGCCTTGTTGTTTGTTGCAAAGCATCTTGTCAGTGGCACATAGTGTGTACCAGCAACAGAGAGAGTGAATGTTGGGAGGCCAATCGGGCTGTTGTCCATGTCCTGCTGCACATGAACCGCATCAATATCTGAGGATTTGCAAGTGATGCTGAACTTCACGCTTTCATCAGCAAAGATCCTCGCTTCTGACATTCAAATGGAAAGAAGATTATTGGTAGAGCAGCGAAAGATGGTTCGGCGAAGGACACTTCACTAAGGAACTCCATGGGAAGATGGTACTCGAGTGGCAATGTCTTTGCACAATTAATGCAGGGCCCCAAGCTAATCCTCTAAAATCTAGGATTGAAAGCTTGTCTCAATAATGGTGACCTTGAAACTATCAACAACTGTTGCAAAAGTCCATCTGGTTCATAATGTCCTCTAGGGAAATCTTCCGTCCTTACCTAGTCTGGCCTACATGTGACTCCAGACCCACAGCCACTCAATTCATGGGCAACTGGGGATGGGCAACAAATGCCAGTCAGAGATGCCAACACCCCATGAATAAAATAAATGTTGTTGACTTTTAACTGTCCTCTGAAATAACTTGGCAAGCCATTCAGCTCATCAAATTGATACTGGCTCCTCACAGAAGAATCTTTGCTAGCAACATCCATATCCCTAAAAAAAAATTGCTACAGTGATACCCTGATACTGAGAGTATTATCTTCCAACAACCAGAGAGACAGGAGGCAAAGACTGATTAGGGACAATCAGCATGGCTTTGTGAGTGGAAAATCATTTCTCACAAATTTCACAGAATCTCGGAATACTAAAGTGTAGAAGAGGCCCTTCGACCCATCGAGTCTGTACAGACACATGAAAAGCCCTGACTTGCTCACCTAATCTCATTTGCCAGCATTAGCCTTGAATGTTATGGCGTGCCGAGCACTCATCCAGATACTTTTTAAAGGTTGTGAGGCATCCTGCCTCCACCACCCTTCCAGGCAGCACGTTCTAGACTGTCACCACCCTCTGGGTAAAAAGGTTTTTCCTCAATTTCCCCCCTAAACCTCCCACCCATCACTTTTAACTTGTGTCCCCTTGTAATAGACCCTTCACCTAAGGGGGACAACTGCTCCTTATCCACTCCATGCCCCTCATAATCTTCAATCAGGTCACCCCTCAGTCTTCTCTGCTCCAAGGAAAACAACCCAAGCCTATCCAACCTCTTTTTATAATTTAAATATTCCATCCCAGGCATCCTGATGAATCTCCGCTGCACCCCCTTCAAGTGCATTCTCGCCCTTCCTCTAATGTGGCAACCAGAACCGCACACAGTACTCCAGCTGTGGCCTCACCAAAGTTCTATACAGCTCCATCATGACCTCTCTGCTTTTGTAATCTATACCCTGATTGATAAAGGAGACTGTGCCATATGCCTTTTTCACTACCCTTTCTGAACTGCCTTTCTGCCTTCGGAGATCTATGGACAAACATGCCAAGGTCCTTTTGTTCTTCGGAACTTCCCAGTGTCAGACCTTTTCACAGTATATTTCCTTGTTAAATTATTCCTTCCAAAGTGCAGCACTTCACACTTTTTAGGGTTAAATTCCATCTGCCATCTCATCTATATCTTCCCAGAAACCCAAGACACTCAACCTCACTGTTAACCACCCAATGAATCTTTGTGTCAACGACAAACTTACTGATCCTACCTACTGCCCCCACCCCCCATAGCCATCTATGTCATTTATATAAATCAGGAACAATAGGGGGCCCAACACGGATCCCTGTGGAACGCCACTGGTCACTGGCCTCCAGTCACTAAGTAAGAAGTCTCACAACACCAGGTTAAAGTCCAACAGGTTTATCTGGTAGTAAATGCCACTAGCTTTCGGAGCGCTGCTCCTTCGTCATGTGAGTGGAGAGTTCTCTTCAGAAACAGTGCATATAAAGGCACACACAGTTTACAGAACACTGATTAGAATGTGAGTCTTTACAGCTAATCTGCTATTCAAGTCTTAAAGGTACAGACAATGTAAGTGGAGATAACATTAAGCATAGGTTAAGGAGATGTGTATTGTCTCCACAGGACAGTAAGTGAGATGTTGCAAGCCCAGGCGAGTCATGGGGGTTACAAATAGTGCAACATGAACCTAAGATCCCGGTTGAGGCTGTCCTCATGTGTGCGGAACTTGGCTATCAGTTTCTGCTCAGCAACTCTGCGCTGTCAAGAACAACCCGGCAACCCGGCACGGGAAACAGGCCCTTTGGCCCAACGAGCCCGCGCCGCTATTTTAAAGCATTTTCCTACACCCACCTTGCCCCCTGTGTATGCGAATGGTACCCCTACTGTAGCCAGATTCAGGGGAGAATAGTGTAGGGTCAATTTGGTACACCAATCAGCCTGTCTGCTGGTCCAGGATTAAGCACACACAACGACACGAAGTACTAGGCCACTCTCGAAACCTCCAAGAGCAGCCCACGCACGACCCACCGTGTGCATGCCCCTCGTTTAACAACAAGGTGGACTGACACCTGTGGATTAATAGACACAAAACATTAACATATACTATTACATTTCCAGTATCAACCCGAGGCTCTGTCCCTTTTTAAAACTGTCTTATATAACCCTCCATCCCTGTTTCACTCATGTGCCTATCTAAGTAAACCTTAAACAAGTCCAAAGTGCCTGCCTCCACCACCTTACTTGGTAGCGCATTCCATACCCCCACGACCTTCTGTGTGAAAAACCTTCCTCTAGTATCCAAATTATACTTCTCCCCCCTCACCCTTAGATCATGACCTCTCGTGATAGTTGTCCCCAATCTAGGGAAAAGCCTGCCACCGTTGACTCTATCTATACCCTTCATTATTTTATACACCTCTATCAGATCCCCCCTTAACCTCCGTCTTTCTAAGGAAAAGAGCCCCAGTTTTCCCAATCTTTCCTCATAGCCCAGTCCTTCCATACCAGGCAGCATCCTGGTAAACCTCCTCTGCACTGTCTCCAGGGTCTCCACGTCCTTCCGGTAGTAAGGTGACCAGAACTGGACGCAGTACTCCAAATGCGGTCTTACCAACGTTCTGTACAACTGAAGCATTAGACGATAGCTCTTATACTCTATACCTCTTCCTATAAAGGCCAGCATTCCATAAGCTTTCTTTGCAACCTTCTCCACCTGTGTTGACACCTTCAGAGACTTGTGCACTTGCACTCCCAGGTCCCTCTACATTTCTATACTCTTAATTGGTCTACCTTTTATCAAGCGTCATGATGCAACTGTACACAACTCTGGTGCGGCCGCACTTGGAGTATTGTGTGCAGTTCTGGTCCCCACATTACAGGAAGGATGTAGAGGCTTTGGAGAGGGTGCAGAGGAGGTTTACCAGGATGTTGCCTGGTATGGAGGGGAGATCCTATGAGGAGAGACTGAGAGATTTGGGGTTGTTTTTGTTGGAAAGAAGGCGGCTAAGAGGGGACCTTATTGAAACATATAAGATGATTAGAGGTTTAGACAGGGTAGATAGTGATAGCCTTTTTCCTAGGATGGAGAAAGCTAGCACGAGGGGGCACGACTTTAAATTAAGGGGGGGTAGTTATAGGACTGATGTCAGGGGTAGGTTCTTTACCCAGAGGGTGGTGAGGGACTGGAATGCCCTGCCAGCTGCAGTTGTAAATGCGCCTAGTTTGGGGGCGTTTAAGAGATCTGTGGATAGGTTTATGGACGAAATGGGATTGGTTTAGATTAGTGGGTTAGTGTTTTTTTTAAAAAAGCTGGTCGGCGCAACATCGTGGGCCGAAGGGCCTGTTCTGCGCTGTAATGTTCTATGTTCTATGTTCTAAGTAACTCCTCCCTGCATTATTCCTTCCAAAATGCATCACCTCGCATTTGTCAGGATTAAATTCCATCTGCCATCTATCTGCTCAGTATACCAACCTATCTATATCCTGCTGTGTCACCTGACAATCTTCCTCAGTATCCGCCAATCCTGCCATCTTGGTGTCATCTGCAAACTTGCTGATCACACCACGTACGCCCTCTTCCAAGTCATTTATATATACTACAAAGAGGAGAGGTCCCAGTACTGAGCCCTGCGGCACACCACTGGTGACAGACCTCCAGCCAGAAAAGGACCCATCCACTACTACTCTTTGCCTCCTGTTGCCTAGCCAGTTTTCAATCCATCTAGCTACCTGTCCCTGTATCCCATGTGCCTTAACCTTTTCTACCAGCCTACCGTGAGGGACTTTGCCAAACGCCTTACTGAAATCCATATAGATGACATCAACGGCTCATCCATCGTCAACCATTTTTGTCACCTCCTCAAAAAATTCTACGAGATTCGTAAGGCAAGACCTCCCTCTAAAAAGCCATGTTGCGTATCCCTAATGAGATCACAACGCTCCAAATGCTTATACATCCTATCCCTAAGAATTTTTTCCAACAATTTTCCTACCACCGATGTCAAACTCACTGGTCTGTAATTACCAGGGTTATCCCTACTGCCCTTTTTAAACAGCGGTACCACATTAGCTACCCTCCGGTCCTCTGGGACCTCACCTGTGACCAAAGAAGAGACAAAGATTTGCGTCAGAGGCCCAGCAATTTCATCTTTCACCTCCCTGAGCAGCCTGGGATAAATACCATCAGGCCCCGGAGCTTTATCCGTTTTTATGATACCTAAAAACCCTAACACTTCCTCCCTCGTAATGGATATTTCCCTCAAATGATCTACAGCTCCCTCCAAGACATTACAAGACACCAAACCCCTCTCCTTCGTGAATACCGACGCAAAGTATTCATTCAGGATCTCCCCCATTCCCTCAAACTCAATGCATAGCTCCCCTCCTTTGTCCCTAAGAGGACCAATTTTCCCTCTAACCACTCTCTTGTTCCTAATATAAGAGTAAAATGCCTTTGGATTATCCTTAATCCTATCAGCCAAAGCCATTTCATGCTCTCTTTTCGCCCTTCTAACTCCCCTTTTAAGCTCCCTCCTACTCTGTCTATATTCCTCCAGCACACTCTCCGTTCCAAGTTGTTTCGACCTGATATATGCCGCCCTCTTCTTCCTGACCAAGTCCTCAATATCCCCTGTGATCCACGGCTCCCTAATCCTGCCTTTCCCATCCTTCCTCTTTGCCGGCACATGCCTTTTCTGCAACATTATCAGTTTGCCCTTGAAAGCCTCCCACTTGCCAACCGTGGACTTGCCCGCTAACAACCCCTCCCAATCAGTATCATTCAGCTCCTTCCTAATCCGGCTATAGCTCGCTTTCCCCCAGTTCAGCACCCTCCCCTTTAGACGGCACTCATCCCTTTCCATTTTTATCCTAAAGTAGACAGACTTGTGGTCACTGTTAGCCACTTGTTCGCCTACTGCAACCTCAACCACCTGCCCTGGCTCATTACCCAACACTAAATCCAGTATAGCCCCCTCCCTAGTCGGGCTAGTTACGTACTGCTCCAACTACTCCTTCCAACACACATTTTACAAATTCCTCCCCATCAGTACCCCCAGCTCTAGGCACCTTCCAATCCACTCCAGGAAGATTAAAGTCACCTACTACAACCACCTTATTCTTTCTGCACCTATCAAAAAATGCCTCTGCAAATACCTTCCTCCACTGCCCTCGGGCTGTTGGGTGGCCTATAGTATACCCCTAGCGTCGTAATTTCTCCCTTTCTATTCCTCAATTCCACCCACAGCGACTCAATCCCCAACTCCTCCATATTGTCCTCCCTCTGCACTGCTGTGATGTGCTCCTTAACTAACAGCGCCACCCCACCACCCCTCTTCAACTGTCCTCTGTCACACCTAAAACACTTATACCCAGGAATATTCAGCTGCCAGTCCTGCCCTTCCTTTAACATGTCTCCGTTACTGCCACCATATCTAAATTCCTCACGCACATCAAGGCCCTAAGTTCATCCGTTTTACCCATCACACTCCTCACATTGAAACAGACGCAATTCAACCCCCCAGGCCCACTCGGATCCTCCTCTCCCCTGATATTATTCCTTTCACCCAAACCTACCCCTGTCGTTGAGCAGAAACTGATAGCTAAGTTCCGCACACATGAGGACAGCCTCAACCGGGATCTTGGGTTCATGTCACACTATTTGTAACCCCCATGACTTGCCTCTAGACCTGCTGTCCTTTCTGAGCGGGAAGAATCTCTCTACCTCAACCCTATCCACCCCCTTCATTATCTTATATGTCTCTGTAAGATCCCCCCTCAGCCTTCTAAATTCGAACGAGTACAGACCCAGTCTATTTAGTCTCTCTTCATAGTCCAACCCCCTCACCTCTGGTATCAGCCTAGTGAACCTCCTCTGCACTCCTTCCAAGGCCAAAATATCCTTGCACAAGTGCGGCGACCAAAACTGCACACAGTACTCCAGTTGCGGCCTCACCAGTGCCCTGTACAGTTGCAGCAAGATCTCCCTGCTTTTATATTCTATCCCCCTCGCTATTAAGGCCAGCATCCCATTCGCCTTCTTGATCCCCTGCTGCACCTGCAGACTGGGTTTTTGCGACTCATGCACAAGGACCCCCAGGTCCCTCTGCACCGTAGCATGCTGCAGCTTTTTGCCTTTTAAATAATAATCCCTCCTACTATTATTCCTGCCAAAGTGGATAACCTCACACTTGCTAACATTGTACTCCATCTGCCAGGTCCTCGCCCACTCGCTCAGCCTGTCCAGATCCCTCTGCAGACTTTCCACACCCTCCACACAATTTGCTTTTCCACTCATCTTTGTGTCATTAGCAAATTTCGTCACCTCACACTCAGCCCCCTCCTCCAGATCATCTATATAAATGGTAAATAGTTGCGGCCCCAGCCCCAGTCATTCTTCATAAGTCTTCCTTGTAGGACTTTGTCAAAGGCTTTACTGAAATCCATGTAAACTACATCAACTGCATTACCCTCATCCACACACTTGATTACATGCTCAAAAAATTCAATCAAATTTGTTAGGTATAACCTCCTGACAAAGCCATGCTGACTGTCCCTAATCAAAACATGCCTCCCCAAATGGAGATAGATTCTCTCCTTCAGAATCTTTTCCAGTTTCTCAACTGCAGACCTGAGACTCACTGGTCTGTAGCTCCCAGGCTTTTCTCTACAAACGTTCTTAAATAGTGGGAATCCATTAGCTGTTCTCCAGTCAAAGAACAAAAAAGAAAGAAAATTATAGCAATGGAACAGGCCCTGTGGCCCTCAAAACCTGCACCAACCATACTGCCTGACTTAACTAAAACCCCTTACCCTTCCGGGTACCATATCCCTCTATTCCCATCCTATTTAGGTACTTGTCAAGATGCACCTTAAAAGTCACTACCATATCTGCTTCCACTATCTCCCCTGGCAACAATTCCAGGCACCCACTACTCTCTGTGCAAAAGATCTGCCTCATACATCTCCTTGCCTCTCACACCTTAAACCTGTGCCCCCTAGTAATTGACTCTTCCACCCTGGGAAAAAGCTTCTGACTATCCACTCTGCCCATGCCCCTCATAATCATGTAGACTTCTACCAGGTCTCCCCTCAACCTCCGTCGCTCCAGTGAGAACAAACCAAGTTTCTCCAACCTTTCCTCGTAGCTAATGCCCTCCATACCAGGCAACATCCTGGTGAATCTTTTCTGTACCCTCTCCAAAGCCTCCACACCCTTTTGATAGTTTGGCGACCAGAATTGAACATTATGTTCCAAGCGCGGCCTAACTAAGGTTCTATAAAGCTGCAACATGACTTGCCAATTTTTAAACTCAGTGCCCCGGCCAATGAATGCAAGCATGACGTATGCCTTCTTGACTACCTTCTCCACCTGCATTGCCACTTTCAGTGACCTGTGTACCTGTACATCCAGATCCCTTTGCCTATCAATACTCCTAAGGGTTCTACCATTTACTGTATATTTCCTATCTGTATTAGACCTTCCAAAATGTATTACCTCACATTTGCCTGGATTAAACACCATCTGCCATCTCTCCGCCCAAGTCTCCAACTGATCTATATCCTGCTGTATCCTCTGATGGTCCTCATCGCTATCCACAAATCCACCAACCTTTGTGTTGTCTGTAAACTTATTAATCAAACCAGTTACATTTTCCTCCAAATCATTTATATATATTACAAACAGCCAAAGTCCCAGCACTGATCCTGAGGAACACCACTTGTCACAACCCTCCATTTAGAAACACACCCTTCCATTGCTACCCTCTGTCTTCTTTGACCGAGCCAGTTTTGTATCCACCTTGCCAGCTCACCTCTGATCCCGATCGACTTCACCTTCTACACCAGTCTGCCATGAGGCACCTTGTCAAAGGCCTTACTGAAGTCTATGTAGACAACATCCACTGCCCTACCCTCATCAATCATCTTCGTCATTTCCTCAAAAAACTTAGTCAAGTTTGTGAGACACGACCTCCCCTCTACAAAACCATGTTGCCTCTCACTAATACGTCCACTTATTTCCAAATGGGAAAAAATCCTGTCTCAAAGAATCTTCTCCAATAATTTCCCTACCACTGATGTAAGGCTCACCGGCCTGTAATTACCTAAATTATTCTTGCTACCCCTCTTAAACAAAGGAACAACATTGGCTATTCTCCAATCTTCTGGGACCTCCTTTGGCACCTCCCCAGTGGCAAGGGAGGAATTAAAAATTTGGGTCAGAGCTCCTGTAATTTCCTCTCTTGCCTCCCTCAATAAACTGGGAAGCAATTCATCCGGACTTGGAGATTTGTCCACTTTCAAGCCCGTCAATGCTTTCAATACCTTGTAACTCCCTATGATAATTTTCTCTACAACCTTTATGAGTTCCATAACTACCTCCTCATTCTCATGGGTGAAGACAGGTGTGAAATATTCATTTAACACCCTACCAATGTCCTCTGCCTCCACCCACAGATTTCCCCCTTGGTTCTAATGGGCCTTACTCGTTACCTGCTTATCTTCTTCCCATTGATATACTAAGAACATAAGAAATAAGAGCAGGAGTAGGCCATCTAGCCCTTCGAGCCTGCCCCGCCATTTCATAGGTTCAGTTCCACTTTCCCGCTTTCTCCCCATAACCCTTAATTCCTTTGTCTATCAAAAACCTATCTACCCGTGACTTAAATATATTTAGCAAGGTAGCCTCCGCCACTTCAACGAGCAGAGAATTCCAGAGATTCACCACCCTTTGAGTGAAGAAGTTCCTCCTCAACTCTGATCTAAACTGCCCCCCCCCTTATCTTGAGGCTATGTCCTCTAGTCCTGCTGTCCTTTCTGAGCGGGAAGAATCTCTCTACCTCTACTCTATCCATCCCCTTCATTATCTTATACGTCTCTATAAGATCCCCCCTCAGCCTTCTAAACTCCAACGAGTACAGACCCAGTCTATTTAGTCTCTCTTCATACTAACAGAATATCTTAGGATTTTATCTACTTGTACCAGCCAAAGCCTTCTCATATCCCCTCTTTGTTCTCCTAATTGATTTCTTAAGCTCCATCCTGCACTTTCCGTACTCCAGTAATCCCTCCGCAGACTTACATGCCTTATACTTGTTAAAAGCCTCTCTTTTCCTTCTCATTGTATCCTGAATGTCATCCATGGTTCTTTGGGTTTGTTACACCTTTCTATTACCCTCAGGGGAACATGTTGGGCCTGTACCCTCCCCATTTCATCTTTGAACACCGCTCACTGCTCTTATGTAGATTTCCCCTCAAGTAACTCATACCAGTCTACCTTTACCAGATCCTGTCTAAATTTGTTAAAATCTGCTCTTCCAAATATAAAACCTTTTACTGCCACTTGACAATTTCTTTGTCCATAACAAATTTGAATTGAACCATGTTGTGATCGCTATCACCAAAATGTTCCCCCACCAACACATCAACCACCTGCCCGGCTTCATTCCCCAGAATTAGATCCAGCACAGCTCCGTCCCTTGTTGGATCCTCTCCACATTGACGTAAGAAGTTTTCTTATATACATTTCATGAACCCTACTCCATCTAAACCCTTAACATGATGGTTATCATCATGGGAATGGTGAAATGAGCTAATATAAATACCCTTTTATTTTACAACCCTCTGCAAATTGTGCACATATTTGCTCTTCAATTTCCCCCTGACTCTCTGGGGGTCTATAATAAAACCTAGCAACGTAGCTGTCCCTTTTTTATTCCAAAACTTTACCCACAAAGCTTAATTTGATTCCCCCCAAAATATAGAACATAGAACATAGAACATTACAGCGCAGAACAGGCCCTTCGGCCCACGATGTTGCGCCGACCAGTTACAAAAACAATGACCCACTAGCCTATACCAATCCCTTTTCGTCCATAAACCTATCCAGAGATCTCTTAAACGCCCCCAAACTAGACGCATTTACAACTGCAGCAGGCAGGGCATTCCAATCCCTCACCACCCGCTGGGTAAAGAACCTACCCCTGACATCCGTCCTGTAGCTACCCCCCCTTAATTTAAAGCCATGCCCCCTCGTGCTAGCTTTCTCCATCCGAGGAAAAAGGCTATCACTATCCACCCTATCTAAACCTCTAATCATCTTATATGTTTCAATAAGATCCCCTCTTAGCCGCCTTCTTTCCAACGAAAACAACCCTAGATCCCTCAGTCTCTCCTCATAGGACCTCCCCACCATACCAGGCAACATCCTAGTAAACCTCCTCTGCACCCTCTCCAACGCCTCCACATCCTTCTTGTAATGCGGGGACCAGAACTGCACACAGTACTCCAAGTGCGGCCGCACTAGAGTAGTGTACAGTTGCAACATTACACTGCGACTCCTAAATTCAATCCCCCTACCAATAAACGCCAAGACACCGTACGCCTTCTTGACAACCTTATCTACTTGATTCCCAACTTTCAGGGATCTATGTACACACACACCTAGATCCCTCTGTTCATCCACACTATTCAAAGTCCTCCCGTTAGCCCTATACTCGACACATCTGTTGCTCCTACCAAAGTGAATTACCTCACACTTCTCCGCATTAAATTCCATCCGCCACCTCTCGGCCCAGCTCTGCAACCTATCTAAGTCTCCCTGCAGACTATGACACCCTTCCTCACAATCTACCACACCTCCAACTTTGGTGTCATCAGCAAATTTACTAATCCACCCAACTATACCCTCATCCAGATCATTAATAAAAATTACAAACAACAGTGGCCCCAAAACAGATCCCTGAGGCACACCACTCGTAACTGCACTCCATGATGAATATTTACCATCCACCACCACCCTCTGTCTCCTATCTGATAGCCATCTGATATCATCTCTTTTTCCTGCAGCAACTGCTTTCTTAACTAAAAATGCAATACCTCCTCCTCTTTTACCGCCTCCTCTGTCTCACCTGAAGATTCTATACCTCGGGATGTTGAACTGCCAATCCTGTCCCTCACTCAACTACATCTCTGTGATGGCTATTATATCATAATTACACTGTCAATCCTTGCCCTTACCTCATCCGTTTTACCTTTAATACTCCTGACATTAAAGTAGAGGCCCTCCAGCCTTGTCTTACTCCCTTCAAACTTACTCCCGCTATAATCCGTCTGACCTAGTTGCTTTTCTATCTTATACTGTGTCTCTATTCTGCTAACAGTCTGGGTTCCTGCTCCCTGCCAAATTAGTTTACACTCTTCCTAACAGCATTTAATTGAGTTTTTTGAAGGGGTAACCAAGAAGGTAGATGAGGGCAGTGTAGTCAACTTTATCTGCATAGACTTTGACAAGGTACCAAATCTGACAGGATCCAGGGTGAGGTAGTCAAATGAATACAAAATTGGCTTCATGACAGAAGGCAGAGGGTAGTTGTAGAGGGTTGCTTTTCAAACTGGAGGCTTGTGACCAGCGGTGTGCCTCAGATGCTGGATCTGCTGTTATTTGTCATTTGTATTCATGATTTGGATAAGAATTTAGAAGACATGCAGATGACACCAAGATTAGTGGCATTGTGGACAGTGAAGATTATCTCCGTTTGCAACGGGATCTTGATCAATTGGGCCAGTGGGCTGATGAATGGCAGAGGGAGTTTAATTTAGTTAAATGCAAGGTGATTGTTCCATGGGAGCACAGCAGAGAGACAGCAATTCGTGAGAGGAGAGCTTGAGGGGAAGCTACAGTGATTTTTTAAACTAACTTTTCGAGTTTTTTCTTTAAATTTTAAACCGGAAAACAGAAGGAGTTTGCAAAGAGGCCTGGGCAGTTTTTTTTTCCCTTACCATAAATTGGAATGGTGAGGAATCCCAATACTCTACACAGGTAGAGTATCCCACCCTCTCATCTCCTCTAACCTAAAAAAAGAGAGAGTGACTCGGAGTGAGAGCAGGTAAGTTTGTTTTTTGTGAGCTGCAAGGGCTTTAGATCACAGGCCTTAAGCGAAAAGGGCAAGGCAAGGTAAGTTTATAAGTTTTTAATTACTTTTTTCTCTGTATTTCTAAAAAGGGCAAGTATGAGTGTGAGGCCAGTACACCAATGCAATATGTGGGAAGTCCTGGAGGCTCCTGGTATCCCAGACGTCCGTATCTGTGCTGGGTGTGTGGAGCTGTGGTTCCTAAGGGACCAGGTTAAGGAACTGGAACTGCAGCTCGAGGACATTCGTCTCATTAGAGAGAATGAGGAGGCAATTGACAGGAGCTACTGGCAAGTGGTCACACTGGGGCAACGGGAGGAAGGCAAGTGGGTAACGGTTAGGAAGGGGAAAGCTCACGTGATAGAGAGCACGCCGGTGGATGTCCCCCTTCAAAATAAGTACTCCTGTCTGAGTACTGCTGGGGGGGACAGCTCACCTGGGGGAGGAAGTGGTGGCCAGGTCTCTGGAGCTGAGCCTGACCCAGAACTTCAAAAAAGTAAGAAAAAGAGCAGCAAGGCAGTGTTAATAGGGGACTCCATAGTGAGGGGATCAGACAGGCGTTTTTGCGGACACAGACGGGAGTCGCGGATGGTGGCTTGCCTCCCCGGAACTGGGATCCGGGATGTCTCTGGACGCTTCCCAGACATCCTGAAAGGGGAGGGTGAGGAGCTGGAGATTGTGGTACATATAGGTACTGCTGACATAGGCAGGAAGAGGGAAGGGGTCATGAAAAGGGATTATAGGGAATTAGGTAGACAGCTGAGAAAGAGGAACGCGAAGGTAGTAATCTCAGGATTGCTGCCTGCACCGCGGGAGAGTGAGAGCAGGAATGGAATGAGGTGGAGGGTGAATGCGTGGCTGAGGGACTGGAGCAGGGGGCAGAGATTCAAGTTCCTGGATCATTGGTCCCTCTTAAGGGCAGGTGTGACCTGTTCAGTAAAGATGGGTGTCACTTGAATCCCAGGGGGAACAATATCTTGGTGGGAAGATTGGCTAGGGCTACTGGGGGGGCTTTAAACTAGAAAGGTTGTGGGGAGGGAATAGAGATGAGGAGACTGAGAGCGAGGAGCTTAGCTCCCAAGTACAGAAGAACTGTAGACAGTTTGAGAGGGAGGTTAGACGGATGATGGAGAAGGGAAGTGCCCAGACCGAGGGTCTGAGGTGTGTCTATTTTAACGCCAGGAGTGTAGTGAATAAAGTGGATGAGCTTAGGGCATGGATTGCTGCGTGGGAATGTGATGTGGTGGCCACTACAGAGACTTGGATGTCTCAGGGACAGGACTGGGTACTTCAAGTGCCAGGATTCAGATGTTTCAGGAAGGACAGGGAGGGAGGCAAAAGAGGTGGGGGAGTGGCACTGTTGATCAGGGACAGTGTCACGGCTATAGAGAAGGTGGATGCCGTGGAGGGACTGTCGACAGAGTCTCTGTGGGTGGAAGTTAACGGAAAGGGGTCAATAACTTTGCTGGGTGTTTTCTATAGGCTGCCCAATAGTGACAGGGAAGTTGAGATGCAGATAGGGAAACAGATCCTAGAGAGATGTAGTAATTAGAGTTGTTGTGATGGGAGACTTTAATTTCCCAAACATCGTCTGGAATATCCCAAGGGTAAGGGGTTTGGATGGGGAGGAGTTTGTTAGGTGTGTTCAAGAGGGTTTCCTGACACAGTACGTGGATAAGCCTACGAGAGCAGAGGCTGTACTTGACCTGGTGCTGGCTAATGAACCAGGACAGGTGTCGGATCTCTCGGTGGGAGAGCATCTCGGGGATGGAGATCATAATTCCATCTCCTCCATGATAGCATTGGAAAGAGATAGGATTAGGCAGGCTAGGAAGGTGTTTATCTGGAGTAAGGGGAAATATGAAGACATCAGGCAGATAATTGGACGAGTAAACTGGAAGGAAGTGTTCTTGGGGAAAAGTACTGAAGGAAGGTGGCGGATTTTCAAGGAATGTTTGACTGGAGCTCTGCACGATAACGTTCCGATGAGACAAGGAGGTTTTGGTAGGTCGCGGGAGCCGTGGTGCATGAAGGTTGTGATGAACCTAGTCAGGAAGAACAGAAAGGCGTATAAAAGGTTCAGAGAGCGAGGAGATGTTAAGGATCTAGAGGAGTATAAGGCTTGTAGAAAGGAGCTTAAAAAGGAAATTAGGAGAGCCAGAAGGGGACATGAGAAGGCCTTGGCGGGTAAGATTAAGGAGAATCCCAAGGCGTTCTACAAATATGTGAAAAGTAAAAGGATGAGAAGTGAAGGGATAGGACCTATAAAAGGTGAAGGGGGAAAAGTCTGTGTGGAACCGGAAGAAATGGCAGAGGTGCTTAATGAGTACTTTGCCTCGGTATTAGAACATAGAACTTAGAACACTACAGCACAAACAGGCCTTTCGGCCCACAAGTTGCGCCGATCACATCCATACCTACCAAGCCATGGAACTATCTGTAACTCCCAATCCCATTAAATCTGATATACTCATCCAGAAGTCTTTTAAAAGACCCCAGCGAGTTCGCCTCTACCACCACTGATGGCAGCCGATTCCACTCACTCACCACCCTCTGAGTGAAAAACTTACCCCTGACACCTCCTCTGTACTTGCTTCCCAGCACCTTAAACCTGTGTCCTCTTGTAGCGACCATTTCAGCCCTGGGAAATAGACTCCAAGAATCCACCCTATCTATTCCTCTCAACATTTTATAAACCTCTATCAGGTTGCCTCTCAACCTTCATCTCTCCAGGGAGAAGAGACCTAGCTCCCTCAACCTATCTTCATAAGGCATGCCTCCCAATCCAGGCAATATCCTTGTAAATCTCCTCTGCATCCTCTCAATAGCTTCCACATCCTTCCTGTAGTGAGGCGACCAGAACTGCGCACAGTACTCCAAGTGGGGTCTGACAAGGGTCTTATAAAGTTGCAGCATTACCTCCCGACTCCTAAACTCAATCCCTCGATTAATGAAGGCCAGTACACCATACGCCTTCTTGACCACATCCCCCACCTGCGAGACCGATTTAAGAGTCCTATGGACTCAGACCCCAAGATTCTTCTGCTCCTCAACACTGCTAAGACTCCTACCCTTGATATTGTACTCCGATTCACGGTGGAAAGTGATCTGGAAGGTTGTACTACAGGTTTGCGGTGAACTGAAAAGGTTGACTATGTGGACTTTAAGAAAGAGGATGTGTTGGAACTTCTAAATTCTATCAAGATCGATAAGTCGCCAGGACCGGATGGGAGGTGAGGGAAGAGGTTGCAGAGCCCCTCGATGGAGATGGGAGAGGTTCCTGAGGATTGGAAGATTGCGGATGTGGTTCCTATTTTCAAGAAAGGGAACAGGGATAGCCCAGGAAATTACCAACCGGTGAGTCTGACCTCAGTGGTTGGTAAGTTGATGGAGAGGATTCTGAGGGACAGGATTTATGAGCATTTAGAGAAGTTTAGCTTGATCAGAAATAGTCAGCACAGCTTTGTCACGGGCAGGTCGTGCCTTACGAGCCTAGTTGAGGCTGTGACTGAACACATTGACGAAGGAAGAGCGGTGAATGTGATTTACATGGACTTCAGCAAGGCGTTTGATAAGGTCCCCCATGCAAGACTTCTTGAGAAGGTGAGAGGGCATGGGATCCAAGGGGCTTTGGCCTTGTGGATCCAGAACTGGCTTGCCTGCAGAAGGCACAGACTAGTTGTGGATGGGTCTTTTTTTGCATGGAGGTCGGTCACCAGTAGAGTGCCCCAGGGATCTGTTCTAGGACCCTTGCTCTTTGTGATTTTCATAAATGACCTGGATGAGGAAGTGGAGGGATGGGTTAGTAAGTTCGCCGACGATACGAAGGTTGGTGGTGTTGTGGATAGTCTGGAGGGATGTCAGGAGTTGCAGCGTGACATAGATAGGATGCAAGACTGGGCGGAGAAGTGGCAGATGGACTTCAATGCGGATAAATGTGTAGTGGTCCATTTTAGCAGGACCAATGGGGTGAAAGAGTACAATATCAAGAGTAGGAGTCTTAGCAGTGTTGAGAATCAGAAGGACTTTGGGGTCCAGGTCCATAGGGCACTTAAATCAGCCTCGCAGGTGGAGGATGTGGTCAAGAAGGCGTATGGTGTTCTGGCCTTCATTAATCGAGGGATTGAGTTTAGGAGTCGAGAGGTAATGCTGCAACTTTATAAGACCCTTGTCAGACCCCACTTGGAGTACTGTGCACAGTTATGGTCGCCTCACTACAGGAAGGATGTGGAAGATATTGAGAGGGTGCAGAGGAGATATACAAGGATGTTGCCTGGATTGGGAGGCATGCCTTATGAAGTTAGGTTGAGGGAGCTGGGTCTGTTCTCCCTGGAGAGACGAAGGTTGAGAGGCGACCTGATAGAGGTTTATAAAATGTTGAGAGGAATAGATAGGGTGGATTAAGAACATAATAAGAACATAAGAAATAGGAGCAGGAGTAGGCCATCTAGCCCTTCGAGCCTGCCCCGCCATTCAATAAGATCATGGCTGATCTGTTGTAGCTCAGTTCCACTTTCCCGCCCTCTCCCCATAACCCTTAATCCCCTCTCTTATCAAGAACCCATCAACCCGCTTCTTAAAAATATTTAGCGAGGCAGCCTCCACCACTTCAACGGGCAGAGAATTCCAGAGATTCACCACCCTTTGAGTGAAGAAGTTCCTCCTCAACTCCGTTCTAAACCGCCTCCCCTTTATCTTGAGGCTGTGCCCCCTAGTCCTACTGTCTTTTTTGAGCGGGAAGAGTCTCTCCAGCTCTATCCTATCCATCCCATTCATCATCTCATACGTCTCAATGAGATCTCCCCTCATTCTTCTAAACTCTAACGAGTACAAGCCTAGTTTATTCAGCCTCTCCTCATAGCTCAATCCCCTCAACTCCGGTATCAGCCTAGTAAACCTCCTCTGCACTCCCTCCAGGGCCAAAATATCCTTGCGCAGGTGCGGCGCCCAAAACTGCACACAGTACTCCAGCTGCGGCCTCACCAATGCCCTATACAGCTGCAGCAAGACCTCCCTACTTTTATATTCAATCCCCCTCGCTATGAAGGCCAGCATCCCATTTGCCTTCCTGACCACCTGCTGCAGGCTACTTCCCAGGGCTGAAATGGTCGCTACGAGAGGACACAGGTTTAAGGTGCTGGGGAGCAAGTACAGAGGAGATGTCGGGGTAAGTTTTTCACTCAGACAGTGGTGAGTGAGTGGAATCAGCTGCCGTTGGTGGTGGTAGAGGCGAACTTGCTGGGGTCTTTTAAAAGACTTCTGGATGAGTACATGGGATTTAATGGGAATGGGAGTTACAGGTAGCTCTACGGCCTGGTAGGTATAGATGTGATCGGCGCAACTTGTGGGCCGAAGGGCCTATTTGTGCTGTAGTGTTCTATGTTCTATGTGATGCATTTTGGTAGATTTAATCAGGCTTACGTAGTTAATGGTAGGATGCTGGGGAGAGTTCAGAGAAGTGGAGTCAGAGGTGGACAGGGTGGTGAAGAAGGCATTTGGCATGCTTGGTTTCATTGGTCAGAACATTGGATCTGTGAGTTGGGATGTCTTGTTGAAGTTGTACAAGAAATTGGTAAGGCCACACTTAGAATACTGTGTGCAATTCTGGTCACCTTATTATAGAAAGGCACAGTCAAGAAGGGCCAAAGGCCCTGTTTCTGTGCTGTAGTGTTCTATGGTTACTAAACCAGAAAGAGCGCAGAAAAGATTTACTAGGATGCTACCGGGACTTGATGGTTTGAGTTATAAGGAGAGGCTGAATAGACTTGAACTTTTTTCTCTGGAGTGTAGGAGGCTGAGGGGTGACCTTATCGAGGTCTTTAAAATAATGAGGTGCATCAATCAGCTGGATAGTCAATATCTTTCTCCAAAGGTAGGGGAGTCTAAAACTAGAGGGCATAAGTTTAAAGAGAGAAGGGAGAGAGTCAAAAGGGTCCAGAGGGGCCGTTTTTTCACAGAAAGGGTGGTCAGTGTCTGGAATAAGCTGCCAGAGGTAGTAGTAGAGGTGGGTACAATTTTGTCTTTTAAAAAGCATTTAGACAGTTACATAGGTAAGACAGGTTAAGAGGGATATGGGCCAAATGTAGACAGTTGGGATTAGCTTAATGTAAAAACTGGGTGACATGGACAAGTTGGGCTGAAGGGCCTGTTTCCATGCTGTAAACCTCAATGGCTCAATGCCATAAAACAGAGCATCTTCATTTGTGCTCGGTGCATCTCCATCCACTGGAGAGTTTTCCACCTGATTCGTATTGATTTCAGTTTTGCCAAAGCTCCTTAATGCCACATTTACTCAAATACTGCCGTGATGTCAAGGGCAGTCACTCTCATTTCAACTTTGGTGTTCAGCTCTTTGTCCATATTTGGTCTAAGGTCAGGAGCTGAGAGGCCCTGGTTTTATCTGGTTATTGAGTAGATAATTTTTGAGTAAGTACAGCTTGACGGCACTGTCCTTTACCACTTACATCACTTTGCTGATGACCAGGATGAGTCTGATGGAGCAGTAATTGGCTGGGCTGGATTTGTCTTACATTTTGTGGAAAGAACATAGCTTGTAGACTTAGTTAGATTGATGACAGTATTGTGGTTGAACCAGCAAATTTTAATAAGTGGTGTGGTTTGTCTTCAGTACTACGCAGGGTGTTGTCAGGGATCCTAGCCTATATTATGTCCAGTGCCTTTAATTGTTTCCAAATGCCAAATAGAGTGTTAAATACAATGTTGAGCCTCCTGCTTAGCACAGAAGCAACTGGTGACATGAAAGCAGAGCCAGCAGTGTGGTAACGTTGAGAAAGTCATACCTCTCAAAACTGTATATATATTTAAAATATGGAAATACATTGCATTATCTGGAGATAATTTTTAAAGAAGGTCATAAATTCATCTTGTATTGGAAGCAAACCTGCTTTCTTCCGAGAAATCATTTGACCTGCATGCTATTTGAGGAAGATCTGTTTGCTTCTTTGGAACTGCAGTTGAGAAGGGAAAAATGAAAGGCTTGTGACATACTGGGAGTCACATGCCAGAGCCAGCCTTAAAGCCTTGAATTTGCTGGTTTTAAAGTCCAGAGTGTCCTCATCCACAAAGCTGAGAGAAGAAGGATTGATCCATTGCTATATTTTCTTCTATGTCAAAGTTCCAGTTCATTGGTGAGAATTCCAAATGTCCATCAGAACCATCTGTCAGAACTCTGTCATGTCTTCACATGGGGGAACTCCTTACCAAAATTTTCAAGACACTGCAATGCTATCCTTTGTTTTTAATGCCTATCTTCTAAAGCTGATCTCTCCAGGGAGACCTATTTGTTTGTGTGTGTTCACATGTGTGCATGGTGGGAAATTTATAGTCGTTATCATTCAGCGTACAATAATGTGTTAACCAATTCTTGCAACTTGTTAAAAGAATGTATAATGTATTGTATGATGTGGAGATGCCGGCGTTAGACAGGGTTGGGCACAGTAAGAGGTCTCACAACACAGGTTGAAGTCCAACAGGTTTATTTGGCAGCACCAGCTTTTGGAGCCTTAAACTCCTTCATCAGGTGAATCGGAGTTTGGTTCACAAACAGGGCATAGATCGACACAAACTCAATTTACAAAATAATGGTTGGAATGCAAGTCTTTACAGGTAGAACATAGAACATTACAGCACAGTACAGGCCCTTCGGCTCTCGATGTTGTGTCGAGCTATGTCCGAACCCAAGATCAGGCTATCCCACTCCCTGTCATTCTGGTGTGCTCCATGTGCCTATCCAACAACCGTTTGAAAGTTCCTAAAGTGTCCGACTCCACTATCACCGCAGGCAGTGCATTCCACACCTCAACCACTCTCTGAGTCAGGAATCTACCTCGGACATCCCTCCTATATCTCCCACCATGAACCTAATAGTTATGCCCCCAAGTAACAGCTACATCAAGGAAATAGACTCTGAACATCCACTCTATCTATCCCCCTCATCATCTCATAAATCTCTATTAAGTCACCTCTCATCCTCCTCCTCTCTAATGAGAAAAATGCTCCAGGCAGCATCGTGATAAATCTCCTCTGCACTCTTTCCAATGCTACCACATCCTTCTTATAGTGAGGTGACCAGAATTGCACACAATATTCCAAATGTGGTCTCACCAAGGTCCTGTATAGTTGCAGCATAACTCCACAACTCTTAAACTCAAACCCTCGTTAATAAACGCTAACACACTATAAGCCTTCTTCATGGCTCTATCCACTTGAGTGGAACCTTCAGAGATCTGTGTATATGAACCTAAGATCTCTCTGTTCCTCCACTTTCCTCAGAACCCTGCCGTTGACCCTGTAATCTGCATTCAAGTTTGTCCTACCAAAATGAATCACCTCACGCTTATCAGGGTTAAACTCCATCTGTCACTTTTCTGCCCAGCTCTGCATCCTATCAATGTCTCTTTGCAGCCTCCAAGAGCCCTCCACCTCATCCATTACTCCACCAATCTTGGTGTCATCAGTAAATCTACTAACCCATCCTTCAGCCCCCTCTTCCAAGTCATTGATAAAAATCACAAATAGCAGAGGACCCAGCACTGATCCCTGTGGTACACCACTGGTAACTGGCCTCCAGTCTGAAAACTTTCCCTCCACCACCACCCTCTGTCTTCCATGAAACAGCCAGTTACTTATTGAATCGGCCGAATTTCCTTCTATCCCACACCTCCTTACTTTCTTCATGAGCCTACCATGGGGAACCTTATCAAATGCCTTACTAAAATCCATGTATACAACATCAATTGCTCTATCTTCGTCTGCACACTTAGTTACCTCCTCAAAGAATTCAATCAAATTTCTGAGGCAGGACGTACCCCTCACGAAACCGTGCTGACTATCCCGGATTAAGCTGCATCTTTCCAAATGGTCATAAATCCTGTCCCTCAGGATCCTTTCCAGCAAGTCTTAAAGGTACAGACAATGTGAGAGGAGAGAGCGTTAAGTACATGTTAAAGTGATGTGTATTGTCTCCAGACAGGACAGTTAGTGAGATTTTGCAAGCCCAGGCACATTGTGGGGGTTACAGATAGTGTGACATGAACCCAAGATCCTGGTTGAGGCCATTCTCATGTGTGCGGAACTTGGCTATTTCTGCTCAGTGATTCTGCATTGTGTGTGGTGAAGGCCATCTTGGAGAATGCTTATCCGAAGATCTTACCTGAAAATCTTATTAACTGTCCTGTCTGGAGACAATACACATCTCTTTAACCTGTGTTTAACCCTTCTGCACTCACACTGTCGGTACCTTTAAGACTTGATTACCTAAAGACTCGCATTCCACCCATTATCTTATAAGTTGAGTTTGTGTCTGTGTATGCCTTGTTTGTGAACACAACTCCCACTTACCTAATGAAGGGGCTTGAGGCTCCAGAAGCTTATGCTGCAAATAAACCTGTTGGACTTTAATTGGCATTGTGAAACTTCTTAATGTATTATAAGCAACGCTTCTGACTTTACTAAAAGAAGCTGGTTAAAGTAGGGAATCAAGTAGATAAGGTTGTTAAGAAGGCATACGGTGTCTTGGTGTTTATTGGTAGGGGGATTGAATTTAGGAGTTGCAGCGTCATGTTGCAACTGTACACAACTCTGGTGCGGCCGCACTTGGAGTATTGTGTGCAGTTCTGGTCCCCACATTACAGGAAGGAAGTGGAGGCTTTGGAGAGGGTGCAGAGAAGGTTTACCAGGATGTTGCCTGGTATGGAGGGGAGGTCCTATGAGGAGAGACTGAGGGATTTGGGGTTGTTTTCGCTAGAAAGAAGGCGGCTAAGAGAGGATCTTATTGAAACATATAAGATGATTAGAGGTTTAGATAGGGTGGATAGTGATAGCCTTTTTCCTCGGATGGAGAAAGCTAGCACGAGGGGGCATGGCTTTAAATTAAGGGGGGGTAGTTATAGGACGGATGTCAGGGGTAGGTTCTTTACCCAGAGGGTGGTGAGGGATTGGAATGCCCTGCCTGCTGCAGTTGTAAATGCACCTAGTTTGGGGGCGTTTAAGAGATCTGTGGATAGGTTTATGGACGAAAAGGGATTGGTTTAGGTTAGTGGGTCATTGTTTTTTGTTAACTGGTCGGCACAACATCGTGGGCCGAAGGGCCTGTTCTGCGCTGTAATGTTCTATGTTCTATGTTCTAAAGTCTTTTCTCTTCTGGGTACCAGTGGAGGAAATAAACAATTAACTATTTTGGTGAGTAAATTGAACTCCATCATCTGTCAAGTCGTGGGGTTAGATAATATATGCATCATTCCCATCTCAATTGTAAAAGAACTCACTACGATTGAGGTGGGAACAGCAAATTTTCATCTTCCCACCTCTCCAAACTGTTGTGGGAAGTTACAGATTGCATACGGCACTGTGCTGCATAAAGCAAGGTAGGTTGTTTCATGTAGTCCCAGAGCTCCTGTTATTGTGACCAATGTTTATTTTCACTGTTTTTCATTTACTTTAGGACTGCATGGATCCCTGTTGTGTTGCTTCAGTCTGTAAATTTCGGCCTGGTGCTAAATGTGCCTCAAATGATATTTGCTGCAGAAATTGTAAGGTAAATATTTGTTTCTCTGTCTTTGCCAGTACTAGGTTTATGTAAACTGAATTTGAGAGGCTGAATTCTCACAAAAATAGGCAGAATTGCGCAGGGGATAGGAAAAAGTACAAGGGAGCTGCCAGCCCCAAAGGTGGCTGTCCTTGCCATATCTTGCACATCACTGAAAGAATGAAGGGGTGGGTCCCACCATGTCTTATGCCGGTAACTTTGGTTTTAACCCAGTGCAAGAAAAAAAACAGAAACCCCCACCCCCCTGGTGGAACATTCAGCCACACAACCACAAACCCCACCCCTCCTCCCCCAAAGAACATCCTTGGACGCTGCCCCATGGCAATGCTTGGGCTGTGTCAGGTGGCAGTGGCTCGACATGACCTCTTCCCCCTGAGCCAACCTGAGCTTCTCTAGATTTTTGGTAGGCTTGGCACGAGTAACATCAGCAAGCCCTCATGTGAATGGGCAGTCCAATGAGGGAGACTTCAGGTGCCGAGGCCTGATATTTGCATTCTTAGATGAAGTATATCTGGACTTTAGGAAGGCATTTAATAAGGTGTCACACAAAAAGTGTAGACACAGGTTAGTTCACATGAAATTAGGAGTGATGTATTAACAGAAAGGCAGGATAAATAGATCTTCTGTTTGGTAAGATGTAACTTGTAGGATGCCACTGGTTTCAGTCTTCAGGCCCCAACTAAATAGGTGGGATATTAAGTTGTGATAATGAGATAAAAGATTTACAAATGATTATGTAGGCTAAGTAAATGGAAAAAAATTTAGCAGATGAAGTTTAACTTGCTATGTGTGATATTATCCATTTTGATAGGAAAAATACAAAGTCATTTTCATAAATGACCTAGATGAGGAAGTGGAAGGATGGGTTAGTAAGTTCGCTGATGACACGAAAGTCGGTGGTGTTGCAGTGTGACATAGATAGGATGCAAGACTGGATGGAGAAGTGGCAGATGGACTTCAACGCGGATAAATGTGTAGTGGTCCATTTTGGCAGGACCAATGGGATGAACGAGTACACTATCAAGGGCAGGAGTCTTAGTAGTGTTGAAGAGCAGAAGGATCTTGGGATCCGGGTCCACCGGACTCTTAAATCGGCCTCGCAGGTGGAGGATGTGGTCAAGAAGGCGTATGGTGTACTGGCCTTCATTAATCGAGGGATTGAGTTTAGGAGTCAGGAGGTAATGCTGCAACTTTATAAGTCCCTTGTCAGGCCCCACTTGGAGTACTGTGCGCAGTTCTGATCACCTCACTACAGGAAGGACGTAGAAGCTATTGAAAGGGTACAGAGGAGATTTACAAAGATGTTGCCTGGATTGGGAGGCATGCCTTATGAAGATAGGTTGAGGGAGCTGGGACTCTTCTCCCTGGAGAGACGAAGGTTGAGAGGCGACCTGATAGAGGTTTATAAAATGTTGAGAGGAATAGATAGGGTGGATTCTCAGAGGCTATTTCCCCGGGTTGAAATGGTCGCTACGAGAGGACACAGATTTAAGGTGCAGGGAAGCAAGTACAGAGGTGATGTTAGGGGTAAGTTTTTCACTCAGAGGGTGGTGAGTGAATGGAATCGGCTGCCGTCAGTGGTGGTGGAGGCGAACTCACTGGGGTCTTTTAAAAGACTTCTGGATGAGTATATGGGATTTAATGGGATTGGGGGTTATAGATAGCTCTATGGATTGGTAGGTATTGATGTGATTGGTGCAACTTGTGGCCAAAGGGCCTGTTTGTGCTATAATGTTCTATGTTCTACTGATCAGTGTCTGTTACTTTGTGATTTTAGTGGAGGGTTCTGAGGATAGCTTTAGTTTGCTTCCATTTTGTGTGCCCAATTTCATAAAATTTGTTGTCCAATAACAATGACAAGCTCCTTCATTTTGTAGACATTGAGGGAGAGATTATTGTTGCTGTATCAGTTCACCAGATTCTCTTATTCCTGTACTCTGCCTCGTCTTTGTTTGAGATCTGACCCTCTATGGTAGTGTCATCAGCAAACTTGAAAATCAAATTGGAGGGGAATTCGACCACACAGTTATAGATATACAAGGAGTATAGTAGGGGGCTGAGAACACAGCCTTGTGGGGCACTGGTGTTGAGGATGATCATGGAGGAGGTGTTGTTGCCTATCCTTACTGATTGTGGTCTGGTGGATAGGCTTTGGGGAGTCAGGAGGTCAGTTACTCACTACAGTGTTCCCAGTCTCTGACCTGCTCTTGTAGTGGAGAGGCTGCAGAAGGATCTAGATAGGCTGGGCGAATGGGCCAGGAACTGGCAAATGGAATTTAATGTTGGCAAGTGCGAGGTGGTCCACTTTGGTAGGAATAATGGTAGGAAGGACTATTACTTACGTGGCGAAAAACTGCAGCATGCGACGGTGCAGAGGAACGTCAGGGTCCTTGTGCATGAGTCGCAAAAACCCAGCCTGCAGGTGCAACAGGTGGTCAGAAAGGCTAATGGGATGCTGGCCTTCATAGCGAGGAGGATTGAATATAAAAGTAGGGAGGTCTTGCTGCAGCTATATACGGCACTGGTGAGGCCTCACCTGGAGTACTGTGTGCAGTTTTGGTCGCCGCACTTACACAAGGATATTTTGGCCTTGGAGGGAGTGCAGAGGAGGTTTACGAGGCTGATACCAGAGTTGAGGGGGTTGAACTATGAGGAGAGGCTGAATAAACTAGGCTTGTACTCGTTAGAGTTTAGAAGAATGAGGGGAGATCTCATTGAGGCCTATAAGATGATGAATGGGATGGATAGGATAGAGGTGGAGAGGCTCTTCCTGCTCAGAAAGGACAGCAGGACTAGGGGGCACAGCCTCAAGATAAAGTGGGGGCGGTTTAGAACGGAGTTGAGGAGGAACTTCTTCAGTCAAAGGGTGGTGAATCTCTGGAATTCTCTGCCCGTTGAAGTGGTGGAGGCTGCCTCGCTAAATATTTTTAAGACGCGGGTTGATGTGTTTTTGATAAGTGAGGGGATTAAGGGTTATGGGGAGAGGGCGGGAATGTGGAACTGAGCCACGACAGATCAGCCATGATCTTATTGAATGGCGGGCAGGCTCGAAGGGCTAGATGGCCTACTCCTGCTCCTATTTCTTATGTTCTTATGTCCAGTTGAGTTTCTCGTCAATGGTAACCCCAAGGATGTTGACAGTTGGGGATTCAGTGATGGTTACACCTTTGAATGTCAAGGGGTGGTGGTTAGAGTGTCTCTTATTGATGATGATCATTGCCAGGCATTTGTATGGTGCGAATGTTATGCCTCTTTCAGCCCTAGCCTGGATATCGTCCAGATCTTGTTGTATTTGAACATGGACTCCTTCAGTATCTGAGGAGCTGCGAATGTGCTGAACTTTGTGCAATCATCAGCAAACATTCCCACTTCTGACCTTGTGCCAAAACATTGAATGTATTCAAGAGACTGCAGGATATAGCACTTGGGGCGAATGAGATAAAAGCCACAGGGAAAAAGTAGGATTAAACTACTGAGTTGGACAATCAGCCATGATCATAATGAATGGCAGAGCAGGCTCAAAGGGCTAAATGGACTCCTCCTGCTCCTATCTTCTATGTTTCTATGTTTCTGTGATGGAGGGGAAGTCATTGATGAAGCAGCTGAAGATTGTTGGACCCAGGACACTCTGCTGAGGGAATCCTGCAGAGATGTCCTGGAGCTGAGATCACTGACCATCCAAAACCACAACCACTTTCCTATTTGCCAGGTATCACTCCAACCAGTTTGCCTCCTGATAACCATTGACTCCAGTTTCCTTGGTGCTCTTTGATGTGTTGAGTGTGTGAATGAGTTTGTGTTGATGGAGTGAGTAAATGCATGAGGAGTTGAGTCAGTTTTTGTGTTTGGGTTGTGTTAATTTGTGGGGGTGAGTGAGTGCATCCAGTTGTAAGTAGATGAATGTGTGTGGGGAGCACATGAGTATGTACGGGAAGAGTGAATGTGTGTGGAGTGTGAATGGGTGTGGGAGAGAGTTCAATGAGTACATAACGTGAGTCAGTGAATACTTATGGGGAGTAAGTGTGTGTATGTGAGCGGTGTTTGTGTGATTTGGAGTTGGGTGAGTGGGTGTGTATGGCAGTGTGTAAGTGAGTGTATGTGGGGAACGTGTGTGTGTGTGTGTGTGTGTGTGTGTGTGTGTGTTGGGATGTGAGGGGGTGTGTGTGAGTATGTCTGTGGGGATGTGTGAGTGTGTGTCTGTGAGGATGTGATAAGGTCCCCCATGCAAGACTTCTTGAGAAGGTGAAGGGGCATGGGATCCAGGGGGCTTTGGCCTTGTGGATCCAGAACTGGCTTGCGTGCAGAAGGCAGAGAGTGGTTGTCGATGGGTCTTTTTCTGAATGGAGGTCAGTCACCAGTGGAGTGCCCCAGGGATCTGTTCTAGGACCGTTGCTGTTTGTCATTTTCATAAATGACCTGGATGAGGAAGTGGAGGGATGGGTTAGTCAGTTCGCAGACGATACGAAGGTTGGTGGTGTTGTGGATGGTCTGGAGGGATGTCAGAAGTTGCAGCGGGACATAGATAGGATGCAAGACTGGGCGGAGAAATGGCAGATGGACTTCAACGCAGATAAATGTGTAGTGGTCCATTTTGGCAGGACCAATGGGATGAAGGAATACAATATCAAGGGTAGGAGTCTTAGTAGTGTTGAAGAGCAGAAGGATCTTGGGGTCCGGGTCCATAGGACTCTTAAATCGGCCTCGCAGGTGGAGGATGTGGTCAAGAAGGCGTATGGTGTACTGGCCTTCATTAATCGAGGGATTGAGTTTAGGAGTCGGGAGGTAATGCTGCAACTTTATAAGACCCTTGTCAGACCCCACTTGGAGTACTGTGCTCAGTTCTGGTCGCCTCACTATAAGAAGGACGTGGAAACTATTGAGAGGGTGCAGAGGAGATTTACAAGGATGTTGCCTGGATTGGGAGGCATGCCTTATGAAGATAGGTTGAGGGAGCTGGGACTCTTCTCCCTGGAGAGACGAAGGTTGAGAGCAACCTGATAGAGGTTTATAAGATGTTGAGAGGAATAGATAGGGTGGATTCTCAGAGGCTATTTCCCGGGCTGAAATGGTTGCTACAAGAGGATACAGATTTAAGGTGCAGAGAAGCAAGTACAGAGGAGATGTTAGGGGTAAGTTTTTCACTCAGAGGGTGGTGAGTGAATGGAATCGGCTGCCGTCGGTGGTGGTAGAGGCGAACTTGCTGGGGTCTTTTAAAAGACTTCTGGATGAGTATATGGGATTTAATGGGATTAGGGGTTATAGATAGTCCGATGGGCTTAGTAGGTATAGAAATAATCGGTGCAACTTGTGGGCCGAAGGGCCTGTTTGTGCTGTAGTGTTTATGTTCTATGAGTGTGTTTGTGTGTGGGTGGGGTGGTGGTGTCTGAGTGAGTATGTGTGAACAAAGAACAAAGAAAATTATAGCATAGGAACAGGCCTTTCAACCCTCCAAGCCTGTACCGACCATGCTGCCCAACTGAACTAAAACATAAGAACATAAGAAATAGGAGCAGGAGTAGGCCATCTAGCCCTTCGAGCCTGCCCCACCATTCAATAAGATCATGGCAGATCTGTCGCTGCTCAGTTCCACATTCCCGCCCTCTCCCCATAACCCTTAATCCCCTCGCTTATCAAAAACCCATCAACCCGCGTCTTAAAAATATTTAGCGAGGCAGCCTCCACCACTTCAACAGGCAGAGAATTCCAGAGATTCACCACCCTTTGACTGAAGAAGTTCCTCCTCAACTCCGTTCTAAACCGCCCCCCCTTTATCTTGAGGCTGTGCCCCCTAGTCCTACTGTCCTTTCTGAGCGGGAAGAGTCTCTCCAGCTCTATCCTATCCATCCCATTCATCATCTTATACGTCTCAATGAGATCTCCCCTCATTCTTCTAAACTCTAACGAGTACAAGCCTAGTTTATTCAGCCTCTCCTCAAAGCTCAACCCCCTCAACTCCGGTATCAGCCTAGTAAACCTCCTGTGCACTCCCTCCAAGGCCAAAATATCCTTGCGTAAGCACGGCGACCAAAACTGCACACAGTACTCCAGCTGAGGCCTCACCAATGCCCTATACAGCTGCAGCAAGACCTCCCTACTTTTATATTCAATCCTCCTCGCTATGAAGGCCAGCATCCCATTCGCCTTCCTGACCACCTGCGACTCATGCACAAGGACCCCGAGGTCCCTCTGCACCGTCGCCTGCTGCAGTTTTTCGCCACGTAAGTAATTGTCCTTCCGACCATTCTTCCTACCAAAGTGGACCACCTCGCACTTGCCAACATTAAATTCCATTTGCCAGTTCCTGGCCCTTTCGCCCAGCCTATCTAGATCCTTCTGCAGACTCTCCACACCCTCCGCACAATTTGCCGTTCCACCAATCTTGGTGTCATCAGCAAATTTCGACACCATACACTCGGGTTCCCTCTTCCAGATCATCTATATAAATGGTAAATAGCTGAGGCCCCAGCACCGACCCCTGGGGCACTCCACTAGTCACCATCCGCCAATCCGAATAGCACCCATTAACCCCCACTCTCTGCCTCCTATTTGACAACCAATCCTCTATCCACGCTAACACCCTACCCCCAACTTCATGCCCCCTTACCTTCTGCAGTAACCTCTTGTGAGGTACCTTGTCAAACGCCTTCTGAAAATCAAGAAAGACCACATCCACCTGCTCTCCTCTATCCACCGCCCTAGACACATCCTCATAGAACTCCCCCCTACCCTTTCTCAAAAGACAAGAATGAAGGTTAACTTGTGCTTTGGAATACTTCAAGGAAGACAATGAAACAGGACATTTTTGTGAGACAGTGTTAGCTGCCTCACAGTGCCAGGGACCCAGTTTCAGTTCCAGCCTTGGATCACAGTGTGTGTGGAGTTTGAATGTTCTCCCCATGTCTGCTTGTGTTTACTCCAGGTGCTCTGCTTTCCTTACAATCGAAAAAACGTGCTGGTTCAGTGCATTGACAATGATAAATTCTCCCTCAGTGTACCCAAACAGGCACTGGAGTGTGGTGAATAGGGGATTTTCACAGTAACTTCATTGCAGTGTTAATATATGTCTACTTGTGACAATAATAAATAATCTTTAATACATAAGAACATAAGAACATAAGAAATAGGAGCAGGAGTAGGCCATCTGGCCCTTCGAGCCTGCCCCGCCATTCAATAAGATCATCGCTGATCTCTCGTGGCTCAGTTCCACTTTCCGGCCCTCTCCCCATAACCCTTAATCTCCTCTCTTATCAAAAACCCATCAAACCGCGTCTTAAAAATATTTAGCGAGGCAGCCTCCACCACTTCAACGGGCAGAGAATTCCAGATATTCACCACCCTTTGAGTGAAGAAGTTCCTCCTCAACTCCGTTCTAAACCGCCCCCCCTTTATGTTGAGGCTGTGCCCCCTAGTCCTACTGTCTTTTTTGAGCGGGAAGAGTCTCTCCACCTCTATCCTATCCATCCCATTCATCATCTTATACGTCTCAATGAGATCTCCCCTCATTCTTCTAAACTCCAACGAGTACAAGCCTAGTTTATTCAGCCTCTCCTCATAGCTCAACCCCCTCAACTCCGGTATCAGCCTAGTAAACCTCCTCTGCACTCCCTCCAAGGCCAAAATATCTTTGCGCAGGTGCGGCGCCCAAAACTGCACACAGTACTCCAGCTGCGGCCTCACCAATGCCCTATACAGCTGCAGCAAGACCTCCCTACTTTTATATTCAATCCCCTTCGCTATGAAGGCCAGCATCCCATTCGCCTTCCTGACCACCTGCTGCACCTGCAAGCTGAGTTTTTGCGACTCATGCACAAGGACCCCGAGGTCCCTCTGCACCGTCGCCTGCTGCAGTTTTTCGCCCCGTAAGTAATAGTCCTTCCTACCATTCTTCCTACCAAAGTGGACCACCTCACACTTGCCAACATTAAATTCCATTTGCCAGTTCCTGGCCCATTCGCCCAGCCTATCTAGATCCTTCTGCAGACTCTCCACACCCTCCGCACAATTTGCCGTTCCACCAATCTTGGTGTCATCCGCAAATTTCGACACCATACACTCGGTTCCCTCCTCCAGATCATCTATATAAATGGTAAAAAGCTGAGGCCCCAGCACCGACCCCTGGGGCACTCCACTAGTCACCATCCGCCAACCCGAATAGCACCCGTTGACCCCCACTCTCTGCCTCCTATTTGACAACCAATCCTCTATCCACGCTAACACCCTACCCCCAACTCCAAGTCCCCTGACCTTCTGCAATAACCTCTTATGAGGTACTTTGTCAAACGCCTTCTGAAAATCCAGAAAGACCACATCCACCGGCTCTCCTCTATCCACTGCCCTAGACACATCCTCATAGAACTCCAGTAAATTTGTCAGACACGACTTCCCTTTAATGAAACCGTGCTGCGTCTGCTCTATCAAGCAATTGCCTTCAAGATGCCTCGCAATTTCCTCCTTAATGACGGATTCTAACATTTTACCTACCACAGACGTTAAACTAACCAGCCTATAATTCCCTGCCTTTTGCCTGGCACCCTTCTTAAACAACGGCGTAACATTAGCCGTTTTCCAATCTTCCGGCACTTCCCCGGAATCCAGCGACGTCTGGAAAATAACCACCAATGCATCCACTATAACCTCCGCCATTTCTTTCAGAACCCTCGGATGCATTCCATCCGGTCCTGGGGACTTGTCCACAATCAGCCCCTCCAGTCTGTCGAGCACCGCCTCTCTAGTAACAGTAATGTCATTAAGACCCTCCAGTCCTACCACCTTTCCATTGCTAACACCCGGCAAATTATTCACGTCCTCCTCCATGAAGACAGAAACAAAAAAGTTATTCAATACCTTAGCCATATCCCCATCCCCTACCACTACGTCCCCTTTCTCATCCTCTAAAGGACCAACGTTCACCCTAGCCAGCCTCTTCCTTTTTATATATTTATAAAAACTCTTGCTATCCTTTTTTATATTAAGCGCTAGCCCAGCTTCATAGTTTCTCCTACCCTCCTTTATCAACTTCTTTGTCAATCTTTGTTGACATTTAAACCTCTCCCAATCCTCTTCTCGCCCACTACTCTTAGCTACTCGAAATTCCTCCGCTTTTAATTTAACACTTTCCTTCACCTCCTTCGTTATCCACGGCTTATTACCTCTCCTCCTACAGTCCTTTTTGACCATCGGAATAAATTTCTGCTGAGCACCAAGAAAGATCTCCTTAAAGATCCTCCACTGCTCCTCAGCAGACCCTCCCTCCAACGCACTCCCCCAGTCCACATTCGCCAATTCTTCTCTCATCCTACCGTACTCCCCTCTATTCAAACAGAGGACGCGTGTCCGGGAACCCACTTTCTCCTCCTCCATCTGCACCAGAAACTCCACCATACAATGATCACTCTCTCCAAGAGGATCCTTCACCGCAAGGTCCCTAATTCTACCCGCCTCATTACATAGCACCAGATCCAAGATAGCTCGCTCCCTCGTCGGCTCCAACACACACTGTTCAAGGAAATTATCCCGGCAGCATTCCAAGAACTCCTCCTCGAGCCCACCGTGTCCAACATGGGTCGACCAATCAATATGCAGATTGAAATCCCCCATAATTATCGCCATCCCATTCCTGCACGCCGCACTTATTTGCGCGTTAACAGCCTGCCCCACCTCCAGATCATTATTCGGGGGCCTATAGACGACATCCACCAGCGTCTTCCTCCCTTTGCTGTTCCTAATCTCCACCCACAACGATTCCACGTTCTGCTCCTTGGCTCCAATATCATCCCTTGCTACCACCCTGATGGACCCATCATGCATCTGCTGCCCAACAACCCCCAGTCAAACTACTAGGTATCCTGTCACATTCAACAAACCTGGAGATTTCTATAAGCCAAATTTGATAGCAACATGTTTCTCATCTGCCCTCTAACTCTGCCCACCCACGATGAACTATAGTGGAAGACAATGGAAGAGCACTGGTAGAAGTTTTTGAGAGTTATTTGGGAGGCACAACAGAAATTCATCCCAAGGAGGAGGAAACATGCTAAGGGAAGGACGAGGCATCCATGGCTAACGAGGGAAGTCAAGGACAGCATAAAAGCCAAAAAAAAGTGGCGAGGATTGGTGGGAAGCCAGAGGATTGGGAAGCCTTTAAAAGTGAGCAGAGAACAACGAAAAAAGTAATAAGGTGGGGGGAGTGGGGGCGGCGTGGGGGGATTGGTGGCTGTGGAGGTGAAGATGAAATATGAGTGTAAGCTGGCTAGTATTATAAAATAAGATAGGAAAAGTTCTTTTCAATATATAAAAGGTAAGACAGAGGCAAAAGTAGCCATTAGACCATGGGAAAATGAGGCTGGAGAAGTAATAATAGGAAACAAAGCAATGGCAGAGAACCAAATAGTTACTTTGCATCCGTCTTCATGGTGGAAAACACCAGTGGGATGCCAGGTCTCCAGGAGAATCAGGAGGCACAGGCGAGTGTAGTGGCTATCACTAAAGAGAAGGTTCTGGGAAACTGAAAGGTTTTACCTGGAAATCACCTGGACCGGATGGTCATTAAGGAGGAAATTGCGAGGCATCTTGAAGGGAATTGCTTGATAGGGCGGACGCAACACGGTTTCATTAAAGGGAAGTCGTGTCTGACAAATTTACTGGAGTTCTATGAGGATGTGTCTAGGGCAGTGGATAGAGGAGAGCCGGTGGATGTGGTCTTTCTGGATTTTCAGAAGGCGTTTGACAAGGTACCTCACAAGACGTTATTGCAGAAGGTCAGGGGACATGGAGTTGGGGGTAGGGTGTTAGTGTGGATAGAGGATTGGTTGTCAAATAGGAGGCAGAGAGTGGGGGTCAATGGGTGCTATTCGGATTGGCGGTTGGTGACTAGTGGGGTGCCCCAGGGGTCGGTGCTGGGGCCTCAGCTATTTACCATTTATATAGATGATCTGGAGGAGGGAACCGAGTGCAGGGTATCGAAATTTGCTGATGACACCAAGATTGGGGAAAGGCAAATTGTGCGGAGGGTGTGGAGAGTCTGCAGAAGGATCTAGATAGGCTGGGCGAATGGGCCAGGAAATGGCAAATGGAATTTAATGTTGGCAAGTGTGAGGTGGTCCACTTTGGTAGGAAGAATGGTAGGAAGGACTATTACTTACGTGGCGAAAAACTGCAGCAGGCGACGGTGCAGAGGGACCTCGGGGTCCTTGTGCATGAGTCGCAAAAACCCAGCTTGCAGGTGCAGCAGGTGGTCAGGAAGGCGAATGGGATGCTGGCCTTCATAGCGAAGGGGATTGAATATAAAAGTAGGGAGGTCTTGCTGCAGCTGTATAGGGCATTGGTGAGGCCGCAGCTGGAGTACTGTGTGCAGTTTTGGGCGCCGCACCTGCGCAAGGATATTTTGGCCCTGGAGGGAGTGCAGAGGAGGTTTACTAGGCTGATACCGGAGTTGAGGGGATTGAGCTATGAGGAGAGGCTGAATAAACTAGGCTTGTACTCGTTAGAGTTTAGAAGAATGAGGGGAGATCTCATTGAGACGTATAAGATGATGAATGGGATGGATAGGATAGAGCTGGAGAGACTCTTCCCGCTCAAAAAAGACAGTAGGACTAGGGGGCACAGCCTCAAGATAAAGGGGAGGCGGTTTAGAACGGAGTTGAGGAGGAACTTCTTCACTCAAAGGGTGGTGAATCTCTGGAATTCTCTGCCCGTTGAAGTGGTGGAGGCTGCCTCGCTAAATATTTTTAAGAAGCGGGTTGATGGGTTCTTGATAAGAGAGGGGATTAAGGGTTATGGGGAGAGGGCGGGAAAGTGGAACTGAGCCACAACAGATCAGCCATGATCTTATTGAATGGCGGGGCAGGCTCGAAGGGCTAGATGGCCTACTCCTGCTCCTATTTCTTATGTTCTTATGACTACACCCCAGGGTTCTAAAAGAGATAGCTGAAGAAATTGTGGATGCATTGTTCGTGATCTTTTAAGAATCATTGCAGGTAGGGAGGGTCCCAGAGGACAGGAAAATAGCTAATGTAACACCGCTGTTTAAGAAGGGAGGGAGGCAGCAGACGGGAAATTATAGGCCAGTTAGCCTGATTTTTGGCCATTGACAAGATGTTAGAGTCTATTATTAAAGATGAGATTGCAGAGTACTTGGAAGTGCATGATAAACTCGGGCTGAGTCAGCATGGCTTTGTCAAGGGGAGGTCATGCCTGACAAATCTGTTAGAGTTCATCAAGGAGGTAACAAGCAAGTTAGATAAAGGAGAAGCAGTAGATGTGATTTATTTACATTTCCAGAAGGCCTTTGACAAGGTGCTGCATAGCAGATTGTTAAATAAGTTAAGTGCCCATGATGTTAAGGGTAAGATCCTGGCATGGATTGAGGATTGGCTGACTGGCAGAAGGCAGAGAGTGGGGAGAAAGGGGTCTTTTTCAGGATGGCAGCTGGTGATTAGTGGTGTGCCTCATGGGGTCGGTGTTGGGACCACAACTTTTCACAATTTCCATTAACGATTTGGAAGAAGGAACTAAAGACACTATTGCTAAGTTTGCAAATGATACAAAGATATACAGAGGGACAGGTAGTATTGAAGAAGTGGGGGGCTGCAGAAGGATAGGAGAAATGGCAGATGGAATACAATGTGGAAGAGTGTAGTTTATGCACTTTGGAAGGAGGAATGGAGGCAGAGACTATTTTCGAAATGGGAAAATGCTCAGGAAATCAGAAACGTAAAGGGACTTGGGAGTCATGGTTCAAGACTTCCTTAAGGTTCAGTTGGCAGTTAGGAAGGCAAATGCAACATTGACAATCATGTCGAGAGGGTGAGAAAACAGAAGCAGGGATACACTTGTGAGGCTGTATAAGCCTCTGGTCAGAATCCATTTAGAGTATTGGGAGCAATTTTGGACCCCATCTTTAAGGAAGGATGTGCTGGCTTTGGAAAGGGTCGAGAGGAGGTTCACAAGAAATGTACAGGACACTGCGAGGCCTGGACAGAGTGGATGTGGAGAGGATGTTTCCACTAGTAAGTAAAACTAGAAGCAGAGGGCACAACCTCAGGTTGTGAGGGATGATCCTTTAAAACAGAGATAGAACATAGAACACTACAGCACAAACAGGCCCTTCGGCCCACGAGTTGCGCCGATCACATCAACACCTACCAACCTACTGACCTATCTATAACCCTCAATCTCATTAAACCCCATATACTCATCCAGAAGTCTTTTAAAAGACCCCAGCGAGTTCGCCTCCACCACCACTGATGGCAGCCGATTCCATTCCATTTCCATGAGGAGGAATTTCTTCAACCAAAGAGTGGTGAATGTGTGGAACTCTGCTGCAGAAGGCTGTGGAGACCAGGTCATTGAATGCCTGTAAGAGAGATGGATAAGTTCTTGATTAATAAGGGGATTAGAGGTTAAGGCAGGAGAACAGGGATGAGAAAAGTATTCAGTCGTGATTGAATGGTGGAGCAGACCTGATTGGGCCGAGTAGCCTAATTCGGCTCCTATATCTTATGGCCTTATGGTGTTATTGCCACGTGGCATTTTTTAAAGAAGAACAGGGAAATTCTGCCCAGTGACCTAGCCAATAGTCATCTCTAGAAATACAAATTGTTGTTTTGGGAGTTTGGATGGGAGTCCATCCAAACTGACTACATGGATTTGATCCAGCCTTGGGTGACAGTCTGTGTGGAGTTTGTATGTTCTCCCTGTGTCTGCGTGGGTTTCCTCTGAGTGCTCCAGTTTCCTCCCAAAGCCCCAAGATGTGCAGGTTAGCTGAATTGGCCATTGTAAATGAGTGGAGTTAAGGCGAGGAGTGTGGGTATGGGTAAGATGCTCTTCTGGGCAGCACAGTAGCACAGTGATTAGCATCACAGCACGAGGAACCCCTTTTCAGTTCCGGCCTTGGGTCACTGTGTGTGGAGTCTGCACATCCTCCCTGTGTCTGTGTGACTTTCCTCCAGGTGCTCCAGTTTCCTCCCGCAGTCCAAAAGACATGCTGATTAAGTGCATCAGCTCAAATAGGCGCCGGAGAGTAGAATTTCACAGTAACTTCATTGCAGTGTTAATGTTAACCTTACTTGTGACTAACAAATAAAATGAGTGAGTGAGGTGAGTGAGTGTGCATGCGAGCGTGTATGCATGCATGTGTGCGCACGCATGTGTGTGTTTATTTGTGTGTGAGTGAGAGTGGAGATGTCTGAGTGAGAGTGGGGATGTCTGAGTGAGTGAGTTGTGGGGGTTGAGTGAGTGAGTGTGTATGGATGGGTTAGTGAGTGTGTGTAGGGGTTGAGTGAGTGTGTGTGGATGGGTTACAAAATAATGGTTGGAATGTGAGTCTTTACAGATTATCAAGTTTTAAAGGTACAGACAATGTGAGTGGAGAGAGGGTTAAGCACAGGTTAAAGAGATGTGTATTGTCTCCAGCCAGGACAGTTAGTGAGATTTTGCAAGCCCAGGCAAGTCATGGGGGTTACAGATACTGTGACATGAACCCAAGATCCTGGTTGAGGCTGTCCTCATGTGCAGAACTTGGCTCTCAGTCTCTGCTCAGCGACTCTGTGTTGTCGTGTGTCGTGAAGACCGCTTTGGAGAAAGCTTACTTGAAGATCAGAGGCCGAATGCTCGTGACCGCTGAAGTGTTCCCTCGCAACTTGGGTAGTGACCATGTCTGTAAAGCTTCTATCTATGATGCTTTCCGCCATCTTCATGCTCCTGAGTGCATCCAGCTACTGCTCCAACCTATCCATGCTGTCTGTAAAGAGCTGCAGTTGGGTGCACTTCCTGCAGACACAGTCGTCTGAGAGACTGGAAGCGTCACGGATCTCCCACATCTCACACGTGCAGCACTTAACCCCACTGACCGACATTTCGAGCATCAATTAGAGTATTTCAGAAAATTTATAAAACTCTTATCTTCTGAATTGGATCTCCCATAATCTGGCACACATATAATTCCCTAAATTTGCACCCCTTTATTGTGGAGTCCACTAGAGGTAGACAAAAACGTTGTCGATCGATGAAAGACTTGCATAAGGCACTCACTGAGTGTTAAAGTGGGTGGCACCGGCTTGTAGGGCCGAAGGGCCTGCTTCCTGTGCTGTGCTGTTCTTTGTTCTTAATAGATAGATAGAGGGGACGTGCAGAGACTATTTCTTCAGAAGGATGTAGCTATTACTAGGGGGCATAATTATAAGGTTCATGGAGGGAGATACAGGAGGGATGTCCGAGGTAGATTCTTTACTCAGAGTGGTTGGAGTGTGGAATAGACTGCCTGCTTTGATAGTGGAGTCGGACACTTTAGGAACTTTCAAGCGGTTATTGGATAGGCACATGGAGCACACCAGAATTATAGGGGGAGGGATAGCTTGATCTTGGATTCGGACATAGCTCGGCACAACATCGAGGGCCGAAGGGCCTTTACTGTGCTGTTCTATATTCTATATTCATTTTTACCTTCTCACAGTGGCCTTTTTTTTGGTTAGAGGAGGAGGGAGGGAGTGAAACACTAATGCAGTGTTTCGGGCTCACCGCTCCTTGACACCAGATCTTCCACTTTCCACTTCTTGGTAGATGTTGCTGATCCGACTTCTCCCAGAACACAGTAGTGAAGCCTGTCAGCCACCTTTACCAGATGCTGTAACTTCTGTTTAACACTAGAGGCCATTTCAGTTGCTGAAAGTAAGCATGCAGGTGCAGCAGATAGCAAAGAAGGCAAATGGTATGTTGGCATTCATTGTGAGAGGATTTGATTATGGGGATAGGAATTGTATCAGGCATTGGTGAGGTCACACCTGAGGTGGAATTTCCCCATCCTGTCTGCCATTGGAATTGTAGCAGGCGGGACAGGACCATGCAAAGGTTTGTTGACCTCAGGCAGGATATTTCGGTTGTGGGGCGAGCGCGGCCGGTGTATTATGTACAGTTTTGGTGTCCTTATCTGAGGAAGAATGTCCTTGCAGCAGATCGAGTACAGCAAAGGTTTACCAGGCTGAATCCTGGGATGGCAGGTCTGTCATATGAGGAGAGACGAAGTTGGTTAGGATTGTATTCACTGGAGTTTAGAAGAGTGAGAGGGAATCTCATAGAAACTTATAAAATTCTAACAGGGTTAGACAGGGTAGATTCAGAAAGAATGTTCCCAATGGTGGGGGAGTCCAGAACAAGGGATCAGAGTTTAAGGATAAGGGATAAACATTTTAGAACTGAGGTGAGGAGAAACTTCTTCACCCAGAGGGGTGGGGAATATGTGGAATTCACCCACACAGAAAGTATTTGGGGCCAAAATGTTGTCTGATTTCAAGAAGAAATTAGATATAGCTCTTGGGGCTAAAGGAATCAGGGGATATGGGAGGAATCAGGACATTGAATTCGATGATCAGTCATAATCACAATGAATGATAGAGCAGGCTCAAAGGGCCAAACGGCCTCCTCCTACTTATAGTTTCTCCATTTCTATATCTCACCAACTGAATAAAACCCAATGGAAATCAAACGCAGCTTGCTATCTGAATCAACTCCACTTAATGATCAGACATTGCTCACTAGCTAGTGCAATAGAAGAAGAGATGCAATTTGCTGACCAGCATAAAAACTGTACCAAAATTAGTTAATATTGACACCCAGTGAGTTTACTTTTGATCATTTCTGAAGGCTTGTAAATTTATTATGTGAACTAGACTGTACGAGAAAGTATGTTTAACTAGAGTGAGAATTAGAGAATATGATGAGTGAGGAGTTAGAATGCTGGTGTGACATTGTTATAACTGTTGGTGATATAAAGTGTTGCAATCAGCCATTGTGTGTTGATTGACAATAGAAATTAATATTACTAACTTATGACAAAGATTATAAAATGTTCCTTTAAATTTACAGTTTGTAAAACCAAATCGAATTTGCAGGAAACCCATTGGAGAGTGTGATTTTGCAGAATACTGCACAGGCTCATCTTCACAGTGCCCAGACAACACATTTAAGAAAAATTTTCATCCTTGTGCAAATGCAACTTCGTATTGTTATAATGGTGCATGTCAGACCCTGCACAACCAGTGCCAGCATATATGGGGACCAAGTGAGTATACAGCACACACAGCACACAAGATCTTTCCCCTTCCATTTTCTGTGTTGTGAGATTTTGTGTTAGTTTTTAGGGGTACATTCAGGAGGTCTTGTTACGGGTAGGCAGATGGAAGGTTGTGTTGGTGATGAGGAGGTCATGTGCTGCACAGGTCTTCAGTAAGAGTAGGCCATTACTGTTACACTTGCTCACTCCATGCCTCCAAATGACACCCTGCCAGATTGCAGAGTCACATCCTACTCTCGCATTGAAATTGCCAAGCAAGATTAGCTTGTCAGTACTGCTCACTGCTGATAGTAGGGCGTCTAGTTCTTCATAGAATTTGTCTTTCACCTCGTCCGGGTTGTTCATTGTGGGGGCATAGGCGTTGATCAGGGTGGTTTATCTTCTATTCTGTAGCAGAAGCTGGAATGTCATAAACCGGTCGTTCACACCCTTGGGTAGACTAGCAAGTTTCCAAACAAGGTGACTCCTGATGGCGAATCCAACTCCAGCATCACGACACTCATCGCTGCCGCGACCACTCCAGAGAAAAGTGTAACCACCTCCAGTTTCAGTCAACTGACCTACGTTGGCAAGATGAGTTTCACTCAGCGCTGCAATGTCAATGGTGCATCTAGCAAGCTCTCTGGGTGGTGATGGCTAACACGAGGGGACATAGCTTTAAATTAAGGGGTGGTAATTATAGGACGGATGTCAGAGGTAGGCTCTTTACTCAGAGGGTAGTAAGGTCGTGGAATGCCCTGCCTGCAGCAGTTGTGGACTCGCCAACTTTAAGGGTGTTCAAATGGTCAGTAGATAGGCATATGGATAACTTTGGAATAGTTTAGGTTAGAGGGTCATTAGATCGGTTCCACTGGTCGGCGCAACATCAAGGGCCGAAGGGTCGGTACTGCGCTGTAATGTTCCATGTTCTATGGTAACTAAGGATGTTCTTTTCTCTGATCTGTCAGCTGTAGGGTTGTCCAAAAGTGTACGCATGTTCCAAGTGCCAGTGGTGAGCGGTGTCACCTTGTGTTTTATTTTGTTTGTTTGACCGCAAGATGGGATCCCTGCCAGCTGCGGTAAACTAGCCAGGGCGTAATGAAGCAGGCAATGTTTAGGGCACCTTTTTTAGCCCCTTCCTCATTCTACAAGGGTGAGCACTGCGTTCCTGAAGAGGACTGCTCAGCTGCCCAGCTAGACGCCGAATTTCACTGCTACTTCAGTCAGTGGAAAACGACCATTACACCTGAGCCGCCTATGTGCAGGTCTGTGACTACAGCTCCCAGTGTATCCACACCTGCTGCTTCATCGCTCGCCCATTGCCACAGGACTTCAAGGGTTGAACAGGACACTGATGATGATGGTGTCGAAACTAGCGCTTGGAACATAAGAAATAGGAGCAGGAGTAGCCCATCTAGCCCTTCGAGCCTGCCCCGCCATTCAATAAGATCATGGCTGTTCTGAAGTGGATCAGTTCCACTTTCCCGCTTTCTCCCCATAACCCTTAATTCTCCTGTCTGTCAAAAACCTAACTACCCATGACTTAAATATATTTAGCGAGGTAGCCTCCACCACTTCAACGGGCAGAGAATTCCAGAGATTCACCACCCTTTGAGTGAAGAAGTTCCTCCTCAACTCTGATCTAAACTGCCCCCACCCTTATCTTGAGGCTGTGCCCTCTAGTCCTGCTATTCTTTCTAAGCGAGAAGAATCTCTCTACCTCTACCCTATCCATCCTCTTCATTATCTTCTATGTCTCTATAAGATTCCCCCTTAGCCTTCTAAACTCCAACGAGTACAGACCTAGTCTATTCAGTCTCTCTTCATAGGCTAACCCCCTCATCTCTGGTATCAGCCTAGTGAACCTTCTCTGCACTCCCTCCAAGGCCAATATATCCTCCCGCAAGTGGCTTGATTTGGATTAAAGTGAGAGAGAGTTGTGCAGCGTCAGCCGCAGTCTCTCTTCCCAATTCCAATCTAGATTCAGTGGCAAGACAAGAGTCAAGATGGCTGCAGGTGGGACTAGGCGCAGTGGATGACCAGGACATCTTCTGTGTCTTGTCCTGCTCTTCACGTTCCACGACACTTGCAGAGACCACCTTCTTGACCATTGGATCTTCCATTGGTCTCATCCACTCAATCTGCTGGAGTCTGTCTTCATGTGCTGGAATAGACGAGATAGATTGTCTATCTATACTCAATACCATGGCCAATGAAGGCAAGCATGCTGTATCTCTTCTTGACTACCTTCTCCATCTGCATTGTCAGTGACCTGTGCACCTGTACACCCAGATCCCTTTGTCAATCAATACTCCTAAGGATTCTACCATTTACTGTATATTTCTGAACTGTATTAGACCTTCCAAAATGCATCACCTCACATTTGTCCAGATTAAACACCACCAGAGACCATTTGCCATCTCTCTGCCCAAGTCTCCAACTGATTTAACCTTTGTGTCTTCCGCAAACTTACTCATCAATCCAGTTAGATTTTCCTCCAAATCATTTATATACATTACATACAGCAAAGGTCCCAGCACTGATCCCTGAGGAACACCACTTGTCACAGCTCTCCATTCAGAAACGCACCCTTCCACTGCTACCCTCTGTCTTCTTTGACCGAGCCAGTTCTGTATCCACCTTGCCAGCTCACCTCTAATCCCATGCAACTTCACCTTCTGCACCAGTCTGTCATGAGGGACCTTGTCAAAGGCCTTACTGAAGTCCATGCAGACAACATCCACTCCCCTACCCTCATCAATCATCTTCATCACTTCCTCGAAAAACTTGATCAAGTTCACGAGACACCATCTCCCTTTCACAAAATCATGTTGCCTCTCACTAATACGTTCACTTATTTCCAAATGGGAATAAATCCTGTCTCGAAGTATCCTCTCCAATAATTTCCCTACCACTGATGTAAGGCTCACCGGCCTGTAATTACCTGGATTATTCTTGCTATCCTTCTTAAACAAAGGAACAACACTGGCTATTCTTCAATCCTTTGGGACCTCCCCTGTAGCCAGTGAGGATACAAAGATTTCTCTCAAGACCCCAGCAATGTCCTCCCTTGCCTCTGTCAGAAGCTGAAAGGGTTGAGATCTTCAAGTTTTTCGGTGTCCCGATCACCAACAACATGTCCTAGTCTCCCGATGCCGACACTATTGTTAAGAAAGCCCACCAATGCCTCTACTTTCTCAGAAGACAAAATCATGTCTCACAAATTTGATTGAGTGTTTGAAGGGGTAACCAAGAAGGTAGATGATGGCAGTGCAGTTGATGTTGTCCACACGGTAGGTTGTTGCATAAGGTTAAATCTCACAGGATCCAGGTAGCTAAATGGATACAAAATTGGTTTTTTGACAGAATAAGAAGTTTCACAACACCAGGTTAATGTCCAACAAATTTATTTGGTAGTAAAAGCCACTAGCTCTCAGAGTGCTGCCCCTTCATCGGGTAAGTGGGATTTCTGTTCGCAAACAGGGCATATAAAGACACAAACTCAATTTACAAAATAATGATTGGAATGGCAGTCTTTACGGGTAATCACATCTTAAAGGTACAGACAATGTGAGTGAGTGGAGAGAGGGTTAAGCACAGGTTAAAGAGATGTGTATTGTCTCCAGCTAGTGAGATTTTGCAAGCCCAGGCAAATCTTGGGGGTTACAGATAGTATAACATGAACCCAAGATCCCAGTTGAGGCCATCCTCATGTGTGTGAAACTTGGCTATCAGTCTCTGCTCAACAACTCTGTGTTGTCATGTGTCATGAAGGCCACCTTGGAGAACGCTTACCCGAAGATCAGAGGCCGAACATCCATGACCGCTGAAGCGTTCCCCAACAGGAAGAGAACACTCTTGCCTGGTGATTGTCGAGTCCATTGTCGTAGCATCTGCATGGTGTCTCCAATATACCACGCTTTGGTACATCCTTTCCTGCAGCATATCAGGTAGATAACATTGGCCGTGTACCTAGTGGATGGTGTTCTCACGTGAGATGATGGCATCCGTGTTAATGATCCAGCACGTCTTGCAGAGGTTGCTGTGGCAGGGTTGTGTGGTGTCGTGGTCACTGTTCTCCTGAAGGCTGGGTAGTTTGCTGCGGACAATGGTCTGTTTGAGGTTGTGCAGTTGTTTGAAGGCAAGTGGGGGTGTGGAGATGGCCTTGGCAAGATGCCGTCTTCATCAATGACATGTTCAAGGCTCCGGAGAAGATGTCGTATTTTCTCTGCTCCGGGGAAGTACTGGATGACAAAGGGTTCTCTGACCGCTGTGTCTCGTGTTTCTCTTCTGAGGAGGTTGGTGTGGTTTTTAGCTGTGGCACATCGGAACTGTTGATTGATGAGTTGAGCACAATATCCTGTTCTTATGAAGGCATTTTTCAGCATCTGGAGGTGTCTGTTGCAATCCTCCTCATCTGAGCAGGTACTGTGTATGTATACGGAGGGTTTGTCTGTAGGGGATGGCTTAATTAATGTGTTTAGGGTGGAAGCTGGAGAAGTGGAGCATCATGAGGTTGTCTGTGGGCTTGCGGTACAGTGAGGTGCTGAGGTGACCGTCCTTAATGGAGATGCGTGTGTCCAAGAATGCAACCAATTCTGGAGAGTAGTCCATGGTGAGTCTGATGGTGGGATGGAACTTGTTGATGACATTACATAGTTGTTTCAGGGATTGTTAACCATGAGTCCAAAGGAAGAAAATATCATCAATGTATCTAGTGTACAGCATTGGTTGAAGGTCCTGTGCAGTGAAGAGGTCTTATTTGAACCTGTGCATGAAGGCGTTGTTATGTTGAGGTGTGAATTTGGTCCCCGTGGCTGTTCTGTGTGTCTGGATGAAGATCTGGTTGTTGAAGGTGAAGACATTGTGGTCCAGGATGAAGCGGATGAGTTGTAAACTTGCATCTGGAGATTGGCAGTTGTCGGCATTGAGTACTGAGGCAGTTACAGCAATGCCATTGTCGTGGGGGATACTGGTGTAGAGTGCTGAATTATCCATTGTGACGAGAAGTGCTCCTGGTTCGACTGCTCCATGTGTGCTGAGTTTCTGTAGGGAGTCCATATTGTCGCAACAAAAGCTGGGGATTCTTTATACAATGGGTTTCAGGATGCCCTCGACGTTGCTGGAGAGGTTCACGCACAGTGTCCCATTGCTCGACACAATGGGACGGCCGGGTGTGTTGGCCTTGTGTATCTTTGGGAGGCAGTAGAGATCTCCAACCTGGGAGTACGTGGGATGAAAGCACGGAGGGCGCTCTGAAAGTCCAGATCGAAGGTCTTGATCAGTCTGTCGAGTTGACGGATGTGTTCTTTGGTTGGATCTAGAGTAACTGTCTGTAGTGTTCCTCATTGTTCAGTTGTCGGTACATTTCTTTGCAGTAATCCATTCTGTTCAGTATGACGATGGCTCCTCCTTTGCTGGTTTGATGACAGTGTTGTGGTTGGTCTTGAGAGCGTGGATGGTGCTGTGTTGTGCTTGGGTGATATTCAGAGCTGTCTTGAGAGTGCAACTGATGAATCTGGCATTGACCACCTCCTGACGGCTTAGGCATACATGTCTAGTCAAATATGACCTGAATATCACCCAAGCACAAAGCAACACCAACCATGCTCTCAAAACGAACCGCAACATTGTCGAATCGAGGGCAATGGCCTTCCGGAGGGCGGCATGGTAGCACAATGGTTAGCACTGCTGCTTCACAGCTCCATGAACCTGGGTTCGATTCCCGGCTTGGATCATTGTCTGTTTGGAGTTTGTACATTCTCCTCGTGTCTGTGTGGGTTTCTTCCGAGTGCTCTGGTTTCCTCCCACCAGCAGCAACCAACCCTCCCCGTCAACTTGTTGGACTACACACTTCAACCAGATGAAATCAAAGTTCTCAGCCGAGGGCTCAATTTCTGCCCCACCACCAAAATAGACCCTATCGGTCTCGCAGCTGACACAGAGGAATTTATCGGGAGCTCTTCCGCAAACCCCAGGAGGCCAACAGCGAACACAATGAGACAGCCAACACGTGTGCGGGCTAGATTGATTGGCCATGCTAAAAATTGCCCCTTAGTATCCTGGGATGTGTAGTTTAGAGGAATTAGCGGGTAAATATATAGAGATACGGCCGGCGACCAGCTGTGTGCCTCAGGGACCAGTGTTGGGTCCACTGTTATTTGTCATTTATATTAATGATTTAGATGAGAATATAGGAGGTATGGTTAGTTAGTTTGCAGATGACACCAAGATTGGTAGCCTAGTGGACAGTGAAGAAAGTTATCTCCGATTGCATCGGGATCTTGATCAACTGGGCCAGTGGGCTGATGAATGGTAGGTGGAGTTTAATTTAGATAAATACGAGGTGATGCATTTTGGTAGATTGCACCAGGGCAGGACTTACTCCGTTAATGGTAAGGCATTGGGGAGAATTACAGAACAAAGAGATCTTGGGGTACATATTCATAGCTCTTTGAAAGTGGAGTCACAGGTGGACAGAGTGGTGAGGAAGGCATTCGGCATGCTTGGTTTCATCAGTCAGAACATTGAATACAGGCGTTGGGACGTCTTGTTGCAGTTGTACAAGACATCAGTAAGGCCACACTTGGAATACTGTGTGCAATTCTATTATAGAAATGATATTATTAAACTAGAAAGAATGCAGAAAAGATTTACTAAGATGCTACCAAAACTTGATGGTTTGAATTATAAGGAGAGGCTGGATAGACTGGGACTTCTTTCTCTGGAGCATAAGAGGCTGAGAAGTGATCCTATAGAAGTTTATAAAATAATGAGAGGCATACATCAGCTAAATAGTCCATATCTTTTCCCAAAGGTAGCGGTGTCTAAAACTAGAGGGCATAGGTTTAATGTGAGTGGGGAGAGATACAAACGTGTCCAGAGGGGCAACCTTTTCACACCGACGGTGGTAAGTGTCTAGCAAAAGCTGCTAGAGGTATTAGTAGAGGCGGGTTCAATTTTGTCTTTTAAAAAGCATTTAGATAATTACATGGGTACTCTGAGTATAGAGGGATCTAGGCCAAATGTGGGCAGCTGGGATTAATTTAGGGGTTTAAACCTCACAAAAGGTTGCTTCAGAAGGTTAGGGTGCATGGAGTTGGGGGTAAGGTGTTAGCATGGTTAGAGGATTGGCTGTCTAATAGGAAGCAGAGAGTTGGTATCAATGGGTGCTATTCTGGGTGACGGTTGGTGACTAGTGGAGTGCCACAGGGATCGGTGCTGGGGCCTCAGCTATTTACCATTTATATAGATGATCTGGAGGAGGGGGCTGAGTGTAGGGTGACGAAATTTGCTGATGACGCGAAGATGAGTGGAAAAGCAAATTGCATGGAGGGTGTGGAAACTCTGCAGAGGGATCTGGATAGGCTGAGCGAGTGGGCGAGGGCCTGGCAGATGGAGTATAATGTTAGCAAGTGTGAGGTTATCCACTTTGGCAGAAATAATAGTAGGAGGGATTACTATTTAAAGGGTGAAAAGCTGCAGCATGCTACGTTGCAGAGGGACCTGGGGGTCCTTGTGCATGAGTCACAAAAACCCAGTCTGCAGGTGCAGCAGGTGATCAAGAAGGCGAATGGGATGCTGGCGTTTATAGCGAGGGGGATAGAATATAAAAGCAGGGAGATCTTGCTGCAACTGTACAGGGTACTGGTGAGGCCGCAGCTGGAGTACTGTGTGCAGTTTTGGTCGCCGCATTTGCGCAAGGATATTTTGGCCTTGGAGGGAGTGCAGAGGAGGTTCACTAGGCTGATACCGGAGATGAGGGGGTTGGACTATGAAGAGAGACTATATAGACTGGGTCTTTACTCATTGGAGTTTAGAAGGATGAGGGGGGATCTTACAGAGACATATAAGATAATGAAGGGGGTGGATAGGGTTGAGGTAGAGAGATTCTTCCCGCTCAGAAAGGACAGCAGGTCTAGAGGGCACAGCCTCAAGATAAGGGGGGGGTGCAGTTTAGATCTTCACTCAAAGGTTGGTGAATCTCTGGAATTCTCTGCCCGTTGAAGTGGTGGAGGCTACCTCGCTGAATATATTTTAGTCACGGGTAGATAGGTTTTTGACAGACAGGGGAATTAAGGGTTATGGGGAGAAAGCGGGAAAGTGGAGCTGATCCACTTCAGGTCAGCCATGATCTTATTGAATGGTGGGGTAGGCTCGAAGGGCTAGATGGCCTACTCGTGCTCCTATTTCTTATGTTCTTTAAAAAAGGGGCAGCATGGACAAGTTGGGCCAAAGGGCCTGTTTCCATGCTGTAAACTCTTTGATTCTATGACAAAGACTGTGCAGTGGTCACTGACACAGTCATGGACAATTGTATCTGCAGCAGGCACCTGTTCACCTGTTGCAGTCTCAGTCTAGCAACAATGTCCTTGAGGACCCAGCGAGCTCGGTCTGTGGTGGTACTATTGGTATGTTCTTGGTGATGGATATTGATGTTCCCCACCGAGTACATTCTGCGCCCTTGCCACCCACAGTGCTTGCAGCTACTTTTACTACTGTTTGGATTGTTCTAGACAGATGTGATAGTTGTCATGATAGCTCACTTAGCTATGATCTAGAGGTTACATGCAGCTTACTTCTTGGCATTCATTGCTTCAAGCATTAACATAGGTTGTCCCTTAAAGCCTGACTTTGGATGCTGAGTGACTGTCTATTCATTCGGCCATCTCCCAGCACTAACAGAACCGACCTTTTCATTCCTTTCTCTGGCCCCTCCTCCCAAACCGTCAATTGCTCCACTTCCTTACCTTTTCTCTTCACTTTCTTGTACTTTACAGTGAGATAAAACACACCTACCTGCACAAGCTTCAGGCAACACTTCTTAATATCTCCTTACCACACCTTTGGGTTATTTTTTATTAAATAGTTTACATGTTTAAACCATGATTATAAATGCAAGCTGGTATTTGTCTAACACATTTAATTTGTCTGTCCTTTAGATGCTATTCCCAGTCCCATTTTGTGTTACTGGTACATGAACATTGTAGGAAATGAATTTGGAAATTGTGGCCGGAAAGAAGATGGTTCCTTTGTCAGCTGCTCTATAAAGTGAGTATTATACGAGTGGATGTGCCTTGCAGCTGTCCAGCTGAAGAGCTAATGTTGAGACAGTGATTATGATCCTCAGAAGTAACTGGTTGCTTCTTGTAGCACCTGACCTTCCTGGAGAATTTTTCCCAGAAACACACCTTTGACCACATGGCAATCAAGCAGTGGTCAGCACGTAATGTCCTTGAGGCCCTGAGAGAAAAGAAGATGGTGGATCCTGTCGGATGGCTCCCTGAGCAGACTGTCAGTGTCATCTGGCAGAACAGGCGTTTGATAAGGTTCCCCCATGCAAGACTTCTTGAGAAGGTGAGTGGGCATGGGATCCAGGGGACTTTGGCCTTGTGGATCCAGAACTGGCTTGCCTGCAGAAGGCAGAGAGTGGTTGTGGATGGGTCTTTTTCTGCATGGGGGTCAGTCACCAGTGGAGTGCCCCAGGGATCTGTTCTAGGACCCTTGCTGTTTGTCATTTTCATAAATGACCTAGATGAGGAAGTGCAGGGATGGGTTAGCAAGTTCACAGATGATACGATGGTTGGTGGTGTTGTGGATGGTCTGGAGGGATGTCAGAAGTTGCAGAGAGACATAGATAGGATGCAAGACTGGGTGGAGAAATGGCAGATGGACTTCAACACAGATAAATATGTAGTGGTCCATTTTGGCAGGACCAATGGGATGAAGGAATACAATATCAAGGGTAGGAGTCTTAGCTGTGTTGAAGAGCAGAGGGATCTTGGGGTCCGGGTCCATAGGACTCTTAAATCGGCCTCACAGATGGAGGATGTGGTCAAGAAGGCGTATGGTGTACTGGCCTTCATTAATCGAGGGATTGAGTTTAGGAGTCGGGAGGTAATGCTGCAACTTTATAGGACCCTTGACAGACCCCGCTTGGAGTACTGTGTGCAGTTCTGGTCGCCTCACTATAGGAAGGACGTGGAAGCTATTGAAAGGGTACAGAGGAGATTTACAAGGATGTTGCCTGGATTGGGAGGCATGCCTGATGAAGATAGGTTGAGGGAGCTGGGACTCTTCTCCCTGGAGAGACGAAGGTTGAGAGGCGACCTGATAGAGGTTTATAAAATGTTGAGAGGAATAGATAGGGTGGATTCTCAGAGGCTATTTCCCAGAGCTGAAATGGTCGCTATGAGAGGACACAGATTTAAGGTGCTGGGAAGCAGGTACAGAGGAGATGTTAGGGGTAAGTTTTTCACTCAGAGGGTGGTGAGTGAATGGAATCGGCTGCCATCGGTGGTGGTGGAGGCGAACTCGCTGGGGTCTTTTAAAAGACTTCTGGATGAGTATATGGGATCTAATGGGATTAGGGATTATAGATAGGTCTATGGCTTAGTAGGTGTAGAAGTGATCGGCGCAACTAGTGGGCCGAAGGGCTTGTTTGTGCTGTAGTGTTCTATGTTCTATGTAGAATGCCTCATCACCAGAACTCACAAACAAGCACCAAGACCTGGCTTGGCTGGTGGTGAGAAGGGCGCTTCCAGTGAGACCCTTCATGTATGCTTGAGGCCTTAACACCACTCAAGATGCCCTTGAAGAGGCTGCGGGCATGATGAGACGGTCACTCACCTCCTTGTGCAATGTGCCTTTGCAAAGAAGATCTGGGGTGAGACGCAGTGGTATTTGTCGAGGTTCATCCCGAGCAGCTCGGTGACGCAGGACTCTGTTCTATGGGCTGTTTCCGGGGACACACACTGAGACAAATACCAACTGCTGCTTGAGGCTCATCAACTCATCATGTGTGTGAAGGACACACTTTGGTCCGCCCAAAACCTGCTGATCTTACAGTGTAAAGATTTGTCCTTGACCGAGGGTTGCAGACTGGCACATTCCAAGGTTCAGGACTATGTGCTGAGGGATGCTCTCAAGCTTGGGGCAACCACCGCAAAGGCACAATGGGGAAAGGCCACTTGTAAAGCCTTTCAATGGAGGCAGACTGAGAGCCTGGTAACTGTAGAACTCCCTTAGACTGTGTAACTGTATGCTGATCTGAAAAAAACAACAGCACACAGTGAAATCTGAAGAATGTATATAGTTTCAAGTACTGAAGTGTAATGAATGCAATGTCTCGTAAATGAACATCGTATAGTATTGGAAAAATGACTGGCATTTTTTGCACTGTTTATAATGGCTTATTTGAAAGGTTTTTTGTGAATAAAGTATATATTTGAAAATAAGAAAAAACTGACTGCTTCTCAGCCTTTTGGCTAAGATCAAGTGTAGCATCAACATGCTGTACTTGGTTGAAGTCATTAGGTTACATTTTACCTTCGTTTGAAGCCATTTTTAAAAGCGGCATCTCAGCCTTTTGAATAACATGCAAATGAGATCAAGCCTTGGAGGAGGAGCTACACCTACTCCAATCAGCTTGGATCATGTAGATCAAGCCCAGGATAGGAGGTGAGAGCCCTGTCTTGTCAGCTTGGATCGGGAATGTCCCAACTTGTTGAGACTCAGAATTAGACTTGATTTGATTGAATTGGAATAAAAACAAAAAAAACACTGGTAACAATGTGCCAAGAACACATACTACCGGAAGATTGGAGGACAGCAAATGTTGTCCCACTGTTTAAGAAGGGGAGAAGAGACTTCCCTGGGAATTATAGACCGGTGAGTCTTACTTCTGTGGTGGGTAATGTTTTGGAAAGGATTATTAGAGACAGGATTTATAGTTATTTGGAGAGTAATGAATTGATTAGAGACAGTCAGCATGGTTTTGTAGCGGGTAGGTCGTGCCTTACTAACCTTATCGAGTTCTTTGAGAAAGTGACCAAAGAGGTGGATAGGGGTAAGGCAGTTGACGTGGTATATATGGATTTTAGTAAGGCGTTTGATAAGGTTCACCATGGTAGGCTTCTGCAGAAAATGCAGATGTATGGGATTGGGGGTGATCTAGGGAATTGGATCAGGAATTGGCTAGCAGATAGGAGACAGAGGGTGGTGGTTGATGGTAAATATTCGTCATGGAGTTCGGTTACGAGTGGTGTGCCTCAGGGATCTGTTTTGGGGCCACTGCTGTTTGTAATTTTTATTAATGATCTGGATGAGGGTATAGTTGGGTGGATTAGTAAGTTTGCTGATGACACCAAAGTCGGAGGTGTGGTAGATTGTGAGGAAGGGTGTCATAGTTTGCAGGGTGACTTAGAAAGGTTGCAGAGCTGGGCCGCGAGGGGGCGGATGGAGTTTAATGTGGAGAAGTGTGAGGTAATTCATTTCGGTAGGAATAACAGATGTGTTGAGTATAGGGCTAACGGGAGGACTTTGAATAGTGTGGAGGAGCAGAGGGATCTAGGTGTATGTGTACATAGATCCCTGAAAGTTGGGAATCAAGTAGATAAGGTTGTTAAGAAGGCATACGGTGTCTTGGCGTTTATTGGTAGGGGGATTGAATTTAGGAGTCGCAGCGTCATGATGCAACTGTACACAACTCTGGTGCGGCCGCACTTGGAGTATTGTGTGCAGTTCTGGTCCCCACATTACAGGAAGGATGTAGAGGCTTTGGAGAGGGTGCAGAGGAGGTTTACCAGGATGTTGCCTGGTATGGAGGGAAGATCCTATGAGGAGAGACTGAGAGATTTGGGGTTGTTTTCGCTGGAAAGAAGGCGGCTAAGAGGGGACCTTATTGAAACATATAAGATGATTAGAGGTTTAGACAGGGTAGATAGTGATAGCCTTTTTCCTAGGATGGAGAAAGCTAGCACGAGGGGGCACGACTTTAAATTAAGGGGGGGTAGTTATAGGACTGATGTCAGGGGTAGGTTCTTTACCCAGAGGGTGGTGAGGGACTGGAATGCCCTGCCAGCTGCAGTTGTAAATGCGCCTAGTTTGGGGGCGTTTAAGAGATCTGTGGATAGGTTTATGGACGAAATGGGATTGGTTTAGATTAGTGGGTTAGTGTTGTTTTTTTTTGAAAGCTGGTCGGCGCAACATCGTGGGCCGAAGGGCCTGTTCTGCGCTGTAATGTTCTATGTTCTATGTTCTTAATAGTGTAGCTGTTCATAAAATAAATCCAGCATCTTACTTCCTGCTCAATCATACCTGGTCCTTCGCTTTGACAATAACTGTTCCTATGCATGTTGGGGAGGTAGTAGCGCAGAGATACTATCACTGGAGTAGTAATCCAGGGTAAGATCCGGGGACCCAGGTTCAAATCTGAGGCAGATAGTGGAATTTGAAATCAATAAAATTATGGAATTAAAATTCTCAGTAATATCCTAACCTCCGTATGACCCCAGACAACAGCAATGTTGTTGACTCCCACTGAAATAGCCCAGTAAACCACTCAGTTGTTTCAAATCACCATAAAACCTCAAAGGCCATCAACCTAGGCATTGGGAGAAACAATGGCAAACTCAGCCATGTTCAACCTACACTTGGGAGAGCTGTCTCACAAACTAGCCAAGCAACAGCCTGACATAGTCATATTAACAGAATCCTACCTTACAGATCATGCCCCAGACACTACCATTACAATTCCTGGGAATTATACTGCCAAGAAAGCAGCTTACCACCACCTTCTTAGGGGCAATTAGGAGTGGAAAGATAACACATTATAAATAGGACCAGGGTTAGGACATTTGGTCCTTCAAACCTCTTCCACAGTTCAAAATGATCATGGTTGATCCTCTTTCTCAATGGCTCATTTCCATGCTCTCCCATAAACCTTTAACACAATTTGTGTCTGGAAATCTTTATTTCCTTCTTAAAAATATTGAGTGATTTGGTCTCCACAGCTTTCCATGGTTGAGAATTCCACAGATTCACCACACACTGATTGGAAGTGCTTTCACTTCATCCTAAATGCCTACCCGATATCTTCGGACTGTGAATCCTTGTTATGGACTCTCAGCAAGAGGAAACATCATCCCCGCATCGCGTCTAGCCAACTCTGGCAGAACTTTACATTTTTTAATGAGACCATAAGACAAAAGGAGCAGAATTAGGCCACTTGGCCCATCAGGTCTTTTTCAGGATGGCAGCTGGTGATTAGTGGTGTGCCTCAGGGGTCAATGTTAGGACCACAATTTTCCACAATATACATTGAGGATCTCGAGGAAGATATGTGGAGGGACAGGTGGTATTGAAGAAGCATAGGGGCTGAAGAACATAGAACATTACAGCGCAGAACAGGCCCTTCGGCCCACGATGTTGCGCCAACCAATTAAAAAAGCAATGACCCTCTAACCTAAACCAATCCCTTTCCATCCATAAACCTATCCACGGATCTCTTAAACGCCTCCAAACTAGGCGCATTTACAACTGCAGCAGGCAGGGCATTCCAATCCCTCACCACCCTCTGGATAAAGAACCTACCTCTGACATCCGTCCTATAACTACCACCCCTTAATTTAAAGCTATGCCCCCTCGTGCTAGCTTTCTCCATCCGAGGAAAAAGGCTATCACTGTCCACCCTATCTAAACCTCTAATCATCTTGTATGTTTCAATAAGGTCCCCTCTTAGCCGCCTTCTTTCTAACGAAAACAACCTCAAATCCCTCAGTCTCTCCTCATAGGACCTTCCCTCCATACCAGGCAACATCCTGGTAAACCTCCTCTGCACCCTCTCCAATGCCTCCACATCCTTCCTATAATGTGGGGACCAGAACTGCACACAGTACTCCAAGTGCGGCCGCACCAGAGTTTTGTACAGTTGCAACATGATGTTGCGGCTCCTAAATTCAATCCCCCTACCAATAAACGCCAAGACACTGTATGCCTTCCTAACAACCTTATCTACTTGATTCCCAACTTTCAGGGATCTATGTACACATACACCTAGATCCCTCTGTTCATCCACACTATTCAGAGTCCTACCATGAGCCCTATACTCTACACATCTGTTATTCCTGCCAAAGTGAATTATTTGGAAGAAGGACTTGGACAGGTTAGGAGAGTGGGCAAAGAAGTGGCAGATGGAATACAATGTGGAAAAGTGTGAGGTTATGCGCGTTGGAAGGAGGAATGGAGGCATAGACTATTTTCTAAATGGGAAAATGCTCAGGAAATCAGAAACACAAAGGGACTCGAGAGTCATTATTCAAGATTCTCTTAAGGTTAACGTGCAGATTCAGTCGGCAGTTAGGAAGGCAAATGCAATTTTAGCATTCCTATTGAAAGCTAGAATACAGGAGCAGCGATGTACTTCTGAGGCTGTACAAGGTTCTAGTCAGACGCCATTTGGAGTTTTGGGCCCCATATCTAAGGAAGGATGCGCTGGCCTTGGAAAGGGTCCAGAGGAGGTTCACAAGAATGATCCCTGGAATGAAGAGCTTGTCGTATGAGGAATGGTTGAGGACTCGGGCTGGACTCATTGGAGTTCAGAAGGATGACGGGGGGATCTTATTGAAACTTACAGGATATTGTGAGGCCTGGATAGAGTGGATATGGAGAGGATATTTCCACTATTAGAAAAAACTTGAACCAGAGGGCACAAAATTTAGATCAGATTTGAGGAGGAACTTCTTCACTCAAAGGGTGGTGAATCTCTGGAATTCTCTGCCCGTTGAAGTGGTGGAGGCTGCCTCGCTGAATAGATTTAAGTCACGGGTAGATAGGTTTTTGACAGACAAGGGAATTAAGGGTTATGGGGAGAAAGCAGGAAAGTGGAGCTGATCCACTTCAGATCAGCCATGATCTTATTGAATGGCGGGGCAGGCTCGAAGGGCTAGATGGCCTACTACTGCTCCTATTTCTTATGTTCTTATGTAAACTCGGGCTAAAGAGATGAGGAGGAATTGCTTCAGCCAGTGAGTAGTGAACCTGTGGAACTCCTAGCCGCAGAAGGCTGTGGAGGCCAGGTCATTGAGTGCCTTGAGATAGGTTCCTGATTAATAAGGAGATCAGAGGTTATGGAGAAAAAGCAGGAAAAGGGATGAGAAAAATATCAGCCATGATTGAATGGCGGAGCAAACTTGATGGGCCGAATGGCCTAATTCTGCTCCTCTTATGATCTATACCGCTGCAACATCATTTGACAGTTTTTATATTCTATTCCCTGACTGATGAAGGCAAGCATGCCATATGCCTTCTTGACTCTCTTATCCACTTTCAGGGGACTGTGGACCTACATACTTAAATCCTTCTATATGTCAATGCTTCTAAGTGTCCTGCTATTTACTATATATTTCCCTCCTGTGTTGCCCTTCCAAAATATATCACCTCACATTCACCCACATTAAATTAAACATTAATAAAATGAGGGATCTGGGTGTGCAGGTCCACAGTTCTCTAAAAGTGGCAACACACTTGGCCAAGGCGATTAAGAAGGCTGATGGCATGCTTGCTTTCATCAGCCGGGGCATTGAGTACAAGAGTTGGGAAATCATGTTGCAGCTATATAAAACCTTGATTAGGCCTCATTTGGAGTACTGTGTGTAGTTGTGGTCACCACACTACCAAAAGGACATGGAACCTTTGGAGAGACTGCAAAGAAGGTTCACCAGGATGTTGCCTGTTCATGAGGGTGTTAGCTATGAGGAGAGGTTGAATAAACTAGAGTTGTTTTCACTGTAAAGATGGAGGCTGAGGGGAGACCTGATAGAGTTTTACAAAATTATGAGGCATAGACACAATGGATAGTTAGGCTTTTCCCTGAAGTGTGTCAATTACAAGGCAAGGGGTGGGGGGAGGTGGAAAGTTTAAGGGAGATGTGTAGGGGGAGTTTTTCATCCAGAGAGTGCTGGGTGCCTGGAATGCACTACCAGAGGAGGTGGTGGAAGCACTTTAGCAACATTTAAGAGGCATCTGGATGGGTATATGAATAGGGAGGGAATAGAGGGACACAGACTGTGTAAGGACAGAAGGTTTGCTTTTAATTTAGTTAGGGCAGTATGGTCGGTGCAGACTTGGAGGACTGAAGGTCCTGTTCCTGTGCTGTACAGTTCTTTGTTCTTGTTATTTGTTCTAAATTCTATCTGCTATTTTGTCACCCAAGTCTCCCGCTATCTATTTCTTGCTGTATACTTTGGCAATGTTCCTCATTATCTGCAACCCCTCAAATCATTGTGTTGTCTGCAAATTTACTAATCAGACCATCGACATTTTCCTCCAGATCATTTGTATACATTACAAACAACAGGGATTTCAGCACTGATCTCCCATCAGAAAAGCACCCTCTGTCTTCTATGACCAAGCAAATTCTGTATCCATCTTACCAGCTCACCACGGATCCCATGTGATTTCACCTTCTGCATCAGACTGCTGATGAGGGACCTTGTCAAAGGCCTTGCTAAAGTCCATATAGACAACGTCCACTGCCCCACTCCTATCAATCATCTTTGTCACCTCCTCAAAAAAACTGAATCAAGTTTGTGAGACATGACCTCTCCATACAATGCCATGCTGACTATCACTATTAGGTCCATATTTTTCCAAATGTGAGTAAATGCTGTGTCTAAAAATCTTCTCCAATAATTTTCCTACCACTGGTGTAGACTCAGTGGCCTGTAATCTCCCAGATTTCCCCTGTTTACAATGGACAGAGGCAGCAGATACATGGGAACATCACCATCTGCAAGATGCCCTCCAAGCCACTCACCATCTGACTTGGAAACATATCACCGTTTCTTCGCAGTCACCAGGTCAAAATCCTGGAATTCCCTCCCTAACGACATTGTGGGTCAACCTACAGAACATGGACTGCAACAGATTCAAAAACGTAGGAAAGAGTGCAGAAATGATTTACTAGGATGCTACTGGGACTTAGTGGTTTGAATTATGAGGACAGGCAAGGGAGGAAATTGCTGCGGCCTTGAGAGAAATCTTTGTATCCTCACTGGCTACAGGGAAGCTTATGATGCGGAGATGCCGGCATTGGACTGGGATAAACACAGTAAGAAGTATCACAACACCAGGTTAAAATCCAACAGGTTTATTTGGTAGCAAACAATACTAGCTTTTGGGGCTTTTTGCCTTCATCAGGTGAGTCCCAGAGGAGTGGAGAATAGCCAATGTTGTTCCTTTGTTTAAGAAGGGTAGCAAGAATAATCCATGTAAATACAGGCCAGTCAGCCTAATGTCAGTGGTAGGGAAATTATTAGAGAGAATTCTTCGAGACAAGATTTATTCCCATTTGGAAACAGCGAAAGACAACATGGTTTTGTGAAGAGGAGGTTGTGTCTCACGAAGTTGATCGAGTTCTTTGAGAAATTAACGAAGATGATTGACAAGGGTAGGGCAGTGGATGTTGTCTACGTGGACTTCAGTAAGGTCTTTGACAAGGTCCCTCAAGGCAGACTGATGCAGAAGGTGAAGTCGCATAGTATCAGAAGTGAGTGGCAAGGTGGATACAAAACTGGCTCGGTCAAAGAAGATAGAAGGTAGCAGTGGAAGGGTGTGTTTCTGAATGGAGGGCTGTGACACGTGGTGTTCCTCAGGGATCAGTGCTGGAATCTTTATAAATGATTTGGAGGAAATGTAACTGGTTTCATTAGTAAACTTGCAGACGACACAAAGGTTTGTGGATTTGCGGATAGCTATGAGGACCATCAGAGGATGCAGCAGGATATAGATCGATTGGAGACTTGGGCGAAGAGTTGGCAGCTGGAGTTTAATTTGGACAAATGTGAGGTAATGCATTTTGGAAGGTCTAATACAGATAGGAAATATACAGTAAATGGCAGAACCCTTATGAGTATTGATAGGCAAAGGGGTCTGAGTGTACAGGTACAAAGGTCACAGAAAATGGCAATGCAGGTGGAGAAGGTAGTCAAGAAGGCATACGGCATGCTTGTCTTCATTGGCCGGGGTATTGAGTTTCAAAATTGGCAATTTATATTGCAGCTTTATAGAACCTTAGTGAGGCCGCACTTGGAATATAGTGTTCAATTCTGGTCACCACACTACCAGAAGGATGTGGAGGCTTTGGAGAGGGTACAGAAAAGATTTACCAGCATGTTGCCTGGTATGGAGGGCATTAGCTATAAGGAGAGGTTGGAGAAACTTGGTTTGTTCTCACTGGAGCGATGGAGGTTGAGGGGAGACCTGATAGAAGTCTACAAGATTATGAGAGGCATCGACAGAGTGGATAGTCAAAAGCTTTTTCCCAGGGTGGAAGAGTTAATTACTGGGGGGCACAGGTTTAAGGTGAAAGGGGCAAGGTTTAAAGGAGATGTGTGAGGCAGATTTTTTACATAGAAACTAGGTGCCTGGAGCTCGTTGCCGGGAGAAGTACTGGAAGCGGATACGTAGTGAGTTTTAAGGGGCTTCTTGACAATACATGAATAGAATGGGAATAGAAGGATATAGTCCCTGGAAGGTTAGGGGGTTTTAGTTAAGTCGAGTAGCATGATCAGTGCAGGCTTGGAGGGGCGAAGGACCTGTTCCTGTGCCATAATTTTCTTTGTTCTTTTGAGAGGCTGGATAGACTGGGACTTTTTCCCCTGTGCATAGGAAGTTCAGGGATGATCTTATAGAGGTCTATAAAGTAATGAGAGGCATAGACAAGGTAGATAGTCAATATCTTTTTCCAAAGGTCGAGGAGACTAGAACTAGAGGGCATATGTTTAAGCTGAGAGGAGAGAGATACAAAAGAGTCCAGAGGGGCAACTTTTTCACATAGATGGTGGTGTTGGGAACAAACTCCAGAGGCAGTACTAAAGGCAGGTACAATTTTATTTAACTAGCATTTAGACAGCTTACATGGGTAAGAAGGGTATAGGGGGATATGGGCCAAACATGGGCAATTGGGACTAGCTTAGTGGTTAAAAAAAGAGGCAGCATGGACAAGTTGGGCCAAAGGACTTGTTGCTATCCTATAAACCTCTATGACTCTAAGGCAGTTCACCACTACCTTCTCAAGCACAAGTAGAGATGAGCAATAAATGCTGACCAGCCAGTGATGGCCACGGCCTATGAACAAATGAATAAAAGAAAGAGCTAATCAGATTTGGACGTCCAGGAGGAACACTGAAATATTGGATGGGATAATCATAAAGAGAGAGGAAGTACTCGAAGGGTTGGAATCCTTGAAAGTTGATACATCACCAGGGTCAGGTTCTGAGACCACTGAAGGTGGTCAGGGAAGACCCAGCAGATGCTCTGAGGATGACTTTTCCAATCCTCACGAGATACAGGTGAGGTATTGGGGGAATGGAGAAATGCAAATGTAGATCCATTGTTAAAAAGGGGATCAAAGGAAATGCCAAACAATTATCGGCCAGTTAGTCAGATTTAAGGGGCAACTAGATGAATGCATGAATAGGGTGGGAATGGAAGGATACGGACTCCGTAAGTGCATACAGTTTTAATTTAGGCAGGCATCATATTGATGCAGGCTTTGATGCCTGAAGGGGCTGTAACTGGGCTGTACTTTTCTTTGTTCTTTTTTCTTGTCTTACCTTGGTGCTGGGTAAGTTAGTAGAGTCAGTCCTGAGAGATAGAATTCACTATCACATAGAAAGAAATGGAGTTGCCACGGATGGGTTGCCTGAATTCATTAAGGAATCTCTCAAACTTGATTACATTCTTTGAGGAAATGATGAGAAGGTTTGATGAGGAGAGTGCAGTGGATGTTGTGTACATGGATTTTAGCAAAGGTTCTGCATGGCTGATTGGTCAGCAAAGTAAAAGCCTGTGGGATACAGGGTAATGTGGCAAACTGGATCAAAGCTGTCTTCGTAACAGAAAGCAAAGGATACAATACAGTATGAATATCTCCCACTTTCTATGGCTTTTAGCTTTGACAAAGGCTCATCTGGACTCAAAACATTAGCTCTTTTCTCTCCTTACAGATGCTGCCAGATCTGCTGAGATTTTCCAGCATTTTCTCATTTGGTGTCAGATTCTAGCATCTGAATTTGCTTTGATTTTTACAAAAATGTTGCCAGAGCTAGAAAAATGTAGCTGTGAGGAGAGTTTGGATAGGTGGACACAATTATGAGGGGAAGACCTAGGGTCCAATTTTACTGTCAAGTTGCAGCCATTTTCGGGTGCGAAAATTTGGTAAAGTCGGGCATGAGGCAAGTAGCGTGATCTGTGCCTGCCTCCACACCAATCCCCCTTTACCAAGGCCCAAAAATGACCATGATTGGGACCCCACCCAAAACAGGCACCACAGCCATGCATTTAAATTAATTTAATTGGCTGCGCGCCCAACCTCTCCGGCACTTCCTCTTTACCACCGCATTTGCCCATCCAGAATTGGCACGAAACAGACATGCTCCATAAAGTCCAATTTGGGCGCTCCAGTTAGCGAGGAGATAAGTGCTGAGTGGGTCCAATTGCTCTCTGCTTCAGATTGGTGGTGGGGTTGTGGGGGAGTCCGCTGCCACTCTGCCTGACATCAGTGAGGGTGATGGGGGACCTGCTGCCACTCTGCCTGAGATCAGTAAGGGGGAAGGGGGGTTTGCTGCCACTCTGCCTGAGATCAGTAAGGGTGAGGAGGTTCGCTGCCACTCTGCCTAAGATCAGTAAGGATGAAGGGGGCCCGCTGACACTATGCCTGAGATCAGTGGGGATGAAGGTGGTCTGCTGCCACTTTGTCTGTGATCAGGGAGGTCGCTGCCATTTTGCCTGGGATCAGTGAGGGGGAAAGGGACTCCGCTGCCATTCTGCCTGGGCTCAGTAAGGGGGAATGGGAGTCCGCTGCCAGTCTGCCTGAGATCATTTTGAAAAACCTGATGGTCAAAATTTTGAAAAACCTGAGGGTCCATAAGGCCCCTGGGCCAGATGGGATAGAACATAGAACATTACAGCGCAGAACAGGCCCTTCGGCCCACGATGTTGCGCCGACCAGTTACAAAAACAATGACCCACTAGCCTATACCAATCCCTTTTCGTCCATAAACCTATCCAGAGATCTCTTAAACGCCCCCAAACTAGACGCATTTACAACTGCAGCAGGCAGGGCATTCCAATCCCTCACCACCCGCTGGGTAAAGAACCTACCCCTGACATCCGTCCTGTAGCTACCCCCCCTTAATTTAAAGCCATGCCCCCTCGTGCTAGCTTTCTCCATCCGAGGAAAAAGGCTATCACTATCCACCCTATCTAAACCTCTAATCATCTTATATGTTTTAATAAGATCCCCTCTTAGCCGCCTTCTTTCCAACGAAAACAACCCTAAATCCCTCAGTCTCTCCTCATAGGACCTTCCCTCCATACCAGGCAACATCCTAGTAAACCTCCTCTGCACCCTCTCCAACGCCTCCACATCCTTCTTGTAATGCGGGGACCAGAACTGCACACAGTACTCCAAGTGCGGCCGCACTAGAGTAGTGTACAGTTGCAACATGACGCTGCGACTCCTAAATTCAATCCCCCTACCAATAAACGCCAAGACACCGTACGCCTTCTTAACAACCTTATCTACTTGATTCCCAACTTTCAGGGATCTATGTACACATACACCTAGATCCCTCTGTTCATCCACACTATTCAAAGTCCTCCCGTTAGCCCTATACTCGACACATCTGTTGCTCCTACCAAAGTGAATTACCTCACACTTCTCCGCATTAAATTCCATCCGCCACCTCTCGGCCCAGCTCTGCAACCTATCTAAGTCTCCCTGCAGACTATGACACCCTTCCTCACAATCTACCACACCTCCAACTTTGGTGTCATCAGCAAATTTACTAATCCACCCAACTATACCCTCATCCAGATCATTAATAAAAATTACAAACAACAGTGGCCCCAAAACAGATCCCTGAGGCACACCACTCGTAACTGAACTCCATGATGAATATTTACCATCAACCACCACCCTCTGTCTCCTATCTGATAGCCAATTCCTGATCCAACTTCCTAGATTACCCACAATCCCATACATCTGCATTTTCTGCAGAAGCCTACCATGGTGAACCTTATCGAACGCCTTACTAAAATCCATATATACCACGTCAACTGCCTTGCCCCCATCCACCTCTTTGGTCACCTTCTCAAAAAACTCAATAAGGTTAGTAAGGCACGACCTACCCGCTACAAAACCATGCTGACTATTTCTAATCAATTCATTACACTCCAAATAACTATAAATCCTATCCCTAATAATTTTTTCTAAAACCTTGCCCACAACAGAAGTAAGACTCACCGGTCTATAATTCCCGGCAAAGTCTCTGTTCCCCTTCTTAAACAATGGGACAACATTTGCTATCCTCCAATCCTCCGGGACTACACCAGAGACCAATGACGACCTGAAGATCAGAGCCAGAGGCTCTGCAATCACCTCTCTAGCCTCCCAGAGAATCCTAGGGTAGATCCCATCCGGACCAGGGGACTTATCTATTTTCAGCCCCTCAAGAATTTCCAGCACATCCCCCTTATCAACCGTAATACTGTCTATTTTACACCCCTGCAACCCAATGTCCTCATCAGCTATATTCATGTCCCCCTGCGTGAACACCGAAGAGAAATATTGGTTCAATACTTCTCCAATGTCCTCCGGTTCCACACACAACTTCCCCCTGCTGTCTGTAACTGGCCCTAATCTTGCCCTGACCAACCTTCTGTTCTTGACATACCTATAGAACGCCTTAGGATTCTCCTTAATCCTATCAGCCAAAGTCTTCTCATGTCCTCTTTCAGCCCTTCTCAACTCACTCTTCAACTCCCTCCTAGCCAATCTAAAGCTTTCTAGTGCACTATCTGAGCCCTCCAATCTCATCCGAACATAAGCCTCCTTTTTTTTTTAACCATCGACTCAACTCTTTTAGTGCACCACGGTTCCCTAGATCTACCAAATCCTCCATGCCTGACAGGGACATACCTATCAAGGACTCGCAGTAGCTGCTCCTTGAAAAAACTCCACATTTCGGACGTTCCCAGTCCCTGTAATCTCCTAGTCCAATCTATGCTTCCTAATTCACTCCTAATAGCCTCATAATTGCCCTTACCCCAGCTAAAACTACTGACCCGAGGTTCATGCCTATCCCTTCCCATCACTAAAGTGAACGTAACCGAATTGTGGTCACTATCACCAAAATGCACACCAACTTCCAAGTCTAGCACCTGGTCTGGCTCATTTCCCAGCACCAAATCCAATATAGCCTCACCTCTAGTTGGCCTATCTACATACTGAGTCAAAAAACCTTCCTGCACGCTTTGTACAAACACTGACCCCTCTAGCGAGCTAGAACTATAGCAATTCCAATCAATATTCGTAAAGTTAAAATCCCCCATAACAATTACCCTATTACTTTCACTCCTAACCAGGATTGTCTCCGCAATCCTTTCCTCAACCTCTCTAGAACTTTTAGGAGGTCTATAAAAGACTCCCAACAGGGTGACCTCTCCTCTCCTATTTCTAATCTCTGCCCATACTACCTCAACTGACAAGTCCTCATCAAACTTCCTCTCCGACACTGTGATACAGTCCTTGACTAGCAATGCTACCCCACCCCCCCTTCTACCTTCATCTCTACTCCGACTAAAGCATTTGTACCCCGGAACCTGCAACAACCATTCCTGACCCTGCTCTATCCATGTCTCTGAAATGGCCACAACATCAAAGTCCCAGGTACTGATCCACGCTGCAAGTTCATCCACTTTATTGCGAATACTCCTCGCATTAAAGTACACACATTTCAAACCCTGCTCCGCCCCACCCCCACTATGCCGTGCCTTGCATTCCCCAACTATGCCCCCCTCACTTTCACCCCCTTTCCTCACTATCCCTCCCCCCCTCCGAATCAGTTTAAACCTCCCTGCATCGCCTTTGCAAATTTACCCCCCAGGATATTGATTCCCCTCTGGTTCAGGTGTAGACCATCCCTCTTATAGAGGTCCCACCTTCCCCAGAATGAGCCCCAATTGCTCAAGTACCTGAACATCCTAGGATACTTTGGGAGGCAAGGGATGAGATTGCGGAGCCTTTAGCTTTGATCTTTGGGTCCTCACTGTCCACAGGGATTGTCATGATGTGGAGATGCCAGCGTTGGACAGGAGTAAAACAGAAAGAAACAGGGATTGTGCCAGAGGACTGGAGTGTGGCAAATGTTGTTCCTGTCTTCAAGAAAGGAAATCGGAATGACCCTGGTAATTATAGGCCAGTTTGTCTTATTTCGGTGGTCGGCAAATTAATGGAAAGGGTCCTGAGAGATAGGATTTATGCCATTTGGAAAGGTGCAGTTTAATCCAGAATAGTCAGCATGGCTTCATGAGGGGTAAGTCCTGCCTCACAAATTTGATTGAATTCTTTGAGGAGGTAACTAAGTGTGCAGACAAAGGTAGAGCAGTTGATGTCATATACATGGATTTTAGTAAAGTGTTTGATAAGGTTCCCTATGGTAGCCTCGTGAAGAAAGTAATGAGGTATGGGATAGAAGGAAATTTGGCCGATTGGATAAGTAACTGGCTGTCTCATGGAAGACAGAGGGTGGTGGTGAAGAGAAAGTTTTCAGGCTGGAGGCCACTTACTAGCGGTGTACCACAGGGATCAGTGCTGGGTCCTCTGCTATTTGTGATTTTTATCAATGACTTGGAGGAGGGGGCTGAAGGGTGGATTAGTAAATTTGCTGATGACACCAAGATTGGTGGAGTAGTGGATGAGGTGGAGGGCTCTTGGAGGCTGCAAAGAGACATTGATAGGATGCAGAGCTGGACAGAAAAGTGGCAGATGGAGTTTAACCCTGATTAGTGTGAGGTGATTCATTTTGGTAGGACAAACTTGAATGCAGATTGCAGTGTCAATAGCAGGGTTCTGAGGAATGTGGAGGAACAGAGAGATCTTGGGGTTCATATCCACAGACCTCTGAAAGTTGCTACTCAAGTGGATAGAACCGCGAAGAAGGCTTATAATGTGTTCGCGTTTATTAACAGGGGGATTGAGTTTAAGGGGTTATGCTGCCACTATACCAGACGTTGGTGAGACCACATTTGGAATATTGTAGGGAGCGCGTTGGAAGGTAGGTCTGCTGAGGAGCGGTGGAGGATCTTTAAGGAGATCTTTCTTGGTGCTCAGCAGAAATTTATTCCGATGGTTAAAAAGGACTGTAGGAGGAGAGGTAATAAGCCGTGGATAACGAAGGAGGTGAAGGAAAGTGTTAAATTAAAAGCGGAAGCGTTTAGAGTAGCTAAGAGTAGTGGGCGAGAAGAGGATTGGGAGACGTTTAAATGTCAACAAAGATTGGCAAAGAAGTTGATAAAGAAGGGTAGGAGAAACTATGAAGCTGGGCTTGCGCTTAATATAAAAAAGGATAGCAAGAGTTTTTATAAATATATAAAAAAGAAGAGGCTGGCTAAGGTGAACGTTGGACCCTTAGAGGATGAGAGGGGGGACTTAGTGGTAGGGGATGGAGAAATGGCTGAGGTCTTGAATAACTTTTTTGTTTCGGTCTTCACGGAGGAGGCCGTGAATAATTTGCCGGGTGTTAGCAATGGAAAGGTGGTAGGACTGGAGGGTCTCAATGACATTATTGTTACTAGAGAGGTGGTGCTCAACAGACTGGAGGGACTGATTGTGGACAAGTCCCCAGGACCGGATGGAATGCATCCAAGGGTTCTGAAAGAAATGGCGGAGGTGATAGCGGATGCCTTGGTGGTTATTTTCCAAACGTCGCTGGATTCCGGGGAAGTGCCGGAAGATTGGAAAACGGCTAATGTTACGCCGTTGTTTAAGAAGGGTGCCAGGCAAAAGGCAGGGAATTATAGGCCGGTTAGTTTAACGTCTGTTCTAGGTAAAATGTTAGAATCCGTCATCAAGGAGGAAATAGCGAGGCATCTTGAGGGGAATTGCTTGATAGAGCAGACGCAGCACGGTTTCATTAAAGGGAAGTCGTGTCTGACATATTTATTGGAGTTCTATGAGGATGTGTCTCGGGCGGTGGATAGAGGAGAGCCGGTGGATGTAGTCTTTCTTGATTTTCAGAAGGCATTTGACAAGGTACGTCACAAGAGGTTATTGCAGAAAGTCAGGGGGCATGGAGTGGGGGTAGGGTGTTAGCGTGGATAGAGGATTGGTTGTCAAATAGGAGGCAGAGAGTGGGGGTCAATGGGTGCTATTCGGATTGGCGGTTGGTGACTAGTGGAGTGCCCCAGGGGTCGGTGCTGGGGCCTCAGCTTTTTACCATTTATATAGATGATCTGGAGGAGGGAACCGAGTGTATGGTGTCGAAATTTGCTGATGACACCAAGATTGGTGGGACGGCAAATTATGCAGAGGGTGTGGAGAGTCTGCAGAAGGATCTAGATAGGCTGGGCGAATGGGCCAGGAACTGGCAAATGGAATTTAATGTTGGCAAGTGCGAGGTGGTCCACTTTGGTAGGAAGAATGGTAGGAAGGACTATTACTTACGTGGCGAAAAACTGCAGCAGGCGACGGTGCAGAGGGACCTCAGGGTCCTTGAGAATGAGTCGCAAAAGCCCAGCCTGCAGGTGCAGCAGGTGGTCGGGAAGGCGAATGGGATGCTGGCCTTCATAGCGAGGGGGATTGAATATAAAAGTAGGGAGGTCTTGCTGCAGCTGTATAGGGCATTGGTGAGGCCGCAGCTGGAGTGCTGTGTGCAGTTTTGGTCGCCGTACTTACGCAAGGATATCTTGGCCTTGGAGGGAGTGCAGAGGAGGTTTACTAGGCTGATACTGGAGTTGAGGGGGTTGAGCTATGAGGAGAGGCTGAATAAACTAGGTTTGTACTCGTTAGAGTTTAGAAGAATGAGGGGAGATCTCATTGAGAAATATAAGATGATGAATGGGATGGATAGGATAGAGGTGGAGAGACTCTTCCCGCTCAGAAAGGACAGTAGGACTAGGGGGCACAGCCTCAAGATAAAGGGGGGGCAGTTTAGAACGGAGTTGAGGAGGAACTTCTTCACTCAAAGGGTGGTGAATCTCTGGAATTCTCTGCCCGTTGAAGTGGTGGAGGCTGCCTCGCTAAATATTTTTAAGACGCGGGTTGATGGGTTTTTGATAAGCGAGGGGACTAAGGGTTATGGGGAGAGGGCGGGAATGTGGAACTGAGCCACGACAGATCAGCCATGATCTTATTGAATGGCGGGGCAGGCTCGAAGGGCTAGATGGCCTACTCCTGCTCCTATTTCTTATGTTCTTATATTCTGGTCACCTCACAATAAGAAGGATGTGGAAACATTGGAGAGAATGCAGAGGAGATTTACCAGGATGCTGCCTGGTTTGGAGGGTAGGTCTTATGAGGAAAGGTGGAGGGAGCTGGTGCTTTTCTCTTTAGAGCGGAGGAGGATGAGCGGCGACTTAATAGAGGTTTATAACATGATGAGGGGGATAGATAGAGTGGATTTGCAGAGACTATTTCCTCGGGTGGATGTAGCTGTTACTAGGGGACATAACTATAAAGTTCATAGTGGGAGATATAGGAGGGATGTAGATTCTTTACTTAGAAAGTGGTTGGGGTGTGGAATGCACTGCCTGCTGTGACAGTAGATTCGGACACTTTAGCAACTTTCAAGCGGTTATTGGATAGGCACATGGAGCACTCCAGAACGATAGGGAGTGGGATAGCTTGATCTTGGGTTTGGACATAGCTTGGCACAACATTGAGGACTGAAGGGCCTGTACTGTGCTGTAATGTTCTATGTTTTATCAGTGGGTGGGACAGGGAGGGTCCGCTGCCACTCTGCCTGGGATCAGTGAGGGTGAAGGGCATCCACTGTCACTTGCCTGGGATCAGTGTGGGGGACAGGGACAGTCCGCTGCCAGTCTGCCAGGGATCAGTGAGGGGAAAGAAGTGTCCACTGCTCCTCTGCCTGGGATCAGTGAGGGGAAAGGGGGATCCGCTGCTTGAGATCAGTGACTTACTTAGTTAACAGTAGAGCATTAGGGAGAGTTACAGAACAAGATCTAGGGGTACATGTTTGTAGCTCCTTGAAAGTGGAAAGAGTGGCAAAGAAGGCATTCAGCATGCTTGGTTTCATTGGTCAGAATATTGAGTACAGAAGTTGGGACGTCTTGTTAAAGTTGTACAAGACATTGGTAAGGCCACACTTGGAAAACTATGTACAATTCTGGTCACCCTATTGTAGAAAGGATATTATTGAACTAGAAAGAGTGCAGAAAAGATTTATTAGGATGCTACCAGGACTTGATGGTTTGAGTTATAAGGAGAGCTGGATGGACTGGGGTTTTTTTCTCTGGAACGTAGGCGGCTGAGGGGTGACCTTAGAAGTTATTAAAATAATGAGGGGCATAGACGAGGTAGATGGTCAATCTCTTTTCCCAAAGGTAGGGGAATCTAAAACTAGAGGGCATAGGTTTAAGGTGAGAGGGGAGAGATACAAAAGTGTCCAAAGGGGCTATTGTTTCACACAGAGGGTGGTGAGTGTCTGGAACAAGCAGCCAGAGGTAGTAGTACAGGCGGGTACAATTTTGTCTTTTAAAAAGCAATTTAGATAGCTATATGGGTATATTGGGTATAGAGGGATATGGGCCAAATGTGGGCAATTGGGATTAGCTTAGGGGTTTTAAAAAAGAAAGGGTAGCATGGACAAGTTGGGCCAAAGGGCCTGTTTCTATCCTGTAAACCTCTATGACTCAGAACATAGAACATTACAGCGCAGTACAGGCTCTTCGGCCCTCGATGCTGCACCAACCAGTGGAACCAATCTAATGACCCTCTAACCTAAACTATCCCAATGCTATCCATATGCCTATCCACAGACCATTTGAACGCCCTTAAAGTTGGCGAGTCCACAACTGCTGCAGGCAGGGCATTCCACGACATTACTACCCTCTGAGTAAAGAACCTACCTCTGACATCCGTCCTATAATTACCACCCCTTAATTTAAAGCTATGTCCCCTTGTGTTAGCCATCTCCATCCGAGGAAAAAGGCTCTCACTGTCCACCCTATCCAATCCATTGATCATCTTGAATGCCTCAATCAGGTCACCTCGTAACCTTCTTCTCTCCAATGAAAATAACCTCAAGTCCCTCAGTCATTCCTCATAAGACCTTCCCACCATACCAGGCAACATCCTGGTAAACCTCCTCTGCACCCTTTCCAATGCCTCCACATCTTTCTTATAATGCGGCGACCAGAACTGTACACAATACTCCAAGTGCGGCCGCACCAGAGTTTTGTACAGTTGTAACATGACCTCACGGCTCTGAAATTCAATCCCTCTACTAATAAAAGCCAACACACCGTACGCCTTCTTAACAACCTTATCAACCTAACTTTCAGGGAGCTATGCACATGTACCCCGAGATCTCTCTGCTCGTCAACACTACTAAGAGTCCTTCCATTAGCCCTGTCTTCTATACTCCTGTTATTCTTACCAAAGTGAATCACCTCACACTTTTCCATATTAAACTCTATCTGCTACCTCTCAGCCCAGCTCTGCAGCTTATCTATGTCCCTCTGCAAACTGTAACATCCATCCTCACTGTCTACAACTCCTCCGACCTTGGTGTCGTCAGCAAATTTACTAATCCATCCTTCTACACCCTCATCTAGGTCATTTATAAAAATGACAAACAGCAGTGGCCCCAAAACAGATCCTTGAGGTACACCACTTGTAACTGCACTCCAGGTTGAATATTTCCCATCAACTACCATCCTCTGTCTTCTATCAGCTCGCCAATTCCTGATCCAAACTGCTAAATCACCCTCAATCCCATGCATCTGTATTTTCTGCAGTTGCCTACCATGGGGAACCTCATCAAACACTTTGCTAAAATCCATATACACCACGTCAACTGCCTTATCCACCTCTTTGGTCACCTTTTCAAAAAACTCGATAAGGTTTGTGAGACACAACCTACCCTTCACAAAACCGTGTTGACTATCTCTAATCAATTTATTTCCCTCTAGATGATTCTAAATCCTATCCCTTATAAATCTTTCCAAAACTTTGCCCACAATAGAAGTAAGGCTGACTGGTCTATAATTCCCAGGATGGTCTCTACTTCCCTTCTTGAAAAAGGGGACAACATTTGCTATCGTCCAGTCTTTCGGCACTATACCTGAAGCCAATGACGACATGAAGATCAAAGCCAAAGGCTCTGCAATCTCCTCCCTAGCCTCCCAGAGAATCCTAGGGTAAATCCCATCCGGCCCAGGGGACTTATCTATTTTCACACTCTCAAGAATTGCCAACACCTCCTCCTTATGTACCTCAATCTCATCTAGTCTACTACCTGGTATCGCAGTATTCTCCTCGACTACACTGACTTTTTCGTGCGTGAATACTGTCGAAAAATACTCATTCAGTGCCTCTCCTATCTCTTCAGGTTCCACGCACAACTTCCCACTGCTGTCTCTGACTGGCCCTGATCTTGCCCTAACCAATCTTTTATTCTTGACATACCTGTAGAAAGCTTTAGGCATTTCCTTGATCCTGTCCACCAAAGTCATCTCGTGTCCTCTTCTGGCTCTTCTTAACTCTCTCTTTAACTCCTTACTGGCTAATTTATAACTCTCCAGTGCCCTAACTGAGCCTTCACGTCTCATCTTTACATAAGCCTCCTTCTTCCTCTTCACCAAAGATTCAACTTCCTTAGTACACCACAGTTCACTCACTCTACCACTTCCTCCCTGACTGACAGGTACATATTTATCAAGGACTCGCAGTAGCTGCTCCTTGAATAAGCTCCACATTTCAGATGTTCCCAGCCCCTGCAATTTCCTACTCCACCCTATGTATCCTAAATCTTGCCTAATAGCCTCATAATTACGATTGAAAGGGTACAGAGGAGATTTACAAGGATGTTGCCTGGACTGGGAGGCATGCCTTATGAAGTTAGGTTGAGGGAACTGGGTCTCTTTTCCCTGGAGAGACGTAGGTTGAGAGGCGACCTGATAGAGGTTTATAAAATGTTGAGAGGAATAGATAGGGTGGATTCTCAGAGGCTATTTCCCCGGGTTGAAATGGTCGCTACGAGAGGACACAGGTTTAAGGTGCGGGGAGGAAAGTACAGAAGTGATGTTAGGGGTAAGTTTTTCACTCAGAGGGTGGTGAGTGAATGGAATCGGCTGCCGTCAGTGGTGGTAGAGGCGAACTCGCTGGGGTCTTTTAAAAGACTTCTGGATGAGTATATGGGGTTTATGGGATTGGGGGTTATAGATAGGTGTTGATGTGATCGGCACAACTCGTGGGCCGAAGGGCCTGTTTGTGCTGTAGTGTTCTATGTTCTATGTAATTACCTTTCCCCCAGCTATAACTTCTGCCCTTCAGTATATGCCTATCCCTTTCCATCACTAAGGTAAACGTAACCGAATTGTGGTCACTATCACCAAAGTGCTCACCTCCCTTCAAGTCTAACACCTGTTCTGGTTCATTACCCAGTACCAAATCCAATGTAGCCTCACCTCTTGTTGGCCTATCTACATACTGTATCATGAAACCTTCCTGCACACATTGGACAAAAACTGACCCCTCAAACATGCTTGAACTATAGCTTTTCCAGTCGATATTTGCAAAGTTAAAGTCCCCCATCTATATCTGTCCCCGATATAGATGAGAATGTGGAAGTATTGTGAAGCAAACTTGCAGCCAACACCAAGATTGGTAGGGTGGTTAATAGTGAAGAAGATGGTTGTAGGTTACAGGAAGACATAGATGGGTCAGTCAACTGGGCAGACCAGTGACAGATAATATTTAACCTTGATAAGTGGAAGAAGAAACAAGACAAGGGAGCATTTAATAAATGGCAGGACACTACGCAGCTCAGAAGAACAGAGGGACCTTTGGGTAATTATTCAAAGATCCCTGAAGGTGAATGGGATAGTGAAGAAGGCATGTGGGACACTTGCTTTTACCTCTTATGGCACAGAGTATAAGAGCAAGGAAGTAATGTTGAACCTGCACATTGTAGCAGCACATTGGTTAGGCCACAGCTGGAGTAACACGTGTCTTTGTGATCCCCTCAATACAGGAAGCACGAGAGAAGGCACAGAGAGGATGCTCACCAGGATGTTGCCTGGGATGGAGCATTGGAGCTATAACAAGGGAGTAGGTAGTCTTGGATTGTTTTCTTTTGAGCAGAGAAGGTTGAGGGGGGCATGATTGAGGTGCATAAGATTCTGAGGGATATGGACAGGGTAAACAGATATCTTCACATCCTCTTTGAACACAGACAAAGTTCCAGAGGATTGGAGAATAGCCAATGTTGTTCCCGTGTTTAAGAAAGGAAACAGAAATAATTCAAGAAATGATAGGCCAGTGAGCCTGATGGAATGGTATGGGATGCTTTTGGAGAAGATACTGAAGGACAGGAGATATGCACGTTTGGAGGAAAATGGACTAGTTATGACAGGCAGCATGGTTTTGTATGGGAAAGGTCACATCTCACCGATGTGATTGAGTTTTTTGAAGAGGTGACAAAAATAATTGATGAGGGAAGGGCTGTGCATATATTTTATATGGACTTGGCGTTTGACAAGGTCCCATGTGGCAGACTGTACAAAAACTAAAATCACATGGGATTCGGGTGTAAGCTGGCTAGATGGATACAGAATCCATTTAAACCTGTTGGACTTTAACCTTGCGCTGTGAGTCTTCTTACATTGGTAGTAGAAGACAGACAGTAGCAGTGGAAGGGTGTTTTCCAGAATGGAGATCTGTAGCTAATGGTGTTCCACAGGGATCAGTGCTGGGACTTCTATTGTTTGTAGTATACGTAAATGATTTGGAAGAAAATATGGGTGATCTGATTCGTAAATTTGTGGATGACGCAAAGATTGGTGAAGCTGCTGATAGTGCCGGGGATTGTCAGAGGATACAACAGGATTATAGATAGATTTCAGAAATGACAGATGGAGTTTAACCTGGACAAATACATGGTGATACATTTTGGAGGTTCAGATCTAAGTGAGAATTATACTGTAAGTGGCAGAACTCTTCAGAGTCTGGCAGCACGGTGGCACAGTGGTTAGCACTGCTGCCTCACAGCGCCAGGGAGTCAGGTTCCATTCCTGACTTGGATGACTGTGTGGAGTCCGTTTCTGAGTGGGTTTCCTCTAGATTCTCCAGTTTCCTCCCACAGTGCCAAAGATGAGTTTCACCCAGAGGGTGATGAACCTGTGTAATTCACTACAACTGGATGTAGTTGAGACCAAAACGTTGTCAGATTTCAAGAAACTGGGGCTAAAGGGATCAAGGAATATTTTTCACAGTAATTTCATTGCGGTGTTAATGTAAGCCTACTTGTGACTAGTAAACTTTATGTGGGAGGAAGGGGGGAATCAGGGTATTGAATTCGATGATCAACCATGATCAAATGAATGGCGGAGCAGGCTTGAAGGGTCGAATGGTCTCCTTCTGCTCCTAGTTTCTATGTTTCAGGTATGACCTCACCCACATCTGATATAATTGCAGTAAAGCAATTCTATTCCTATACACAAATCCTCTTGCCTTCTTTACTGCCTGCTGTACCTGCACGCTTACTTTCAGTAACTGGCGCATGAGGACGCCAAGGCCTCACTGAGTATCCACCTCTCTCAATTCTCAATTTACACCCATTCAAGTAATAATCTGTCTCCCTATTATTGCTACCAAAGTGGATAACCTCACATTTATCCGCGGTGTACTGCATCTGCCATGCAGATACCCACACACTCAGCCTATCCTAATCATTCTAAAGCATCTCTGCATCCTCCTCACACTCCCATCCAACTGTTTTTTAATCTGCAAATTTGGAAATTATACATTTAGTTTCCTCTTCCAAATCATTAATATATCTTGTTCTCCTGGGTGGTGAGTCTCTGGAATTCTCTGCCCATTGAAGTGGTGGAGGCTACCTCGCTGAATATATTTAAGTCACGGGTAGATAGGTTTCTGATAGACAGGGGAATTAAGGGTTATGGGGAGAGAGCGGGAAAGTGGAACTGAGCCACTTCAGATCAGCCATGATCTTATTGAATGGCGGGGCAGGCTCGAAGGACTAGGTAGCCTACTCCTGCTCCTATTTCTTATGTTCTTATGTTCCTCTGACTAATACATGGTATTAGTAATGTTCTTGAGATCACTACCTTCGAGGTTCTAGTTTCTAACTTACTTCTTAACTGAGGTTTTTTGGACCTTATCCTTTTTTTAAACGTATGTTTATTGTACCAATATGCACCAGAACCACTGGTACACCCTCCTCCTCCAGAATGCCTTGCATTCACTTTGAGACATCCTTGACCCTGGCACCAGGAGTCATCCTGGAGTCACATGTGCAACCACAGATACATCTACCTATTCCTCTTACAGTTAAATCCCCCATAGCTCTCGCATTCCCACAATGTTTTTTCCTCCCTTGTGCAGTAGAACCAACCATGATATAAATTTGGCTGTTACTGTTTTCCCCTAAAAAGCCATTCCCATCAACAGTATCCAAAACAGTTCATCTGTTTGCAGGGGAATAGCCACAGGAGATTCCTGCACTTCTCGCCTGGACCTCTTGCTCTGCCTTGGTAGTCACCCATTCCCTTTGATGTCTTAGGCACATCTCTATTCATGCTATCCATGATCGTCTCAGCCTCGTGGATGCTCCACAAAGTCCCCAGCTGTCTCTCCCATTCTGAAACCCGAGCTTCCAGGAGCTGCAGCTGGAGACATTTCCTGCACACATGCTGGCCCTGGGCACGACGAATGTGTCCAACTTCTCACCTGGAGCATGAGGAGCTCACCAACTCTTCAGCCGTGCCTTACCCCAAAATCATGGAAATACTCAGCTGTCAGGCAGCATCTCTGGAACAGGGTTGGTGTTTCCTGTTCCGATAAATGGTCAATCCATCGTCAAACATTAAGTCTGTTCTTCACAGACATTGCTGGACATGCTGAGTATTTCCAGTACTTTTTTTTGTTTTTAGAATGTAGAACATAGAAAAACTACAGCACAAACAGGCCCTTTGGCCCACAAGTTGCGCCGAACATATCCCTACCTACTAGGCTTACCTATAACCCTCAATCCTATTAAGTCTCATGCACTCATCCAGAAGTCTCTTAAAAGACCCTATCGAATTTGCCTCCACCACCACCGACGGCAGCCGATTCCACTCACCCACCACCCTCTGAGTGAAAAACTTACCTCTGCATCTCCTTTGTACCTACTCCCCAGCACCTTAAACCTGTGTCCTCTTGTGGCAACCATTTCAGCCCTGGGAAAAAGCCTCTGAGACTCCACTCGATCAATACCTCTCAACATCTTATACACCTCTATCAGGTCACCTCTCATCCTTCATCTCTGCAAGGAGAAAAGACCAAGCTCCCTCAACCTATTCTCATAAAATATGCCACATAATCCAGGCAAATCCCCTCTGCACCCTTTCTATGGCTTCCACATCCTTCCTGTAATTTTGTTTAAGATTTCCAGTATCCTACAAGACCATGAGACATAAGAGCAGAATGAGGCCACTCGGGCCATTGAGTTTGCTTTGCTATTCAATCATGGCTGATATTTTTCTCATCCGTTCTCTTGACTTTTCCCCATTACCCCTGATCCCCTTATTAATCAAGAACCTATCTATCTCTGTCTTAAAGACACTCACTGACCTAGCCTCCACAGCCTTCTGAGGCAAAGAGTTCCACAGATTCACCACTCTCTGGCTAAAGAAATTCCTCCTCATCTAGGCTATTGCAGAAAATGCAGATGCATGGGATTGAGGGTGATTTAGCAGTTTGGATCAGGAATTGGCGAGCTGATAGAAGACAGAGGGTGGTGGTTGTTGGGAAATATTCAACCTGGAGTTCAGTTACAAGTAGTGTACCTCAAGGATCTGTTTTGGGGCCACTGCTGATTGTCATTTTTATAAATGACCTAGATGAGGGTGGGTTAGTAAATTTGCTGACGACACCAAAGTTGGAGGAGTTGTAGACAGTGAGGATGGATGTTACAGTTTGCAGAGGGACATAGATAAGCTGCAGAGCTGGGCCGAGAGGTGGCAGATGGAGTTTAATACGAAAAAGTGTGAGGTGATTCACTTTGATAAGAATAACAGGAGTACAGAATATAGGGCTAATGGAAGGACTGTTAGTAGTGTTGATCTCAGGGTACATGTGCATAGATCCCTGAAAGTTGGCACCCAGGTTGATAAGGTTGTTAAGAAGGCGTACGGTGTGTTAGCTTTTATTGGTAGAGGGATTGAATTTCGGAGCCGTGAGGTCATGTTACAACTGTACAAAACTCTGGTGTGACCGCACTTGGAGTATTGCATACAGTTCTGGTCGCCGCATTGTAAGAAAGATGTGGAGGCATTGGAAAGCGTGCAGAGGAGGTTTACCAGGATGTTGCCTGGTATGGTGGGAAGGTCTTATGAGGAAAGGCTGAGGGACTTGAGGTTATTTTCATTGGAGAGAAGAAGGTTACGAGGTGACCTGATTGAGGCATTCAAGATGATCAATGGATTGGATAGGGTGGACTGAGAGCCTTTTACCTCAGAAGGTGATGGCTCACACAAGGGGACATAGCTTTAAATTAAGGGGTAGTAATTATAGGACGGATGTCAGAGGTAGGTTCTTTACTGAGACGGCAGTACGGTCGTGGAATGCCCTGCCTGCAGCAGTTGTGGACTCGCCAACTTTAATGGCGTTCAAATGGTCAGTGGATAGGCATATGGATAACATTGGAATAGTTTAGGTTAGAGGGTCATTAGATTGGTTCCACTGGTTGGCACAACATTGAGGGCCGAAGGGCCTGTACTGTGCTGTAATGTTCTATGTTTTAAAGGATCATCCCTTTAGCCTGAAGTTGTGCCCTCTGGTTCTAGATTTTTCTACGAAAGGACACATTCTCTCCACATCTATTCTATCCAGGCCTCACAGTACCCTGTAAGTTTCAATAAGATTCCTCCCTCATCTTTCTAAACTCCAATGAGCACAGACTCAGAGTCCTCAACCATTCTTTCTAGAACTCCTCATTCCAGGGATTATTCTTGTGAACTTCCTATGGACTCTTTCCAGGATGTGGAGATGTCGGCATTGGACTGGGGTAAACACAGTAACAAGTCTCACAACACCAGGTTAAAGTCCAACAGGTTTTTTGGTAGCACAAGCCACAATCTTTCGGAGCGCTGCTCTTCATCCAGTGAGTGGGATTTCAGTTCACAAATAGGCCATATAAAACACAAACTAAATGTACAAAATAATGGTTGGAATGCGAGTCTTTACAAGTAATCAAGTCTTAAAGGTACAGACAATGTGAGTGGAGAGAGGGTTAAGCACAGGTTAAAGAGATGTGTATTGTCTCCACCCAGAACAGTTAGTGAGGTTTTGCAAGCCCAGGCAAGTCATGGGGGTTACAGATAGTGTGACATGAACCCAAGATCCCAGTTGAGGCCGTCCTCATGTGTGTGGAACTTGGCTATCAGCCTCTGCTCAGCGACTCTGCGCTGTCGTGAGTCGTGAAGGCTTCCTTGGAGAACGCTTATCCGAAGATCAGAGGCCGAATGCCCGTTACCACTGAAGTGTTCGCCAACAGGAAGGGAACAGTCTTGCCTGCTGATTGTCGAGCGATGTTCATTCATCCATTGTTGTAGCGTCTGCATGGTCACCCCAATGTACCATGCCTCAGGACATCCTTTCCTGCAGCATATCAAGTGGACAACGTTGGCCATGTTACAAGAGTATGTACTGTGTACCTGATGGATGGTATTCTCACGTGAGATGATGACAGGTGTGTCAATGATCCAGCATGTCTTGCAGAGGTTGCTGTGGCAGGGTTGTGCGGTGTTGTGGTCACTGTTCTCCTGAAGGCTGGGTAGTTTGCTGCGGACAGTGGTCTGTTTGAGGTTGTGCGGTTGTTTGAAGGCAAGAAGTAGGGGTGTGGGGATGTCCTTGGTGAGATGTTCGTCTTCATCAATGACGTGTTGAAGACTCCGGAGAAGATGTTGTAGCTTCTCCGCTCTGGGAAGTACTGGATGACAAAGAGTACTCTGTCAACCATGTCCCATGTTTGTCTTCTGAAGAGGTCGATGTGTTTTTTGCTGTGGTGCATCGGAACAGTCGATCAATGAGTTGAGCGCCATATCCTGTTCTTATGAGGGCATCTTTCAGCGTCTGGAGGTGTCTGTTGTGATCGTCCTCATCTGAGCAGGTACTGAGTATACAGAGGGCTTGTTCGTAGGAGATGGCTTCTTTAACGTGTTTAGGTAGAAGCTGGAAAAGTGGAGAATCGTGAGGTTATCCGTGGGCTTGCGGTACAGTGAGGTGCTGAGGTGACCGTCCTTGATGGAAATGCGCGTGTCCAAGAATGTAACCGATTCCGGAGATTGATTCCGGAGATGGTGATTCTGATGTTGGGATGGAACTTGTTGATATCATCATATAGTTGTTTCAGTGATAGTCCAGCATGAGTCCAAAGAAAGAAAATGTCATCAATGTATCTAGTGTATAGCATCGGTTGAAGATCCTGTGCGGTGAAGAGGTCTTGTTTGAACCTCTGCATGCAGATGTTGGTACACAGTACATACACTTGCAACTCGGCCAACGTTACCTACCCGATAACGCTGCAGGAAAGGATGTCCCAAGGTATGGTACATTGGGGAGACCATGCAGACGCTACGACAATGGATGAATGAACACCGCTCGACAATCAACAGGCAAGAGTGTTCTCTTCCTATTGGGGAACACCTCAGTGGTCACGGGCATTTTTCCTCTGACCTTCAGTAAGCATTCTCCAAGGTAGCCTTCATGACACACAGCAGCGCAGAGTCGCTGAACAGAGACTGATAGCCAAGTTCAGCACACATGAGGATGGCCTCAAACGGGATCTTGGGTTCATGTTGCACTGTTGCAAGGAGGATTTGGTAGGGCTAGGGAACCATGGTGCACTAAAAAAGTTGTTTCGTTGGTTAAAAAGAAAAAGGAGGCTTATATTCGGATGATAGGGTTAAGGAAAATCCTAAGGCGTTCTATAGGTATGTCAAGAACAGAAGGTTGGTTAGGGCAAGATTAGGGCCAGTTATAGACAGCAGAGGGAAGTTATGTGTGGAACCGGAGGAGATTGGAGAGGCATTGAACCAATATTTCTCTTCGGTGTTCACGCAGGGGGACATGGATATAGCTGAGGAGGACACTGGGTTGCAGGGGAGTAGAATTGACAGTATTACAGTTGATAAGGAGGATGTGCTGGATATTCTGGAGGGTTTGAAAATAGATAAGTCCCCTGGTCCAGATGGGATTTACCCCAGGATTCTCTGGGAGGCAAGAGAAGTGATTGCAGAGCCTCTGGCTCTGATCTTCAGGTCGTCGTTGGCCTCTGGTATAGTACCGGAAGATTGGAGGTTAGCAAATGTTGTCCCATTGTTTAAGAAGGGGAACAGAGACTTCCCCGGGAATTATAGGCCGGTGAGTCTCACTTCTGTTGTGGGCAAGGTTTTAGAAAAAATTATTAGGGATAGGATTTATAGTTATTTGGAGAGTAATAAATTGATTGGAGATAGTCAGCATGGTTTTGTGGCGGGTAGGTCGTGCCTTACTAACCTTATTGAGTTTTTTGAGAAAGTGACCAAAGAGGTGGATGGGGGTAAGGCAGTGGACATGGTGTATATAGATTTTAGTAAGGCGTTTGATAAGGTTCACCATGGTAGGCTTCTGCAGAAAATGCAGATGTATGGGATTGGGGGTGATCTAGGGAATTGGATCAGGAATTGGCTAGCGGATAGGAGACAGAGGGTGGTGGTTGATGGTAAATATTCATCATGGAGTTCGGTTACGAGTGGTGTGCCTCAGGGATCTGTTTTGGGGCCACTGCTGTTTGTAATTTTTATTAATGATCTGGATGAGGGTATAGCTGGGTGGATTAGTAAATTTGCTGATGACACCAAAGTCGGAGGTGTGGTAGATTGTGAGGAAGGGTGTCATAGTTTGCAGGGAGACTTAGACAGGTTGCAGAGCTGGGTCGAGAGGTGGCGGATGGAGTTTAATGCGGAGAAGTGTGAGGTAATTCACTTTGGTAGGAATAACAGATGTGTTGAGTTTAGGGCTAACGGGAGGACTTTGAATAGTGTGGATGAGCAGAGGGATCTAGGTGTATGTGTACATAGATCCCTGAAAGTTGGGAATCAAGTAGATAAGGTTGTTAAGAAGGCATACGGTGTCTTGGCGTTTATTGGTAGGGGGATTGAATTTAGGAGTCGCAGCGTCATGTTGCAACTGTACACAACTCTGGTGCGGCCGCACTAGGAGTACTGTGTGCAGTTCTGGTCCCCACATTACAGGAAGGATGTGGAGGCTTTGGAGAGGGTGCAGAGGAGGTTTACCAGGATGTTGCCTGGTATGGAGGGGAGGTCCTATGAGGAGAGGCTGAGGGATTTGGGGTTGTTTTCGCTGGAAAGAAGGCGGCTAAGAGGGGATCTTATTGAAACATATAAGATGATTAGAGGTTTAGACAGGGTGGATAGTGATAACCTTTTTCCTCTGATGGAGAAATCTAGCACGAGGGGGCATGGCTTTAAATTAAGGGGGGGTAGTTATAGGACGGATGTCAGGGGTAGGTTCTTTACCCAGAGGGTGGTGAGGGATTGGAATGCCCTGCCTGCTGCGGTTGTAAATGCGCCTAGTTTGGGGGCGTTTAAGAGATCCGTGGATAGGTTTATGGACGAAAAGGGATTGGTTTAGGTTAGTGGGTCATTGTTTTGTAACTGGTCGGCGCAACATTGTGGGCCGAAGGGCCTGTTCTGCGCTGTAATGTTCTATGTTCTATGAGGCTTGAGGGCTCAGGTAGTGCATTAGAAAGCTTTACATTGGCTAGGAGGGAGTTGAAGAGTGAGTTGAGAAGGGCTAAAAGAGGACATGAGAAGACTTTGGCAGATAGGATTAAGGAGAATCCTAAGGCATTCTATAGGTATGTCAAGAACAGAAGGTTGGTTAGGGCAAGATTAGGGCCAGTTACAGACAGTAGAGGGAAATTGTGTGTGGAACCGGAAGAGATTGGTGAGGCATTGAACCAATATTTCTCTTCGGTGTTCACGCAGGGGGACATGAATATAGCTGAGGAGGACACTGGGTTGCAGGGGTGTAAAATAGACAGTATTGCAGTTGATAAGGGGGATGTGCTGGATATTCTAGAGGGTTTGAAAATAGATAAGTCCCCTGCTCCGGATGGGATTTATCCTAGGATTCTCTGGGAGGCAAGAGAGGTGATTGCAGAGCCTCTGGCTCTGATCTTCAGGTCGTCGTTGGTCTCTGGTATAGTACCGGAGGATTGGAGGATAGCGAATGTTGTCCCATTGTTTAAGAAGGGGAACAGAGACTTCCCCGGGAATTATAGACCGGTGAGTCTTACTTCTGTTGTGGGCAAGGTTTTAGAAAAAATTATTAGGGATAGGATTTATAGTTATTTGGAGAGTAATGAATTGATTGGGGATAGTCAGCATGGTTTTGTAGCAGGTAGGTCGTGCCTTACTAACCTTACTGAGTTTTTTGAGAAAGTGACCAAAGAGGTGGATGGGGGTAAGGCAGTTGACGTGGTATATATGGATCTTAGTAAGGCGTTTGATAAGGTTCACCATGGTAGGCTTCTGCAGAAAATGCAGATGTATGGGATTGAGGGTAGTCTAGGAAATTGGATCAGGAATTGGCTAGCAGATAGGAGACAGAGGGTGGTGGTTGATGGTAAATATTCATCATGGAGTTCGGTTACGAGTGGTGCGCCTCAGGGATCTGTTTTGGGGCCACTGTTGTTTGTAATTTTTATTAATGATCTGGATGAGGGTATAGCTGGGTGGATTAGTAAATTTGCTGATGACACCAAAGTCGGAGGTGTGGTAGATTGTGAGGAAGGGTGTCATAGTTTGCAGGGAGACTTAGACAGGTTGCAGAGCTGGGCCGAGAGGTGGCGGATGGAGTTTAATGCGGAGAAGTGTGAGGTGATTCACTTTGGTAGGAATAACAGATGTGTTGAGTATAGGGCTAACGGGAGGACTTTGAATCGTGTGGATGAACAGAGGGATCTAGGTGTATGTGTACATAGATCCCTGAAAGTTGGGAATCAAGTAGATAAGGTTGTTCAGAAGGCATACGGTGTCTTGGTGTTTATTGGTAGGGGGATTGAATTTAGGAGTCGCAGCGTCATGTTGCAACTGTACACAACTCTGGTGCGGCCGCACTAGGAGTACTGTGTGCAGTTCTGGTCCCCACATTACAGGAAGGATGTGGAGGCTTTGGAGAGGGTGCAGAGGAGGTTTACCAGGATGTTGCCTGGTATGGAGGGGAGGTCCTATGAGGAGAGACTGAGGGATTTGGGGTTGTTTTCGCTAGAAAGAAGGCGGCTAAGAGGGGATCTTATTGAAACATATAAGATGATTAGAGGTTTAGATAGGGTGGATAGTGATAGCCTTTTTCCTCTGATGGAGAAAGCTAGCACGAGGGGGCATGGCTTTAAATTAAGGGGGGGTAGTTATAGGACGGATGTCAGGGGTAGATTCTTTACCCAGAGGGTTGTGAGGGATTGGAATGCCCTGCCTGCTGCGGTTGTAAATGCGCCTAGTTTGGGGGCGTTTAAGAGATCCGTGGATAGGTTTATGGACGAAAAGGGATTGGTTTAGATTAGTGGGTCATTGTTTTTTTTTTAACTGGTCGGCGCAACATCGTGGGCCGAAGGGCCTGTTCTGCACTGTAATGTTCTATGTTCTGTCTGTAACCCCCATGACTTGCCCGGACTTGCAAAACCCAATAGCCTTTTCTTTTCTCGGTAGCATCTTAGCAAATCTCTTCTGCACTCTTTTGGCACAGTAGCACAGTAGTTTGTGGTTAGCACTGCTGCCTCACAGCACCAGGGACCCAGGTTCAATTCCCGGCATGGGTCACTGGCTGTATGGAGTTTGCACGTTGTCCCCGTGTCTGCGTGGGTTTCCTCCAGGTGCTCCGGTTTTCTCCCACACTCCAAAGATATGCTGATTAGACTGCATTGACCCCAACAGGCATTGGAGTGTGGCAACTAGGAGAACTTCACAGTAATTTTATTGCAGGGTTAATCTTACTTGTGAGGGGAGGGAGAGAGGGTGGGGGGGAGAGGGAGCTGGGAGAGAGAGAGACGGGGGGAGAGTGAGAGGGTGGGGGAGAGTGAGAGAGTGGGAGACAGAGAGAGGGTGGGGGAGAGAGAGAGAGAGACGAGGGGGGGGTGGAAGGGAGCTGGGAGAGAGAGAGAGAGGGAGAGGATGGGAGAGAGAAAGAGAGAGGGAGGGGGGAGAGAGAGAGAGAGAAAGGAGGGGGAGAGAGAGAAAGAGGAGGGAGCGAGAGAGAGGGGGGTAAAGAGAGGGGTGGGAGAGAGAGGGGGGAGAGGGAGTGGGGGAAGAGAGAGACAGAAAAGGGGGGATGTGTGTGAGAGAGAGAGGAGGGAGAGAGAGGGAGGGAGCGACAGAGGGAGGTAGGGAGAGAGAGCGGGTGAGAGAGAGGGGGGCAAAGAGACAGGGATGGGTGGAAATTGCACCAAAGTGTAGGGGTAATGTTGGGAAAAGCATTAGCCAGGAAATCAGAGAAGTGTGTGTTACAGGAACATCTGTGACTATGGGTAACTTTAATCTGCACTCAGATTGGGAAAGTCAAATGAGTCAGAGTGTAATAGTGGAGGAATTTCTGGAGTGTAAACGGGATGGTTTCTGGAGCAATACATTGAGGAACGAATAAGGGAACAGACCACCTTGGACTGGGTGTTGTGCAATGAGAAAGGATTAGTTAGCAATCTAATTGTGAGACAACCCTTGGGGATTAGTGACCATAGTATGGTAGAATTCTTTGTCAAGGTGGATAATGATATCGTTGATTCTGAGACCAGGGTCCTGAATCTCAATCAAGATAACTGTGATGGTGTGAGTCATGAATTGGACATGGTGGACTGAGAAACATTACTGAAAGGAAAGACAGTGGATAGGCAATGACAGGCTTTTAAAGAATGAATAGGTGAACTCCAGAAGTTGTTTATTCCTGTTTGGCTCAAGAATGGAAAGGGAATTGTGGGTAGACCATGGCTTACAAGGGAAATTAGAGGTAGTATTAGATTCAAGGAAGAAGCCTACCAATTGGCAAGAAAAAACAAAAGGCCTGAGGATTGGGAGCAGTTTCAGCAAAGGAGGGCCAGGGGATTGATGAAGAAGGGGAGAGTATGAAAGTAAGCTAGCAGGTATTACTACAGTGAATAATGGAGGGGCATGTGATGTGTGGTTTCTGTATGATGTGGGAACTGGTGGACCCTAGGGTTCATCCCAGTGACCATGTCTGCAGTAAGTGCAGGTTGCTGGAGGAGCTCCAGCTCAGGGTAAATGAGCTGGCCTCTGAGCTACAGACACTGAGGCTCATCAAGGGGAGAGAGGGTGCCATTGTCAATGGGGTGCAAGTGACATCCACCCCCCCCCTAGACTGGCTAACTCTAAGGGTCAGAGACAAGAGGGGGCTACTGGGAAGAGGAAGGGGGGTGAGGAGCGGAGGCCTCAGCCTCTTAATCTGCATAACAGGTTTGAGGTTCTTGCTTCCAAGTTGGACGAGAACGAGGCAGGTGAGGTTGGTGAGCAAGCTGCACACGGTACAGTGCTGCAGCAGGACATAGGCAAAGAGAAAGGGAAAAGGAACGTAGTAGTTATTGGGGACAGTGGGGTGAAGAGTATTGACACTGTCCTTTGTCACAATGACAAAGTGCACAGAAGGGTGTGTTGTCTGCCTGGTGCTCGGGTACGGGATGTCGCAGCTGGGCTGCAGAGGAACCTGGAGTGGGAGGGTGAGAATCCAGTCGTTGTGGTACATGTGGGTGCCGGCGACGTAAGCAAAATGCAGACTGAGGATCTGGGGAGGGAGTATGAAAAGCTTGGAATGGAATTAAAAAGTAGAACCGACAAGGTGGTTATCTCTGGGCTACTGCCTGAACCGTGTGCGATGGGCGTAGGGTTGACAGGATTAAGGAAGTGAATGGGTGGCTCAGGGATTGGTGTGGGAGGAATGGGTTTGAATTTATGGGGCATTGGCACCAGTATTGGGGTAGGTGGGACCTGTTCGGGAGGGATGGGGTTGGTCTGAACCGTGCTGGGACCAGAGTGTTGGCGAATCGAGTAAAGAGGACTGTAGACAGGGCTTTAAACTAATTATGGGGGGGGAGGGTGTGAGGGTAGGTGACCTTACGAGGTCTAAAGTTAAGGAGAGTGTACATGTAAGGGAAGAGGCCGAGGATGTCCCAATAATAGAGGGAGTAGGGGGCGTGAGTATAGTTGGTGGCGTTGCGGCAAATAGGGTCCAGGTGAAGGCTGGGATGAAAGCACTTTATCTGAATGCACGAAGCATTCGGAATAAAGTGGATGAGCTGATGGCGCAGATCGACACAAATGGATACGATCTGGTGGCCATTACAGAGACGTGGCTGCAGGGTGACAGGGACTGGGAGCTGAATGTACAGGGCTATCAAGTGTTTGGGAAGGATAGGCAGGAGGGAAAAGGGGGGGGCGTAGCTCTACTGATTAAGGATAGCATCACAGTGGTAGCAAGGGATGATATTGGAGCCAAGGAGCAGAGAGTGGAATCGTTGTGGGTGGAGATTAGGAACAGCAAAGGGAGGAAGACGCTGGTGGGTGTCGTCTATAGGCCCCGAATAATGATCTGGAGATGGGGCGGGCTGTTAACGCGCAAATAAGTGCGGCGTGCAGGAATGGGACGGCCATAGTTATGGGGGATTTCAATCTGCATATTGATTGGTCGAGAAGAATGAGAGGAGATCTCATTGAGACGTATAAGATGATGAATGGGATGGATAGGATAGAGGTGGAGAGACTCTTCCCGCTCAAAAAAGACAGTAGGACTAGGGGGCACAGCCTCAAGATAAAAGGGGGGCGGTTTAGAACGGAGTTGAGGAGGAACTTCTTCACTCAAAGGGTGGTGAATCTCTGGAATTCTCTGCCCGTTGAAGTGGTGGAGGCTGCCTCGCTAAATATTTTTAAGACGCGGGTTGATGGGTTTTTGATAGGAGAGGGGATTAAGGGTTATGGGGAGAGGGCGGGAAAGTGGAACTGAGCAGCGACAGATCAGCCATGATCTTGTTGAGTGGCGGGGCAGGCTCGAAGGGCTGGATGGCCTACTCCTGCTCCTATTTCTTATGTTCTTATGTTCTTATTAACAGAAAAACTGACTGTAAAAGTTTCTATAGGTATGTTGCGTGTTGTGAAGGCTGCCTTGGAGAATGCTTAGATCAGAGGCAGAATGTCCATGAGCACTGAAGTGACACAACACACGACAGCACAGAGTTGCTGAGCAGAGACTGATAGTCACATGAGGACGGCCACAACTGGGATCTTGGATTCATGTCACACTATTTGTAACCCCCATGACTTGTCTGGGCTTGCAACATCTCACTAACTGTCCTGTCTGGAGACAATACACATCTCTTTAACCTGGACTTAACCCTCTCTCCACTCACATTGTTTAAGGCTTGATTGCCTGAAAAGACTTGCATTCCGACCATTATTTTGTAAATTGAGTTTCTGTCTTTATATGCCCTGTTTGTGAACAGAATTCCCACTTACCTGATAAAGGGGCAGCGCTCCGAAAGCTAGTGGCCTGTGCTACCAAATAAACCTGTTGGATTTTCACCTGGTATTGTTAGACTTCTTACCGCCCTTTCAAAGACCAGCACATCCTTCCTTAGATATGGGGCCCAAAACTGCTCACAATATTCCAAATGGTGTCTGACCAGAGTCCTATACAGCCTCAGAAGTACGTTCCTGCTCTTGTATTCCAGCGCTCTCGGCATGAATGCTAACATTGCATTTGCCTCCCTAACTGCTGACTGCACCTGCACGTGAACCTGAAGAGAATCTTGAACAAGAACTCCCAAGTCCCTTTGTGTTTCTGATTTCCTAAGCACTTTCCCATTTAGAAAATAGTCTCTGCCTCCATTCCTTCTTCCAAAGTGCATAGAACATAGAACACTACAGCACAAACAGGCCCTTCGGCCCACGAGTTGCGCCGATCACATCAACACCTACCAATCTATAGACCTATCTATAACCCCAAATCCCATAAAATCCCATATACTCATCCAGAAGTCTTTTAAAAGACCCCAGCGAGTTTGCCTCTACCACCACTGACGGCAGCTGATTCCATTCACTCACCACCCTCTGAGTGAAAAACTTACCCCTAACATCACTTCTGTACTTTCCTCCCCGCACCTTAAATCTGTGTCCTCTCGTAGCGACCATTTCAACCCGGGGAAATAGCCTCTGAGAATCCACCCTATCTATTCCTCACAACATTTTATAAACCTCACACTTTTCCATGTTGTATTCCACCTGCCACTTCTTTGCCCACTCTCCTAACCAAGTCATTCTGCAGCCGCCCCCTGGTCCTTAATACTACCTGTCCCTCTATATATCTTTGTATTGTCTGCAAACTTAGCAACAATGCCTGCAGATCCTTCTTCCAAATCGTTAACGTATATTGTGAAAAGTTGTGGTCCCAGCACTGACCCCTGAGGCACACCACTAATCACCAGCTGCCATCCTGAGAAAGACCCTTTATCCCCACTCTCTGCCTTCAGCCAGTCAGCCAATCCTCAATCCATGCCAGGATCTTACCCTTAACACCATGGGCACTTAACTTATTTAACAATTTGCTATTGAGCACCTTGTCAAAGGCCTTCTGCAAATCTAAGTAAGAACAAAAAACAGAGAAAATTCCAGCACAGGAACAGGCCCTTCGGCCCTCCAAGCCTGCACGGACCACGCTACCTAACTTAACTAAAACCCCTTACCCTTCCGGGGACCATATCCCTCTATTCCCATCCTATTCATGTCCTTGTCAAGACACCCCTTAAAAGTCACTACCGTATCTACTTCCACTACTTTCCCCGGCAACGACTACTCTCTGTGTAAAAAATCTGCCTTGTACATCTCCTTTAAACCTTGCCCCTCGCACCTTAAACCTGTGCCCCCTAGTAATTGACTCTTCCGCCCTGGAAAAGATCTTCTGACTATCCACTCTGTCCAACCCTCTCATAATCTTGTAAACTTCTATCAGGTCTCCTGTCAACCTCTGTTGTTGCAGTGAGAACACACCAAGTTTCTCCAACCTTTCCTCATAGCTATTGCCCTCCATACCAGGCAACATCCTGGTAAATCTTTTCTGTACCCTGTCCAAAGCCTCCACATCCTTCTGGTAGTGTGGTGACCAGAATTGAACATTATATTCCAAGTGCAGCCTCACTAAGGTTCTATAAAGCTGCAACATGACTTGCCAATTTTTAAACTCAATGCCCTGGCCAATGAAGACAAGCATGCTGTATGCCTTCTTGACTACCTTCTCCACCTGCATTGCCATTTTCACGTGCGCTGGTTCTCCTTTATCTAGCTTCCTTGTTACCTCCTCAAAGAACTCTGATTTGTCAGACATGACCTCCCCTTGACAAAGCCATGCTGACTCAGTCCTACTTTATCATGCACTTGCAAGTACTCTGCGATCTCATCTTTAATAGTGGACTCTAATACATCCTCATGCATCTGATACATCCTGTTTATTTTGTTTTATTATTATACATTTTAAAACATTGAATAAAACTCCTGCACACACAGATTTTTCAGCCCTCCTTGGCGGGTTTTCCCATGCCTTTGGCTGCCAACAGGATCTTCCATTCCTGCTGATGTCAATGTAGTTTTGCATGACTCACCTACGAGGGAACCCACCAACTTCTGTGGGACCAGAAAAGCTGCCAGAGGAAGAACATCCTGTCCTTTGAGCTTTGTGTGTTAGCTCTGCTTATCTGCAAAGCATAAAACTCAACACTGTGCAGTCTTTATTTAAAAAAAGACTGAAGAGAGGTTTTTAAGGCATTTGCAATTTTCTTGCAGGGATGTGAGATGTGGAAAACTTCAGTGCAATGGGAAAGGCAAATCACCAGTAATAGGTGGAAGAACCGAAAATATTTTATCTCAGTTTTCGAATAAAGGCAAGAACATTGAGTGTCATGGGACGTATTTCATGGGAGATGCTGAAAATATTGATATGGTGGCAACTGGCACTTCCTGTGGTTTGGGAAAGGTAATTCTTCTGTCATTTCCCAGTACATTGAATGATATTCACTATAATTTACTCTTATTTCCGAATGACAGCTTGCACATTAAGTCTCCTTTGGATAGAACACAAAGAGTTCAGAATTCTGACAGAGTGAGTCCCATATATTACGTAATAATTGCATAGTCCAGTCAGTGATGCAATTAACCAGAGAACCTAGGAACAGGAGTAGATCATTTAACTGCTCATACTTATTCCATCATTCATAGCTGAGGTGCAAATCAATTTAAAAAAAAATTCTGCAAAATGCACACTCTTACTGAACAGAAATTTAACAAATTCATTTTTCAAAATTCTGGGAAAAAAAATTCACAGCTTTTGAGGGCAGGGTGTTTGTTTGGGTGAAGCTACCTCTGTGGCAGGTACAGAATGAGTTGCCTAGATCCTCCAGAGAGGCATCTGGGTGTTGTGAATCACGAAAGGAGGAACAGCATGTGATTTAGGAAGGGAAGTGGAATGTCTTGTTTATTGCAAGGTGAATGGAATGTAAAAGCAGGAATACTTTTCTGTAGCACAGAGCATTAGTGAGACCACATTTAAAGTATTGAGCACAATTTTGGTCTGCTTATATAAGAAAGGATGATATAAATGCATTAGAAATAGGACAGAGAAGTTTCGCTTGACTGATCCCTAGAATAGGAGGGTTTCTCGGATGAGGACAGGCTGGGCTGAAGTCCATTGGAGATTTCCAGATTGAGCGGTGAACTTATTAAAGCGTTTAAGATCCTGAGAGGACTTGACAAAGTGGATGCTAAAAGAATGTTTCCCCTTTTGTGACATTCTCCTCAATAGTGACTGCTTCCTCAACTTAGGAAACCATGGATTGCCTTGGATCTATGTTAACAACAAGATTCTTCATCCAGTTCTTCATCTAGACACATGGAACAGCCATGGGGACCAAATTCACACCTCAATATGCCAACATCTTCATGCAGAGGTTCAAACAAGACTTCTTCACCGCACAGGATCTTCAACCGATGTTAAACACTAGATACATCAATGACATTTTCTTCCTTTGGACTCATGGTGAACAATCATTGAAATAACTATATGATGACATCAACACGTTCCATCTCACCATCAGACTCACTATGAGCTACTCTCCGGAATCGGTTACATTCTTGGACACACGCATTTCCATCATGGACGGTCACGTCAGCACTTCACTGTACTGTAAGCCCACGGATAACCTTATGATGCTCCACTTCTCCAGCTTCCACTCTAAACACATAAAGAAGCCATCCCCTACAGACAAACCCTCCGTATACACAGGATCTGCTCAGATGAGGAGGATCACAACAGGCTGAAAGATGCCCTCATAAGAACAGGATACGGCACTCGACTCATCGTTCGACAGTTCTGACGCGCCACAGCAAAAAAACCACATCAACCTTCTCAGAAGACAAACATGGTGGACAGAGTTCCCTTCGTTTTCCAGTACTTCCCCAGCGCAGAGAAGCTATGGCATCTTCTCCAGAGCCTTCAACATGTCATTAATGAAGACGAACATCTCACCAAGGTCACCCCCACAACTGCACAACCTCAAGCAGACCATTGTCCTCAACAAACTACCCAGCCTTCAGGAGAACAGTGACCACGACACCACACAACCCTGCCACAGCAACCTCTGCAAGACATGCTGGATCATCGACATGGATGCCATCCTCTCACGTGAGAACATCATCCACCAGGTACACGGTACATGCAGTTGCAACTTGGCCAATGTTGTCCACCTGATAGGCTGCAGGAAAGGATGTCCCAAGGCATAGTACATTGGGGAGACCATACAAACACTACAACAACGGATGAATGAACACCTCTCGACAATCAACAGGTAAGAGTGTTTTCTTCCTATTGGGGAACGCTTCAGCGGTCACGGGCATTCGGCCTCTGATCTTCGGGTAAGCGTTCTTCAAGGTGGCCTTCATGACTCATGACAGCGCAGAGTCGCTGAGCAGGACTGATAGCCAAGTTCCGCACACATGAGGATGGCCTCAACCGGGATCTTGGATTCATGTCATACTATTTATAACCTCCACGACTTGCCTGGGATTGCAAAATCTCACTTACTGTCCTGTCTGGAGACAACACACATCTCTTTAACCTATGCTTAACCCTCTCTCCATTCAGTAGCTGGCATGCCCAGGCACACTACAGAACCACTGCAGGACCATTTGTTCATCTTCTGTATCAAGTCCAACTCTCTTCCTCAAATGACCCACATATTTTTTACATGGCGACCTTGTACTTGTATAATGTAGGAGATTGGTACCTTTCTTTTCATAATTTTGCCTGCCACCCATGTCAGTCCAACTACAAAAGTTCCTGGCCATGACTAAATAATCAACATGGAAAAGTCTGTCTCTTTTTCTTGGGTCATGATTTTCTTTCAGGGAGGCTTGCCTCGTCTCTACCCTCCCATCAAATTTGGAAATATCAAATCCAAATGGGCTCATAGGTGACATTAGGAACCCTGAATTCCTGAGGTGAAAGTGACAGCCCTTGACCTCAAGGCCAATTCGACTGAGTGTGGCATCAAGGAGCCCTAACCAACCGGAGTATCAGGGGGGCATACTCTCCGCTGGTTGGAGTCATACCTGGTACATAGGAAGATGATTGTGATTGCGGAGGGTCAGTCATCTCAGCTCCAGGAGTTCCTCAGGGTGATGTCCATCTTCAGCTGCTTCATCAATGACCTTCCCTCCGTCATAAGGTCAGAACTGGGAACGTTTGCCGATGATTGCACAACGTTCAGCACCAATTGCAACTCCTCAGATACTGACATGGTCCATGTTCAAATGCAGCAAGATCTGGACAATTACCGGGCTTGAGCTGACAAGTGGCAAGTAACATTCGCCAGGCAATGACCATCACCGATAAGAATACCCCAACCACTGTCCCTTGACATTCAATGGTGTAACCATCACTGAATCCCCCACTGTGACCATTGGGATTCCATTGACCAGAAACTCAGCTGGACTCACCACATAAACACAGTGGCTACAAGAGCAGGTCAGAGGCTGGGAATACTGCGGCAAGTAACTCACCTCCTGACTCCCCAAAGCCTGTCCACCTCCACCAGGCACAAGTCAGGAGTGTGAGGAATGCTCCCCACTCGCTTGGATGGGGGCAGCTTCAACAACACTCAAGAAGTTTGACACCATCCAGGACAAAGCAGTCCACTTGATTGGCCAACATTCACAAACATCCACTCCCTCCGCCACTGACGCTCAGTAGCAGCAGTGTGTACCATCTACAAGATCTACTGCAGCAATTCACCAAAGATCCTTAGACAGCACCTTCCAAACCCATGACCCCTTCCATCTAGAAGGACAAGGGCAGCAGATACATGGGAACACCCCCACTTGCAAGTTCCCCTCCAAGCCACTCACCATCCTGACTTGGAAATATATCGGCCGTTCCTTCAGTGTCACTGGGTCAAAATCCTGGAATTCCCTCCCTAACAGCATTGTGGGTCAACCCACAGAACATGACGGCAGTGATTCGAGAAGGCAGCTCACCCCCACCTTCTCAAGGGCAACTAGGGATGGGCAATAAATGCTGGCCCAGCCAACGATGCTTGTTTCGCATAATTGAGTAAAACAAAACCTGAGTTTGAATGTAGAAGGCACAACCTCAAAATGTGCAAAGGAATGCATCCGAGGGTTCTGAAAGAAATGGCGGAGGTTATAGTGGATGCATTGGTGGTTATTTTCCAGACGTCGCTGGATTCCAGGGAAGTGCCAGAAGATTGGAAAATGGCTAATGTTACGCCGTTGTTTAAGAAGGGTGCCAGGCTAAAGGCAGAGAATTATAGGCCGGTTAGTTTAACGTCTGTGGTAGGTAAAATGTTAGAATCCGTCATTAAGGAGGAAATTGCGAGGCATCTTGAAGGCAATTGCTTGATAGAGAAGACGCAGCACGGTTTCATTAAAGGGAAGTCGTGTCTGACAAATTTACTGGAGTTCTATGAGGATGTGTCTAGGGCGGTCGATAGAGGAGAGCCGGTGGATGTGGTCTTTCTGGATTTTCAGAAGGCGTTTGACAAAGTACCTCATAAGAGGTTATTGCAGAAGGTCAGGGGACTTGGAGTTGGGGGTAGGGTGTTAGCGTGGATAGAGGATTGGTTGTCAAATAGGAGGCAGAGAGTGGGGGTCAACGGGTGCTATTCGGATTGGCGGATGGTGACTAGTGGAGTGCCCCAGGGGTCGGTGCTGGGGCCTCAGCTTTTTACCATTTATATAGATGATTTGGAGGAGGGAACCGAGTGTAGGGTGTCGAAATTTGCGGATGACACCAAGATTGGGGGAACGGCAAATTGTGCGGAGGGTGTGGAGAGTCTGCAGAAGGATCTAGATAGGCTGGGCGAATGGGCCAGGAAATGGCAAATGGAATTTAATGTTGGCAAGTGTGAGGTGGTCCACTTTGGTAGGAAGAATGGTAGGAAGGACTATTACTTACGGGGCGAAAAACTGCAGCAGGCGACGGTGCAGAGGGACCTCGGGGTCCTTGTGCATGAGTCGCAAAAACCCAGCTTGCAGGTGCAGCAGGTGGTCAGGAAGGCGAATGGGATGCTGGCCTTCATAGCGAGGGGGATTGAATATAAAAGTAGGGAGGTCTTGCTGCAGCTGTATAGGGCATTGGTGAGGCTGCAGCTGGAGTACTGTGTGCAGTTTTGGGCGCCGCACCTGCGCAAAGATATTTTGGCCTTGGAGGGAGTGCAGAGGAGGTTTACTAGGCTGATACCAGAGTTGAGGGGGTTGAGCTATGAGGAGAGGCTGAATAAACTGGGCTTGTACTCGTTGGAGTTTAGAGGAATGAGGGGAGATCTCATTGAGACGTATAAGATGATGAATGGGATGGATAGGATAGAGGTGGAGAGACTCTTCCCACTCAAAAAAGACAGTAGGACTAGGGGGCACAGCCTCAAGATAAAGGGGAGGCGGTTTAGAACGGAGTTGAGGAGGAACTTCTTCACTCAAAGGGTGGTGAATCTCTGGAATTCTCTGCCCGTTGAAGTGGCGGAGGCTGCCTCGCTAAATATTTTCAAGAAGCGGGTTGATGGGTTTTTGATAAGAGAGGGGATTAAGGGTCATGGGGAGAGGGCCGGAAAGTGGAATTGAGCCACGACAGATCAGCCATGATCTTATTGAATGACGGGGCAGGCTCGAAGGGCCAGATGGCCTACTCCTGCTCCTATTTCTTATGTTCTTATGTTTTTATGACAAAAAGCTTAGAAGTATCGTGAACCATTGTGACGCTCATGTACCTTTAAGAAATGTATTTATTAATCAAGTTCTTTATAATAACCAGCCTTTTGTTTTTATTGTGGCAATGGCTGCCTGATGTCCCTCTTTTGCTGCTTAAATGTTTTAAATGGGGTTTTGTTTTACTCTGGGTCTAATGGACTTTCTGAGAGTTTAAGACCTTTTGAATTGTCGAGGGGGAAGAATGATTTACCGGTCAGGTGAGAAGAGTTCTTGCTTTCAGTTTTGGGCTGTTGGCTAAACAAAGAAAGAAAAAGAAACAAAGCAAATTACAGCACAGGAACAGGCCCTTCGACCCTCCAAGCCTGCACCGACCATGCTGCCTGATTTAACTAAAATCCTCTACGCTTCCGGAGACCATAACCCTCTATTCTTCACTCAAAGGGTGGTGAATCTCTGGAATTCTCTGCCTGTTGAAGTGGTGGAGGCTGCCTCGCTAAATATTTTTAAGAAGAGGGTTGATGGGTTTTTGATAAGAGAGGGGATTAAGGGTTATGGGGAGAGGGCGGGAATGTGGAACTGAGCCACGACAGATCAGCCATGATCTTATTGAATGGTGGGGCAGGCTCGAAGGGCTAGATGGCCTACTCCTGCTCCTATTTCTTATGTTCTTATTCCCATTTCATTCATGTACTTGTCAAATCGACCCTTAAAAGTCACTACCATATCTGCTTCTACTACCTCCCCCGGCATCAAGTTCCAGGCACCCACTACTCTCTGTACGTCTCTTTTAAAACTTGCCCCTCTCACCTTAAACCTATGCCCCCTAGTAATTGACTCTTCCACCCTATCAGGTCTCCCCTCAACCTCCGCTGCTCCAGTGGGAACAAACCAAGTTTATCCAACCTCGCCTGATAGCTAATGCCCTCCATACCAGGCAACATCCTGGTAAATCTTTTCTCTCCAAAGCCTCCACATCCTTCTGGTAGTGTGGACTAGAATTGAACACTATATTCCAAGTGCGGCCTCACTAAGTTTCTATAAAGCATCAACATGACTTGCCAATTTTTAATTCAATGCCCCGGCCAATGAAGGCAAGAATGCTGTATGCCTTCTTGATGACCTTCTCCACGTGCATTGTCACTTTCAGTGACCGATGTACTTGTACACCCAGATCCCTTTGCCTGTCAATACTCTCAAGGGTTCTGCCATTTACTGTATATTTCCCATCTGTATTAGACCTTACAAAATGCATTGCCTCACATTTCTCCAGATTAAACTCCATCTGCCAGCTCTCCACCCAAGTCTCCAACTGATCTATATCCTCCTGTATCCTCTGATGGTCCTCATCGCTATCCGCAAATCCACCAATCTTTGTGTCATCTGCAAACTTACTAATCAATCTAATTACATTTTCCTCCAAATCATTGATATATGTTATAATAGCAAATGACTGAACACTGATCCCTGAGGAATGCTACTTATCACAGCCCTCCATTCGGAAATGCACCCTTCCACTGCTACCCTCTGTCTTCTTTGACTGAGCCAGTTTTGTATCCACATTGCCAGTTCACCTCTGATCCCGATCGACTTCACCTTCTGCACCAGTTTTAGCTCAAAGGTGTTTTACTTCAGACTGGGTGAAGTGTTCCGTCTCTCTCTCTCTCCCTAGTGTTTTGGGAAGCAGTTCTGACTTCAAGCTTATAAGAACATAAGAAGTAGGAGCAGGAATAGACCATCTGGCCCCTCGAGCCTGCTCCGTCATTCAATAAGATCATGGCTGATCTTTTCATGGACTCAGCTCCACTCACCTGCCTGCTCACCATAACCCTTAATTCCTTTACTGTTCAAAAATTTATCTATCCTTGCCTTAAAAACATTCAATGAGGTAGCCTCAACTGCATCACTGGGCAGGGAATTCCACAGATTCACAACCCATTGGGTGAAGAAGTTCCTCCTCAACTCAGTCCTAAATCTGCTTCCCCTTATTTTGAGGCTATGTCCCCAAGTTCTAGTTTTACCCACCAGTGGAAACAACTTCCCTGCTTCTATCTTATCTATTCCCTTCATAACCTTATATGTTTCTATCAGATCTCCCCTCATTCTTCTGAATTCCAATGAGTATAGCCTCGGTCTTCTCAGTCTCTCCTCATAAGCCAACCTCTCAACTCTGGAACTGAGTAGAAGACGCCAAACATCGAAGGAATCAAGGAACTACAAAAGTCTGAATGTAGCCCAATCCATCACGCAAACCAGTCTCCTATTCATTACTCTGTCTACGCTTCCCGCTGCCTAGGAAAAGCAGGCAGCATAACTAAGTACCCGCACAGATCCACCTTCTTCCATCGTGAAAGGATACAAAAGTCTGAGTTCACGTACCAACTGACTCAAGAAAGGACCTTCCCTACTGCTGTCAGACTTTTGAATGGACCTACCTTGCATTAAGTTGATCTTTCTCTACACCCTAGCTATGACTCTAACACTACATTCTGCAGTCTCTCGTTTCCTTCTGGCACTGACAGAGTGCCAATGCCCAGGGGGCACCCCCTGCCACAGGACCCTCTGGGACAGGGAGCCCAATTGCTCCTTCCTTCACTCCAGTGGGGTCGTGCCAGAAATCACTATGAGACACTCATGGGGCGCAAACGTGCACACCAACCCACAAATCGGACAATGTGATAATCTCCCAGCTTGATGTGCTAAAAAGTGAGTGCAGCGGGATGGGAGAATCACAGCCATTATAAATCAAAGGATACAACTCTAAATGGGGCACAGGAGCAGAGGGACCTGTAGGCACAGTGGCACAGGGATTAGCACAGCACCAGGGACTGGATTAAAAGCAAAATACAATGGATGCTGGAATCTGAAACAAAAACAGCAAATGCAGGAGAAGCTCTACCACTGTGTTCTCTCTCCAAAGATGCTGTCAGGCTGCTGAGTTTCTTCAGCATTTTCTGTTTTTGTTGTGTGTTGACCCGGGTTTAATTCCAGCCTTGGGTGAAATTATATTGAGTTACATGGATGAGGCCGGGGTGGGATTGTTATCATTGTGGACACAATGGGCTAAACAGCCTCCTTCTGCATTGTAGGGATTCTATGATTCTAAGGTATTTAGAACATAGAACATTACAGCGCAGAACAGGCCCTTCGGCCCACGATGTTGCGCCGACCAGTTAAAAAGCAATGACCCTCTACCTAAACCAAACCCTTTCCATCCATAAACCTATCCACGGATCTCTTAAAAGCCCCCGAACTAGGCGCATTTACAACTGCAGCAGGCAGGGCATTCCAATCCCTCACCACCCTCTGGGTAAAGAACCTACCCCTGACATCCGTCCTACAACTATCACCCCTTAATTTAAAGCTATGCCCCCTTGTGCTAGCTTTCTCCATCCGAGAAAAAAGGCTATCACTGTCCACCCTATCTAAATCTCTAATCATCTTATATGTTTCATCTTATATGTTTGTGCATTTGAAGGTGGCAGGACAGGTTGAGAAAGTAGTTCATAAGGCTTAGAGCACTCTGGGCTTTAAAGACAGGCAGAGGGTAGAAGAGAAAGGAAATTAAGATAAAACTTTATCAAATCTTCTGTTTTTCCTCAGCTGGAGTAATGTACCCAATTCTGGGTATCACACTTTTGGAAGGGTGGGAAGCAACATAGATGCTTTAGCGTTTATTAACAGGGGGTTTGAGTTTAGGAGCTGTGGGGTTATGCTGCAACTATACAGGACCTTGGTGAGACCACATTTGGAATATTGTGTTCAGTTCTGGTCACCTCACTATAAGAAGGATGTGGAAGCATTGGAGAGAGTGCAGAGGAGATTTACCAGGATGCTGCCTGGAGGGTAGGTCTTACGTGGAAAGATTAAGGGAGCTGGGGCTTTTCTCTTTAGAGCGGAGGAGGATGAGAGGCGACTTAATAGAGGTTTATAAGATGATGAGGGGGATAGAGTGGATGTGCAGAGACTATTTCCTCGGTTGGATGTAACTGTTACTAGGGGGCATAACTATAAGGTTCATGGTGGGAGATGTAGGAGGGATGTCCGAGGTAGTTTCTTCACTCAGAGAGTGGTTGGGGTGTGGAATAAGAACTTAAGAACATAAGAAACAGGAGCAGGAGTAGGCCATCTGGCCCTTCGAGCCTGCCCTGCCATTCAGTAAGATCATGGCTGATCTGTCGTGGCTCAGCTCCACATTTCCGCCCTCTCTCCATAACCCTTAATCCCCTCTCTTATCAGAAACCCATCGACCCGCGTCTTAAAAATATTTAGCGAGGCAGCCTCCACCACTTCAACGGGCAGAGAATTCCAGAGATTCACCACCCTTTGAGTGAAGAAGTTCTTCCTCAACTCCGTTCTAAAACGCCCCCCCTTTATCTTGAGGCTGTGCCCCCTAGTCCTACTGTCCTTTCTGAGCGGGAAGAGTCTTTCCACCTCTATCCTATCCATCCCATTCATCATCTTATACGTCTCAATGAGATCTCCCCTCATTCTTCTAAACTCTAACGAGTACAAGCCTAGTTTATTCAGCCTCTCCTCATAGCTCAACCCCCTCAACTCCGGTATCAGCCTAGTAAACCTCCTCTGCACTCCCTCCAAGGCCAAAATATCCTTGCGTAAGTACGGCGCCCAAAACTGCACACAGTACTTCAGCTGCGGCCTCACCAATGCCCTATACTGCCGCAGCAAGACCTCCCTACTTTTACATTCAATCCCCCTCGCTATGAAGGCCAGCATCCCATTCGCCTTCCTGACCACCTGCTGCACCTGCAAGCTGGGTTTTTGCGACTCATGCACAAGGACCCCGAGGTCCCTCTGCACCGTCGCCTGCTGCAGTTTTTCTCCACGTAGGTAATAATCCTTCCTACCATTATTCCTACCAAAGTGGACCACCTCGCACTTGCCAACATTAAATTCCATTTGCCAGTTCCTGGCCCATTCGCCCAGCCTATCTAGCTCCTTCTGCAGACTCTCCACACCCTCCGCATAATTTGCCGTTCCTCCAATCTTGGTGTCATCAGCAAATTTCGACACCATCGGTTCCCTCCTCCAGATCATCTATATAAATGGTAAAAAGCTGAGGCCCCAGCACCGACCCCTGAGGCACTCCACTAGTCACCAACCGCCAATCCGAATAGCACCCATTGACCCCCACTCTCTGCCTCCTATTTGACAACCAATCCTCTATCCACGCTAACACCCTACCCCACCTCCATGCCCCCTGACCTTCTGCAATAACCTCTTGTGAGGTACCTTGTCAAACGCCTTCTGAAAATCCAGAAAGACCACATCCACCGGCTCTCCTCTATCCACCGCCCTAGACACATCCTCATAGAACTCCAGTAAATTCGTCAGACACGACTTCCCCTTAACGAAACCGTGCTGCGTCTGCTCTATCAAGCAATTCCCCTCAAGATGCCTCGCTATTTCCTCCTTGATGACGGATTCTAACATTTTACCCACAATAGACGTTAAACTAACTGGCCTATAATTCCCTGCCTTTTGCCTGGCACCCTTCTTAAACAACGGCGTAACATTAGCCGCTTTCCAATCTTCTGGCACTTCCCTGGAATCTAGCGACGTCTGGAAAATAACCACCAAGGCATCCACTATCACCTCCGCCATTTCTTTCAGAACCCTCGGATGCATTCCATCCGGTCCTGGGGACTTGTCCACAATCAGCCCCTCCAGTCTGTCGAGCACCGCCTCTCTAGTAACAGTAATGTCATTGAGACCCTCCAGTCCTACCACCTTTCCATCTCTAACACCCGGCAAATTATTCACGTCATCATGCACTGCCTGCTGTGATACGGGAGTCAGACACTTGAGGAACTTTCAAGCGGTTATTGGATAGGCACATGGAGCACTCCAGAATTAGAGGGAGTGGAATAGCTTGACCTTGGGTTTAGACATAGCTCGGCACAACATTGAGGGCGAAGGGCCTGTACTGTGCGATACTGTTCTATGTTCTAAATGTCTGACAGCAGCAGGGAAGAAGCTGTTTTTGAGTCAGTTGGTACGTAACCTCAAGCTCTTGTATCTTTTTCTGGATAGAAGAAGGTGGAATAGAGAATGTCCAGCTAAAAATAGTGGGTGATTAGAAGATTGGGAAAGATTTTAAAAACAACAAAGAATGACTAAGAAGGTGATAAAGAAAGGAAAGATAGAGTATGAAGCTAAATTAGCTCTAAATATAAAAAATGACAGTAAAAGGTTTTACAAATATATAAAGAAGAGGAGGCTGGCTAGAGTGAATGTTGGACCCTTGGAGGATGAGAGGGGGGATTTAGCGGTGGGTGATGAGGAAATGGCTGAGGCTTTAAATAGGTTTTTTGCCTCGGTCTTCACGGAGGAGGACACGAATAGTTTGCTGGATATTAAAGATAGAAGGATGGTAGGAGATGAGGGCCTGAATGAGATTACTGTCACTAGAGAGGTAGTGCTTGATAGACTAATGGGACTGAAGGTGGACAAGTCCCCAGGACCGGATGGAATGCATCCAGGGTTCTGATAGAAATGACAGCAGTGATAACGGATGCCTTAGTAATTATTTATCAAAATTCGCTGGATTCCGGGGAAGTGCCAGAAGACTGGAAAACAGTTGATGTTAGACCGCTGTTTAAAAAAGGTAGCAGACAAAAGGCAGGGAATTATAGGCCGGTTAGTTTAACGTCTGTAGTTGGGAAAATGCTAGAATCCGTCATCAAAGAAGAAATAGCGAGGCACCTAGAAAAGAATGGTTTGATCGAGCAGACACAGCACGGATTTGTTAAGGGGAAGTCGTGTTTAACGAATTTATTGGATTTCTATGAGGATGTGACAAGTGCGGTAGACGGAGGGGAACCAGTGGATGTGGTGTTTTTAGATTTCCAAAAGACGTTTGATAAGGTGCCTCATAAAAGGTTGCTACAGAAGGTTAGGGTGCACGGAGTTGGGGGTAAGAACAAACAAAGAACAACCCAGCATGGGAAACAGGCCCTTCGGCCCAACGAGCCCGCGCCGCTGCATCACCCTACACCTATTCTACCCTGCATGTCTACGAATGGAACCCCTAACTTAGCCAGATTCAGGGGAGAATAGTGTCAATTTGGTAAAACCAATCAGCCTAAGAGCACATCTTTGGGGTGTGGGAGGAAACCGGAGCGCCCGGGGGAAACCCACGCAACCACAGGGAGAATGCGCAAACTCCCACAGACACAGGCCCAAATCCATGTATCTGCACAGCTAGCAGTGCTAGTCACCGAGCTGTTGCGGCGCCCGTCTACCGGTCCAGGATCAAGCACACACACCGACACGAAGTACTAGGCCACTCCCGGAACTTCCAAGAGCAGCCCACGCGCGACCCACCGTGTGCATGCCCCTCGTTTGACACAAGGTGGACCTCCACCTGCCGAATAAAAAGACAAAAACGTTAATCTTACAAGCCTGCTTTTCCGGTGTCTCCCGAGGTTCTAACCTTATTTAATAGCCCCTACCATAACCCTCCATCCTCGTTTCACTCATGTGTCTATCTAACTGAACCTTAAACGAGTCCAACGTTCCTGCCTCCACCACCCTACTCGGTAGCGCATTCCACACCCCCACAACTCTCTGCGTAAAGAACCTTCCTCTCACTTCCAAATTATACCTCTCCCCCCTCACCCTTAAATCATGACCTCTCGTGTTTGTGCCCAGTCTAGGGAGCAGTCTCTCACTATTAGCTCTATCTATTCCCTTCAGTATCTTATATACCTCTATCACGTCCCCCCTCAATCTCCATCTTTCCAAGGAGAAAAGTCCCAGTTTCTCTAACCTTTCCTCGTAACCCAGCCCCTCCATGCCAGGCAACATCCTGGTAAACCTCCTCTGCACCCTTTCCAGAGACTCCACGTCCTTCCGGTAGTAAGGTGACCAGAACTGGACGCAGTACTCCAAATGCAGTCTAACCAACATTCTGTATAACTGAAGCATTAGACGGCAGCTTTTATACTCTATACCCCTTCCTATAAAGGCTAACATTCCATACGCCTTCCTAACAACCTTCTCCACTTGTGACGCAACCTTCATGGATTTGTGAACCTGCACTCCCAGGTCCCTCTGTATGTCTATACTCCTAATCTGTCTACCTTTTATCACATAGCTCCTCTCTGCATTATTCCTTCCAAAATGCATCACCTCGCATTTGTCAGGATTAAATTCCATCTGCCACCTATCTGCCCAATGCACCAACCTATCTATATCCTGTTGTATCACCTGACATTCCACTTCAGTACCTGCCAACCCTGCCATCTTGGTGTCATCTGCAAACTTGCTGATCACACCACCTACGCTCTCTTCCAAGTCATTTATGTACACTACAAAGAGGAGAGGTCCCAGTACTGAGCCCTGCGGCACACCACTGGTCACTGGCCTCCAGCCCGACAAGGTCCCCTCCACAACTACCCTCTGTCTCCTATTACCCAGCCAGTTCTCAATCCACCTAGCTACCTGGCCTCGTATCCCATGCGCTTTAACCTTTTCTACCAGCCTACCATGAGGGACTTTGTCAAACGCCTTACTGAAATCCATATAGATGACATCAACGGCTCTCCCATCGTCAACCGTTTTTGTCACCTCCTCAAAGAATTCCACCAGATTCGTAAGGCAAGACCTCCCTCTAACAAAGCCATGTTGCGTATCCCTAATCAGATCGCAACGCTCCAAATGCTCATACATCCTACCCCTAAGTATTTTTTCCATTAATTTCCCTACCACCGATGTCAAACTCACCGGTCTATAATTTCCAGGGTTATCCCTACTACCTTTTTTGAACAGTGGTACCACATTAGCTACCCTCCAGTCCTCTGGGACCTCACCTGTGTCCAAAGAAGAGACAAAGATTTGCGCCAGAGGCCCAGCAATTTCATCTTTCACCTCCCTAAGCAGCCTGGGATAAATACCATCAGGCCCCGGAGCTTTATCCGTCCTTACGCTACCTAAAAGCCCTAGCACTTCCTCCCTTGTAATAGATATCTCCTGCAACTGATCCTCCGCTCCCTCCAAGAGACCGCACGATTCCAAACCCCTCTCCTTCGTGAATACCGACGCAAAGTATTCATTCAGGAGCTCCCCCATTCCCTCCGACTCAGGTGTTAGCGTGGATAGAGAATTGGTTGTCTAATAGGAAGCAGAGAGTTGGTATCAATGGGTGCTATTCTGATTGGCGGTTGGTGACTAGTGAAGTGCCGTAGGGATCGGTGCTGGGGCCTCAGCTATTTACCATTTATATAGACGATCTGGAGGAGGGGGCTGAGTGTAGGGTGACGAAATTTGCTGATGACACAAAGATGAGTGGAAAAGCAAGTTGCATGGAGGGTGTGGAAAGTCTGCAGAGGGATCTGGATAGGCTGAGCGAGTGGGCGAGGACCTGGCAGATGGAGCATGATGTTAGCAAGTGTGAAGTCATCCACTTTGGTAGAAATAATAGTAGGAGGGATTATTATCTAAAAGGCGAAAAGCTGCAGCATGCTACGGTGCAGAGGGACCTGGGAGTCCTTGTGCATGAGTCGCAAAAACCCAGTCTGCAGGTGCAGCAGGTGATCAAGAAGACGAATGGAATGCTGGCCTTTATAGCGAGGGGGATAGAATATAAAAGCAGGGAGGTCTTGCTGCAACTGTACAGGGCACTGGTGAGGCCGCAGCTGGAGTAGTGTGTGCAGTTTTGGTCGTCGCACTTGCGCAAGGATATATTGGCCTTGGAGGGAGTGCAGAGGAGGTTCACTGGGCTGATACTGGAGATGAGGGGGTTGGACTATGAAGAGAGACTAAATAGACTGGGTCTGTACTCGTTGGAGTTTAGAAGGCTGAGGGGGGATCTTATAGAGACATATAAGATAATGAAGGGGATGGATAGGGTAGAGGTAGAGAGATTCTTCCTGCTTAGAAAGGATAGCAGGACTAGAGGACACAGCCTTAAGATAAGGGGGGGGCAGTTTAGAACGGAGTTGAGGAGGAACTTCTTCACTCAAAGGGTGATGAATCTCTGGAATTCTCTGCCCGTTGAAGTGGTGGAGGCTACCTCACTAAATATATTTAAGTCATGGGTAGATAGATTTCTGACAGACAAGGGAATTAAGGGTTATGGGGAGAAAGCAGGAAAGTGGAACTGATCCACTCCAGATCAGCCGTGATCTTATTGAATGGCGGGGCAGGCTCGAAGGGCTAGATGGCCTACTCCTGCTCCTATTTCTTATGTTCTTCTGGGATGTGTGGGTTTTAGAATCATGGAATCCCTTCAGTGTAATAAAAGGTCATTTGGCCCATTAAGCCTGCTGACATCAATCCTACCCAAGCCCTAGCCCCATAACTCTATCACTGTTGTAGATAAAATAATACCTCTGAGACTATTAGTGAGTCAGAATACAGTGGTTTTTATTTCAAAGCTCTGGCTTTTATTCCAGAGCTTTGGGAGAACTGGTTCCTGAGAATGGACTGCCAGACATCTCATGGAAAACAAATACGGGCAGGTATTTATGCATCATGAACTTAGTAACAAACATGACACAAACTTCCAATGTTTGTCAAAATCTTTGATCTTCCTTCTTCAATTACAATGCCTACAACTGCTTCGGCATCTCTGTCTTTGAAGTTACTGTGTGATTAACAGAAACAAACAAGGCTTGTGATGTCTGCAAAATAACATTCTCACCTGACCATCTGTATTCACATCTGACCATCTGTCTTTACATTCACACCTGACTATGTCTTTATGAGAGTTAAAGAATAAAAGACATGAACAACCAATATAAGCCTGGGAAGGTCAGCCACAATGAAGGGTTATGTTTGCGATATATTCTAGACACAAAATTCATTAACCCTTTGCCTACTTCAATCATAAAGAAAGGTAAATCTCCAGGTTCTGATAATCTTCATCCCAGAGTTGTGTGGCATGATGGAACAGTAATTAGCATTGCTGCTTTGCAGTGATAGGGACCCCAGTTCAATTCCAGCATCAGGTCACTGACTGTGTGAAGTTGCACTTTCTCCCCATGTCTGTGTGGGTTTCCTATAGATGCTCCGGCTTTCCTCCCACAATTCAAAGATGTGCAGGTTAGGTTGATTGGTCTGGGTTGAACTCTAAGTGGCATAGATTTGATGGGCTGAGTGGCCCCCTTCTGCACAGTAAAGAATCAAGATTATTAACAAAGTGGCCCTGGAAATAGTAGGTCCATTGATGATTATTTTCCAAACTGCTTTAGACTCTGGAACAGTTCCTACAGATTGGAGGGTAGCTAATGTAAGCCCGCTATTCAAAAAGGAAGGTAGAGAGTAAACAGGGAACTATAGACCAGTGAGACTAACGTTGATATTTGAGTTACTGGAGTCCATTATCAAAGATTTCATAACTCACCATTTGGAAGGCAGTGGGATAATCAGACGAAGTCAGCATGGATTTATAAAGGGAAATCATGCTTGATGAATCTATTGGAATATTTTGAGGATGTAACTGGTAGAGTTGACTGAGGAGAACCAGTGGAGGTGATTTATTTAGACTTTCAGAAGGCTTTCAACAAGGTCTCACATAACAGACTCTGAAAAATTAAAGCACATGGGACTGCAGGTAATGTCTTGAGATGGATAGAAAGCTGGTTCTCAAATAGGAAGCAAAGAGTTGGCATAAATGGGTTTTTTTCTAGTTGGCAGACAGAGCTATTGGGGTTCCACAGGGATCTATGCCGGGGCCCCAACTATTCATGTTATATATTAATGATCTGGAAGAGGGAACTGAATGTATTATCTCCAAATTTGCAGATGATACAAGGTTGGGTGGGAGGGTGAGCTGTGAGGAGGATACGAGTTGCTTCAGCATGATTTGGACAGGCTGAGTGTGGGGGTATCTGCATAATGATGCAGTATAATGTGGATAAATGTGAGGTTATCCACTTTGGTAGCAATAATAGGAAAACATTATTACTTGAATGGGGGTAAATTGAGAGAAGTAGATCTTCAGTAAGGCCTTGAAGTCCTTGTGCATCATCGCTGAAAGTAAGCACGCAGGTACAGCAGGCAGCAACATAGAACATAGAACATTACAGCGCAGAACAGGCCCTTCGGCCCACGATGTTGCGCCGACCAATTAAAAAAGCAATGACCCTCTAACCTAAACCAATCCCTTTCCATCCATAAACCTATCCACGGATCTCTTAAACGCCCCCAAACTAGGCACATCTACAACTGCAGCAGGCAGGGCATTCCAATCCCTCACCACCCTCTGGGTAAAGAACCTACCTCTGACATCCGTCCTATAACTACCACCCCTTAATTTAAAGCTATGCCCCCTCGTGCTAGCTTTCTCCATCCGAGGAAAAAGGCTATCACTGTCCACCCTATCTAAACCTCTAATCATCTTGTATGTTTCAATAAGGTCCCCTCTTAGCCGCCTTCTTTCTAACGAAAACAACCCCAAATCCCTCAGTCTCTCCTCATAAGACCTTCCCTCCATACCAGGCAACATCCTGGTAAACCTCCTCTGCACCCTCTCCAATGCCTCCACATCCTTCCTATAATGTGGGGACCAGAACTGCACACAATACTCCAAGTGCGGACGCACCAGAGTTTTGTACAGTTGCAACATGACATTGCGGCTCCTAAATTCAATCCCCCTACCAATAAACGCCAAGACACCGTATGCCTTCCTAACATCCTTATCTACTTGATTCCCAACTTTCAGGGATCTATGTACACATACACCTAGATCCCTCTGTTCATCAACACTATTCAGAGTCCTACCATGAGCCCTATACTCTACACATCTGTTATTCCTGCCAAAGTGAATTACCTCACACTTTTCCGCATTAAACGCCATCTGCCACCTCTCAGCCCAGCTCTGCAACTTGTCCAAGTCTCTCTGTAAACTATGACACCCCTCTTCACTATCAAGTAAAGAAGGCAAGTAGTGTATTAACCTTCATAATTTGAGTATTGTGATCGGGATGTTTTGCTACAATTGTGTAGGGCATTGATGAACCACACCTGGAGTCCTGTGTGCAGTTTTGGTGTCCTTATCTGATCTGTGCCCCTCATTCTAAAAGGTCCCTTTTAAATGGTGGTGTATTTTCAGTGCTTAGAGTGTTAATAAAAAGCAGGTACATACAGTGCCAGGACACAGACTGAAAACAGCAGGGTTGCCTTTTCAACAGGCTTTCAGGCTTTTGGTTATTTTTTGATTTTAGCCAATCAAATTTAAATCAGGCATTTAGCTACCAGCAACCTATTAGATTTGAAAATGATGTTTTGGTGACCTCAGAACCAATGCTATTGTGGGAGTCTTTGGAACTCTCTTCCTGAAAAAGTGTGCAAGCAGTGTCTTAGAACATTTTGATGTAAAGGTGCACAGATTCTTGGCAGCAATGGTGTGAAAAGTTATCGAAGGGTAAACAAGGTACAAATGTGAGGGTCCTATCAGATCAATGTGTATAAAGTGCACAAACATTTCCTCCATGTAACACCACATTCTGAAAATCATTTGTAGACGGTCAGTCACGATTGCTGTACCGATGCCGGTAAACATTTCTCCCAGACCTCCCTTTCCAGCCTCGGAACGTAGAGGATGTTGGGCCATTTGAAAAACTCCTGGCTCAAAGCAGCTGTGGAAAATGTGCTGTGGTTGATTTCTGTTGACTATGGGCAGATTAATTTGGGCAGCTTTGAATATCACAGTGAAGTGTTCAAAGATGAAATAGGGAGGGTACAGGTCCAATATGTTCCCTCGAGGGTAATAGAAAGGTGTAACTCTGGCTGGTAAAAGTAGGGAAAATACTAAGATAAGTAAGTATATCAATGGGAAGAGGATAACTAGGGACAGAGTAAGGCCCATTAGGGACCAAGAGGGAAATCTGTGGGTGGAGGCAGAGGACATTGGCAGAGTATTAAATTAATATTTCACACCTGTCTTCACCCATGAGAATGAGGAGGTAGTTATTCTGGTTGCCACATTACCAGAAGGATGTGGAGGCTTTGGAGAGGGAACAGAAAAGATTTACCAGGATATTGCCAGGTATGGGGGGCATTCATCCTGAATGAATACTTTGCGTCGGTATTCACGAGGGAGAGGGGCTTGATGTCTGGTACGGTCATCGAGGAAGCTGTAGACCAATTGAAGGATCTATCGATTACGAGGGAAGAAGTGTGAGGGCTTTTAGGTAGCATTAATACTGATAAATCTCCAGGGCCTGATGGCATTTATCCTAGGCTGCTTAGGGAGGTGAGAGATGAGATTGCTGGGCCTCTGATGCAAATCTTTGTCTCTTCTTCGGACACAGAGGACTGGAGGATAGCAAACGTGGTACCGTTGTTTAAAAAGGGTAGGAGGGATAGCCCAGGTAACTATAGGCCGGTGAGTTTAACGTCAGTGGTAGGCAAGTTGATGGAGAGGATTCTTAGGGATAGGATGTATGAGCACTTAGAGCGTTGCGATCTGATTAAGGATACGCAGCATGGCTTTGTCAAGGGGAAGTTTTGCCTTACGAATCTGGTAGAATTTTTTGAGGAGGTGACAAAAACGGTCGACGAAGGACGAGCCGTTGATGTCGTCTATATGGATTTCAGTAAGGCGTTTGACAAAGTCCCTCATGGTAGGTTGGTAGAAAAGATTAAGGCTCGTGGGATACGTGGCCAGGTATCTAGATGGGTTGAGAACTGGCTTGCAAAGAGGAGACAGAGAGTAGTAGTGGAGGGGTCCTTTTCTAGCTGGAGATCTGTCACTAGTGGTGTGCTGCAGGGCTCAGTACTGGGACCTCTTCTCTTTGTAATGTATGTAAATGACTTGGAAGAGGGAGTAAGTGGTGTGATCAGCAGATTTGCTGATGACACCAAGATGGCTGGATTGGCAGGCAGTGAGGAGCAGTGTCTGGCAATACAACGGGATATAGATTGGCTGGTATATTGGGCAGATACATGGCAAATGGAGTTTAATCCAGATAAATGTGAGGTGATGCATTTTGGCCGGAATAATGTAGGGGGGAGTTATATGATAAAGGGTAAGCCCATAAAGAGTATAGAAACGCAGCGAGACCTGGGGGTGCAAGTGCACAAGTCTTTGAAGGTGGCAGTACAAGTGGAGAAGGTTGTGAAGAAAGCCTATGGTATGTTAGCCTTTATAGGTAGGGGTATAGAATATAAGAGCTGGAGTCTAATGTTGCAGTTGTATAGAACATTGGTTAGGCCGCATTTAGAGTACTGCGTCCAGTTCTGGTTGCCTTACTACCGGAAGGACGTGGAGACTCTGGAGAGAGTGCAGAGGGGGTTTACCAGGATGTTGCCTGGTGTGGAAGGACTGGGTTATGAGGAAAGATTGAGCAAATTGGGGCTCTTTTCCCTTGAAAGACAATGACTGAGGGGGGATCTAATAGAGGTATATAAGATTGTGAAGGGTATAGATAGAGTAAACAGAGGTAAGCTATTTCCTATGATAGAGACACACAGTACAAGGGGCCACAAGCTTAAGGTGAGGGGGGAGAGGTATAACACGGATATTAGAGGGAGGTTTTTCACACAGAGGGTAGTGGGGGTATGGAATGCTCTGCCAAGTAAGGTGGTGGAGGCAGGCACGCTAGAGTTGCTTAAGAGTAACTTAGACAGGCACATGAGTGGATTGGAGATGGGTGGATATAGGAGATTGTTTTAAATATGGTTCATTAGCATTGGGGCGTTCCTGGTAATGTAAATGGGTATAGTATGATAATAATGTTTTTTCTCTTTTCATTCACAGGTTTTAAGTTGGTCTGCCTTGTTGTCCAACGAGGGGCATACACGCGATGGGTCGTACTTGGGCTGCTCTTGGTTGTTCGAGATTGGCCGAGTGCTTCATGTCATTAGTGTGTGCTTAAACTGGACCAGATGCTGGGCAAGACGACAGCTCAGTGACTATCACTGTTTGCTGTGCAGACACATGGATTTGGGCCGGTGTCTGTGGGAGTTTGCGCATTCTCCCCATGCTTGCGTGGGTTTTCTCCGGGTGCTCTGGTTTCTTCCCACATCCCAAAGATGTGCTGTTAGGCTGATTGGCAGTAATAAATTGTCCCTAAATTAGCTTCCCTCAATGTGGATGGCCATAAAACAATAGATAAGGTTCATGGGTGGAGGGGGGACTGGTAATATTGGAATGGCCGTGTGGGCTCGTTGGGCCGAAGGGCCTGTTTCCCGGGCTGTTTTTGTTCTTTGTTCTTTGCATTAGCTATGAGGAGAGGTTGCAGAAACTTGGTTTCAGAAACAGAGGTTGAGGGGAGATCTGATAGAAATCTACAAGATTATGAGAGGCATGGACAGAGTGGATAGTCAGAAGCTTTTTCCCAGGGTGGAAGAGTCAGTTACTAGGGGGCATAGGTTTAAGGTGCAAGGGGAAAGGTTTAAACACATAGAACACTACAGCACAAACAGGCCCTTCGGCCCACAAGTTGCGCCAATCATATCCATACCAACCAGGCCTATCTATTAAATCCCATGTACTCATCCAGAAGTCTCTTAGAAGACCCCAGCGAGTTCGCCTCCACCACCACCAATAGCAGCCAATTCCACTCACTCACCACCCTCTGAGTGAAAAACTTACCCCTGACATCTCCTCTGTACTTGCTCCCCAGCACCTTAAACCTGTGTCCTCACGTAGCAACCATTTCAGCCCTGGGAAGTAGCTTCTGAGAATCCACCCTATCTATACCTCTCAACATTTTATAAACCTCTATCGGTTCACTCTCATCCTTCGTCTCTCCAAGGAGAAAAGACCCAGCTCCCTCAACCTATCCTCATAAGGCATGCCTCCCAATCCAGGCAACATCCTTGTAAATCTCCTCTGCACCCTCTCAATAGCTTCCACATCCTTCCTGTCGTGAGGCGACCAGAACTGTGCATAGAACTCCAAATCTGACAAGGGTCTTATAAAGTTGCAGCATTATCTCCCGACTCCTAAACTCAATCCCTTGATTAATGAAGGCTAGTACACCATATGCCTTCTTGACCACATCCTCCACCTGCAAGGCCAATTTAAGAGTCCTACGGACCTGGACCCCAAGATACTTCTGATTGTCTATACTGCTAAGAGTCCTAAACTTGATATTATACTCCTTCATCCCATTGGACCTGCCAAATTGGACCACTACACATTTATCCACGTTGAAGTCCATCTGCCACTTCTCTGCCCAGTCTTGCATTCTATTTATGTCTCGCTGCAACTTCTGACATCCCTCCAGACTATCCACAACACCACCAACCTTCGTATCGTCGGTGAACTTACTAACCTATCCCTCCACTTCCTCATCCAGGTCATTTATGAAAATGACAAACAGCAAGCGTCCTAGAACAGATCCCTGGGGCACTCCACTGGTGACTGACCTCCATGCAGAAAAAGACCCATCCACAACCACTCTCTGCCTTCTGCAGGCAAGCCAGTTCTGGATCCACAAGGCCAAAGGCCCTTGGATCCCATGCCCTCTCACCTTCTCAAGAAGTCTTGCATGGGGGACCTTATCAAACGCCTTGCTGAAGTCCATGTAAACCACGGCCACCGCTCTTCCTTCGTCAATGTGTTCAGTCACATTTTCAAAGAACTCAACTAGGCTCGTAAGGCACGACCTGCCCTTGTCAAAGCTGTGCTGACTATTTCTGATCATTCTAAACTTCTCTAAATGTTCATAATCCTGTCCCTCAGGATCCTCTCCATCAACTTACCAACCACTGAGGTCAGACTCACCGGTTGATAATTTCCCAGGCTGCCCCTGTTCCCTTTCTTGAAAATAGGAACCACATCCACAATCCTCCAATCCTCCGGAACCTCTCCCGTCTCCATCAACGATGCAAAGATCATCGCCAGGGGCTCTGCAATCACTTCCCTCACCTCCCACAGAAACCTGGGGTACATCCCATCCGGTCCTGGCGACTTATCTATCGATAGAATTTAAAAGTTCCAACACAACCTCTTTCTTAACATCCACATACTCAATCTTTTTAGTCTGCCGCAAACCTGTAGTACAACCTCCCAGATCCTTTTCCACCGTGAATACCGAGGCAAAGTACTCATTAAGCACCTCTGCCGTTTCTTCCGGTTCCACACAGACTTTTCCCCCTTCACCTTTTATAGGTCCTAATCCTTCATATCTCATCCTTTCACTCTTCATTATTTCTACCCCTGTAGCATCATCTGATTCTGTTCACCTCAGCTCATCTGCTGCTGAATACCTCATCCATAACTTGAGTAACTCTTGACCTGACTATCCCAGTGGTTGGCTCCCATTTCCCACATTGGACCATTCTATTACATGAAAGTCACTAACACATTTGTATTAATTTGTATGGTTGGTTACAACCGCAGCGTAACACAGAGAAACGTGCAGAGCTCTTACCCTGTACAATGGAGTGAAATTTAGCCTCTGTTACAGTGATATATAATTTTTCACCCTCAGGCCTGCTTCAATGGTGCATGCCGCAGTGTGTCTGGCTTTGGTGTCAACAAATGCAACAAGTACTGTAATGGCCATGGGGTAAGATTAATAAAATTCTTACTTGTTTTAAGTCACAAACATTTTAGATTTACTTTTCATCACCACAGGTCAGTCCTTTTTCTGTGTGGAACTGGTGTATGTTTTCGGGGAGCGCAGGCTCGTTGGGAGGCGGTTTAGAACGGAGTTGAGGAGGAACTTCTTCACTCAAAGGGTGGTGAATCTCTGGAATTCTCTGCCCGTTGAAGTGGTGGAGGCTGCCTCGCTAAATATTTTTAAGAAGCGGGTTGATGGGTTCTTGATAAGAGAGGGGATTAAGGGTTATGGGGAGAGGGCGGGAAAGTGGAACTGAGCAGCGACAGATCAGCCATGATCTTATTGAATGGCGGGGCAGGCTCGAAGGGCTAGATGGCCTACTCCTGCTCCTATTTCTTATGTTCTTATGTTCTTATGTATTCATCAAGCTTGAGAGCAAATGTAAATCTGAAAAAACAAGGGGGAAGAAATTATTAAACTTTTAACTCAAAACTAGTTTCAAGTAACATTATAGCTTCAGCTCCAAAATGAATATGGTCCTGCTGTCCTGAGGGAGAGTCAGAGTTCGTGAGAGGTCAAAAGAAACCTCCAATATTGAAAATATGAATCAATATGAAAGCTGTGTAATGCCCATGCATGTGCTGATGACAAATCATACCAAAATGTAAGGCTCCATTTCTCAACTGCTGATTTGTCTGCAATGTTTCACGCTACATGAGTCCAGTCCTACACTACACATCTGCCCTGACATTTTGTGGAAACATAGAAACTAGAAGCAGGAGTCAGCCACTCGGCCCTTCGCAACTGCTCCATCACTTATTTTCAACATGGCTGATCATTGAATTCAAAATCCAGATTCCGTCTTCCCCTCCTTGACCCCTTCAGCCCCAAGAGCTATAGTTAATTTCTTCTTGAAATCGTAAGACCAAAAGACATAAGAGCAGAATGAGGCCACTCAGCCCATCGAGTCTGCTCCACCATTCAATCACGGCTGATATTTTTCTCATCCTCGTTCTCCTACCTTTTCCCCATAATTCTATCCCTGTCTTAAAGACACCCAATGACCCGGCCTCCACAGCCTTCTGCAGCAAAGAGTTCCACAAATTCAGCACTCTCTGGCTGAAGAAATTCCTCCTCATCTCTGTTTTAAACGATCGTCCCTTTAGCTTGAGGTTGTGCCCTCTGGTTCTTGTTTTTCCGATTAGTGGAAACATCCTCTCCATGTCCACTCTATTCCCCTTCATATCCACTCTATTCCTCTCTATACCCATCATAATTTTATACAGCTCTATCAAATCTCCCCTCATTCTTCTACGCTCCAGGGAATAAAGTCCTAACCTATTCAACCTTTCTCTGTAACTCAGCTTCTCAAGTCCCGGCAACATCCTTGTGAACCTTCTCTGCACTCTTTCAATCTTATTTACATCCTTCCTGTAATTAGGTGACCAAAACTGTACACAATACTCTAAATTTGGCCTCACCAATGCCTTATATAACCTCATTATAACATTCCAACTCTTATACTTTGATTTATAAAGGCCACTGAACCAAAAGCACTCTTTACGATCCTATCTACCTGTGACGCCACTTTTAGGGAATTCTGTACCTGTATTCCCAGATCCCTCTGTTCTACTGCACTCTTCAGTGTCCTACCATTTACCTTGTATGTTCTATCTTGGTTTGTCCTTCCAAAGTGCAATACCTCACACTTGTCTGCATTAAACTCTATCCGCCATTTTTAAGCCCATTTTTCTAGCTGGTCCAAATCCTTCTGCAAGCTTTGAAAACCTTCCTCACTGTCCACTACACCTCCAATCTTTGTATCATCAGCAAATTTGCTGATCCAATTTTCCACATTATCATCTAGATCATTGATATAGATGACAAATAACAATGGACCCAACACCGATCCCTGCGGCACTCCACTAGTCACAGGCCTCCACTCAGAGAAGCAATCTCCACTGCCACTCTCTGGCTTCTTCCATTGATCCAATATCTAATCCAATTTACTACCTCTCCATGTATACCTAGCGACTGAACCTTCCTAACTAACCTCCCATGAGGGACCTTGTCAAAGGCTTCACTGAAGTCCAGGTAGACAACATCCACCGCCTTCCCTTCATCCACTTTCCTGGTAACCTCCTCAAAAAATTCTAATAGATTGGTTAAACATGAACTACCACGCACAAAGTCATGTTGACTCTCAACATAAGAACAGAAGAAATAGGAGCAGTAGTAGGCCATCTAGCCCTTCCAGCCTGCCCCACCATTCAATAAGATCATGGCTGATCTGAAGTGGATCAGTTCCACTTTCCCACTTTCTCCCCATAACCCTTAATTCCCCTGTCTATCAGAAACCTATCTACCTGTGACTTAAATATATTCAGCGAGGTAGCCTCCACCACTTCAACAGGCAGAGAATTCCAGAGATTCACCACCCTTTGAGTGAAGAAGTTTCTCCTCAACTCCAATCTTAACTGCACCCCCCTTATCTTGAGGCTGTGCCCTCTAGTCCTGCTATCCTTTCTAAGCAGGAAGAATCTCTCTACCTCTATCTTATCTATCCCCTTCATTAACTTATATGTCTCTATAAGATCCCCCCTCAGCCTTCTAAACTCCAACGAGTACAGACCCAGTCTATTTAGTCTCTCTTCATAGTCCAACCCCCTCATCTCTGGTATCAGCCTAGTGAATCTCCTCTGCACTCCCTCCAAGGCCAATATATCCTTGCGCAAGTGCAGCGACCAAAACTGCACACAGTACTCCAGCTGCGGCCTCACCAGTGCCCTGTACAGTTGCAGCAAGACCTCCCTGCTTTTATATTCTATCCCCCTCGCTGTAAAGGCCAGCATCCCATTCGCCTTCTTGATCACCTGCTGCACCTGCAGACTGGGTTTTTGCGACTCGTGCACAAGGACCCCGAGGTCCCTCTGCACCGTAGCATGCTGCAGCTTTTCGCCTTTTAAATAATAATCCCTCCTACTATTATTTCTGCCAAAGTGGATAACCTCACACTTGCTAACGTTATACTCCATCTGCCAGGTCTTCGCCCACTCGCTCAGCCTATCCAGATCCCTCTGCAGACTTTCCACACCCTCCACGCAACCACTCATCTTCGTGTCATCAGCAATTTTCGTCACCTTACACTCAGCCCCCTCCTCCAGATCATCTATATAAATGGTAAACAGTTGAAGCCCCAGCGCCGATCCCTGCGGCATTCCACTAGTCACGAACCACCGACCAGAATAGCACCCATTGATACCAACTCTCTGCTTTCTATTAGACAACCAATCCTCTATCCACGCTAACACCTTACCCCCAACTCTGTGCACCCTAACCTTCTGTAGCAACCTTTTATGAGGCACCTTATCAAACGCCTTTTGGAAATCTAGAAACACCCTCTGTCTACTGCACTAGTCACATCCTCTTAGAAGTCCAATAAATTCATCAAACACGACTTCCCCTTAACGATCCTGGGTCCCTGGCACTGTGAGGCAGCAGTTCGTCACTATGCCACCCCAAATGGAACACTGATTTCAGAGCAAGACCCCAGCGGACTCCTGAACTACCTGCCTGTTTCTTCTGGACTGCCATTCTCTTTGTTTCTCTGGTCCCTTCAGCTGCAGTTTAACCACCTCTCGAAACATACTATTGACAATGTTCTCAAGCTCACAGAAGCTCCACAGTGTCCCCAGCCACTGCTCCAGCACTGAAACTCAAGCTCCCAGGAGCTGCAGCTGGATATACCTCCTGCACACATTCTGACCCTGGATGCTGGAAATGTTCCCAATCTTTCACGTAGAGCAAGAACTGCAGCTAGCAAGAATTACAGAGCAAGAACTGCCTAATTGACTAACTGTAGCTGCCTCTCCTGTTGGGAGATTGTTTATTCCTGATGAAGACAGAAAGAAACTTAATTTTAATAATAAGTTGTCGTTGATTCTGAATTAAATCTAGATTATATTTTAGAAGCCTTTAAGTTTAACCCTTAGAATTCCCTCAATCACTAAATTCCCTAATTTGCACTCTGTGACCAGCTGCAGGTAGTGAGGAATTGCTATCTTGGTGTTTGCTGATTGGATTACCTGTATTATTTAGGTATGTGATAATAATGACTACTGTAACTGTGACCCTGGCTGGGCTCCCCCTAACTGCACCTTCATCAGACAAAGCAATAGTGTGGACAGCGCAACAGTGCTTTCACAGCTACCAGGTAAGAGTCGAGTCATACGGGAATGAAAGTGGGCGGGTCATGGACCATGCGTTGATAGGCGTTTTAAAGGGCATTTGGAGAAGTACATGAATAGGATGGGAATAGAGGGATATGGTCCTGGGAAGGTTAGGGGGTTTTAGTTCAGTTGGGCAGCATGGTTGGTGCAGGCTTGGAGGGGCTGAAGGGCCTGTTCCTGTGCTGTAAATTTCTTTATTTTTTGCTGTCATGTTAAAGTTTTGTAATTGTGGTAGTTGTGCTAATTTTTTGTTATATTCAAACATTTTTTAAATAAACTTAAACAAGTTTAAGAAAAACAGTTTAATCAAAGGGAACATCAGAATCGTAAATTAGGGTAAATTAGAAAGCATTATTTAATAACATTAATTTAATGATCTTTGCATTGTCGATGGAGATGCGAGAGGTTCTGGAGGATTGGAGGATTGCGGATGTGGTTCTATTTTCAAGAAAGGGAACAGGGATAGCCCGGGAAATTACCGACCGGTGAGTCTGACCTCAGTGGTTGGTAAGCTGATGGAGAGGCTTCTGGGGGACAAGATTTATGAGCATTTGGAGAGGCTTAGCATGATCAGAAATAGTCAGCACGACTTTGTCAAGGGCAGGTCATGACTTACGAGCCTAGTTGAGTTCTTTGAAAATGTGACTGAACACATTGATGAAGCAAGAGTGGTGGATGTGGTTTACATGGACTTCAGCAAGGCATTTGATAAGGTCCCCCATACAAGACTTCTTGAGAAGGTGAGAGGCTGATACCGGAGTTGAGGGGGTTGAACTATGAAGAGAGGCTGAATAGACTGGGCTTGTACTCGTTGGAGTTTAGAAGGATGAGGGGGGATCTTACCGAGACATATAAGATGATGAAGGGGATGGATAGGGTAGAGGTGGAGAGGTTCTTCCCGCTCAGAAGGGACAGCAGGACTAGAGGGCACAGCCTCAAGATAAGGGGGGGGGGCAGTTTAGAACGGAGTTGAGGAGGAACTTCTTCAGTCAAAGGGTGGTGAATCTCTGGAATTCTCTGCCCGTTGAAGTGGTGGAGGCTACCTCGCTAAATATATTTAAGACGTGGGTAGATAGGTTTTTGGTAGGCAAGGGGATTAAGGGTTATGGGGAGAAAGCGGGAAAGTGGAACTGAGCCACTTCAGATCAGCCATGATGTTATTGAATGGTGGGGCAGGCTTGAGGGTCTAGATGGCCTACTCCTGCTCCTATTTCTCATGTTCTTATGATCTTATGAGAGGGCATGGGATCCAAGGGGCTTTGGCCTTCTGTGTCCAGAACTGGCTTGCCTGCAGAAGGCTGAGAGTGGTCGTGGATGGGTCTTTTTCCGCATGGAGGTTGGTCACCAGTGGAGTGCCCCAGGGCACTCCACTGGTTCTTGGACCCTTGCTGTTTGTCATTGTCATAAATGACCTGGATGAGGAAGTGGAGGGATGGGTTAAAAGCTCGCCGATGACACGAAGGTTGGTGGTGTTGTGGATAGTCTGGAGGGATGTCAGAAGTTGCAGCGGGACATAGATAGGATGCAACGCGGATAAATGTGTAGTGGTCCATTTTGGCATGACCAGTGGGATGAAGGAGCACAATATCAAGGGTAGGAGTCTTAGCAGTGTTGAGGAGCAGAAGGATCTTGGGGTCTGGGTCCATTGGACTCTTAAATCGGCCTCGCAGGTGGAGGATGTGGTCAAGAAAGCGTATGGTGTACTGGCCTTCATTAATCGAGGGATTGAGTTTAGGAGTCGGGAGGTAATGCTGCAACTTTATAGGACCCTTGTCAGACCCCACTTGGAGTACTGTGCGCAGTTCTAGTCGCCTCACTACAGGAAGGATGTGGAAGCTATTGAGAGGGTGCAGAGGAGATTTACAAGGATGTTGCCTGGATTGGGAGGCATGCCTTATGAAGATAGGTTGAGGGAGCTAGGTCTTTTCTCGCTGGAGAGACGAAGGTTGAGAGGCGACCTGATAAAGGTTTATAAAATGTTGAGAGGTATAGATAGGGTGGATTCTCAGAGGCTATTTCCCCGGGTTGAAATGGTCGCTACGAGAGGACACAGATTGAAGGTGCGGGGAGGAAAGTACAGAAGTGATGTTAGGGGTAAGTTTTTCACTCAGAGGGTGGTGAGTGAATGGAATCGGCTGCCGTCAGTGGTGGTGGAGGCGAACTCGCTGGGGTCTTTTAAAAGACTTCTGGATGAGTATATGGGGTTTTATGGGATTGGGGGTTATAGATAGGTCTATAGATTGGTAGGTGTTGATGTGATCGGCGCAACTCATGGGCCGAAGGGCCTGTTTGTGCTGTAGTGTTCTATGTTCTATGCCCTAAGTATAGATAGGGTGGATTCTTGGAGGCTATTTCCCAGGGCTGAAATGGTTGCTACGAGAGGACACAGGTTTAAGGTGCTGGGGAGCAAGTACAGAGGAGATGTTAGGGGTAAGTTTTTCACTCAGAGGGTGGTGAGTGAATGGAATCGGCTGCCGTTGATGGTGGTAGAGGTGAACTCACTGGGGTCTTTTAAAAGACTTCTGGATGAGTATATGGGATCTAATGGGATTGGGAGTTACAGATAGTTCTATGGCCTGGTATGGATATGATTGGCGCAACTTGTGGGCCAAAGGGCCTGTTTGTGCTGAAGTCTTCTATGTTCTATGAAATTGATTGGAGAAAAATTTGCAAGTCAGGTTACTTTAACAGATTATCTATTGAATTTCAAATATATATCCAATCTCCAAAGATGTTTGGGGTTGATTGTTTAGTTCAAACTAAACAATTAAAAGTTTATTTATTATTTTTACAAGTAGGCTTATACTAACACTGTTATAAAGTTACTGTGAAAATCCCCTTGTCACCACACTCCAGCACCTGTATAAAACCTTGCTTAATAAACTCAAATTGTTTTCACTAGGATTGTTTTCATTGGAAAGACAGAGGTTGAGGCAAAAGCTGATAGATGTCTACAAAATTATGAGAGGCATAGACAGAGTGGATAGTCAGAGGCTTTTCCCAGGGTGGAAGTGTCAATTACAAGGTTTCGTTGTGAATAGTGTAGCAGGTTGTAAACAATACAGTGGGATACAGATCAGCTGCAGATACACTCAGAGAATGGACAGATGGAGTTTAATCCCAGCAAGTGTGAGATCTTTGGGAGATCAAATGATAAGGTTAAGTATACAGTTAATAAGAACATAAGAACATAAGAAATAGGAGCAAGAGTAGGCCATCTAGCCCTTCGAGCCTGCCCCGCCATTCAATAAGATCATGGCTGATCTGTTGTGGCTCAGTTCCACTTTCCCGCCCTCTCCCCATAACCCTTAATCCCCTCTCTTATCAAGAACCCATCAACCCGCTTCTTAAAAATATTTAGCGAGGCAGCCTCCACCACTTCAACGGGCAGAGAATTCCAGAGATTCACCACCCTTTGAGTGAAGAAGTTCCTCCTCAACTCCGTTCTAAACCGCCTCCCCTTTATCTTGAGGCTGTGCCCCCTAGTCCTACTGTCTTTTTTGAGCGGGAAGAGTCTCTCCACCTCTATCCTATCCATCCCATTCATCATCTTATACGTCTCAATGAGATCTCCCCTCGTTCTTCTAAACTCTAACGAGTACAAGCCTAGTTTATTCAGCCTCTCCTCATAGCTCAATCCCCTCAACTCCGGTATCAGCCTAGTAAACCTCCTCTGCACTCCCTCCAGGGCCAAAATATCCTTGTGCAGGTGCGGCGCCCAAAACTGCACACAGTACTCCAGCTGCGGCCTCACCAATGCCCTATACAGCTGCAGCAAGACCTCCCTACTTTTATATTCAATCCCCCTCGCTATGAAGGCCAGCATCCCATTCGCCTTCCTGACCACCTGCTGCACCTGCAAGCTGGGTTTTTGCGACTCATGCACAAGGACCCCGTGGTCCCTCTGCACCGTCGCCTGCTGCAGTTTTTCGCCACGTAAGTAATAGTCCTTCCTACCATTATTCCAACCAAAGTGGACCACCTCACACTTGCCAACATTAAATTCCATTTGCCATTTCCTGGCCCATTCGCCCAGCCTATCTAGATCCTTCTGCAGACTCTCCACACCCTCCGCACAATTTGCCTTTCCCCCAATCTTGGTGTCATCAGCAAATTTCGACACCCTGCACTCAGTTCCCTCCTCCAGATCATCTATATAAATGGTAAATAGCTGAGGCCCCAGCACCGACCCCTGGGGCACCCCACTAGTCACCAACCGCCAATCCGAATAGCACCCATTGACCCCCACTCTCTGCCTCCTATTTGACAACCAATCCTCTATCCACGCTAACACCCTACCCCCAACTCCATGTCCCCTGACCTTCTGCAATAACCTCTTGTGAGGTACCTTGTCAAACGCCTTCTGAAAATCCAGAAAGACCACATCCACCGGCTCTCCTCTATCCACTGCCCTAGACACATCCTCATAGAACTCCAGTAAATTTGTCAGACACGACTTCCCTTTAATGAAACCATGTTGCGTCTGCCCTATCAAGCAATTCCCTTCAAGATGCCTCGCAATTTCCTCCTTAATGACGGATTCTAACATTTTACCTACCACAGACGTTAAACTAACCGGCCTATAATTCCCCGCCTTTTGCCTGGCACCCTTCTTAAACAACGGCGTAACATTAGCCGTTTTCCAATCTTCCGGCACTTCCCCGGAATCCAGCGACGTCTGGAAAATAACCACCAAGGCATCCACTATAACCTCCGCCATTTCTTTCAGAACCCTCAGATGCAAAATGCAGGACCTGCACAGCGTTGATGTATAGAAGGATCTTCAAGTCCGTAGCTCCCTACTCCATGCTAGTAGAGAGGGTGATAAAGAAGACATATGGCCTGCTTGCCATTATTGGTCAGGGCATTGAGTACTGGAGTCAGGATGTCATGTTGCCGCTTTATAAATGCTTGGTTCGGACACATTCAGAGTATTGCATTCAATTCTTACAGAAAGGATGTGGGGGCTTTGGAGATGGTGCAGAAGCAGTCCCTGGATTAGACAGTATGAGCTATAAGGAGAGGTTGGACAAACTAGGGTTGTACTCTCTGGAATTTAGAAGAATGAGGAACATATAAAATCTTGATGGGACTGGACAGGAAAGATGCGGGAAGAATGTTCTGATGTTGGGGAAGGCCAGAGCTAGGAGTTACAGTCTAAGAATAAGGGATAAACCACTCAGGATTGAGATGAGGAAGAATTTCTTCACTCAGAGAGTTGTAAACTTGTGGAATTCTCTACCACAGAAAGCTGTTGGGCTCAGTTTGTTAAATATGTTCAAGAGGGAGCTGGACGTGGTCCCTGTGGCGAAAGAAATCAAGAGGTCTGGTGAGAAAGCGGGAGTGGGATACTGAAAGTGCATAATCAGCCATGATGATATAGAATGGTGCAGCAGGCTCAGAGGGCTGACTGACCTGCTCCTGTACCTATTTTCTATGTTTCTATATTCGATGAGGTTAATGTTAATTCCATATATAAGCTTCCAAAAGATTTTGTTAAAAGATTTGTGCGTAATAGATGTATTAACGAATTTGAGTTGCATGTAATCAAAGGGCCAGGTGTGCCATGGATGTGAAGCTTGCGCTCCGAAAGCTAGTGGTGTTTGCTACCAAATAAACCTGTTGGACTTTAACCTGATGTTGTAAGTCTTCTTACTGAGCTTACTAAGGAACACAGTTATAGTGAGTGTTATATTTTGGATTGTAAACTTTGCAGTGACGTTCTCCAGGTGATATTTTTCAGATTCTTGCTTTACTTGATCTGAATTAAGGATGTAGAATTGTGTGAACAGATACAATTCCAAAAGTTGCAGATGACATAAAATTCAGAAATATGAAATTTGAACAATAAGGAGGAAAGTGATAGATTTAATGAGTATACAGACACACTATTTAACAAGTGTGAGCAGAATTGTGTTGTATCCTGAAACTTGGGACTTTCAGCATGGTGCTTAGGTCTGCAAATTAAGCTTCAGAAGCTCCAGATTGGAACCAAATACCTGCATTCTTAGCCTTGGAAATCCTACCAAGATGTGATAGGGAATGAAGGTAAGGCCAAAAAACTAACCTATGTCAAACATGCCAATTTGATAAATGAGTCAGAAATGTTCCCAAGAATTTACCAGCTCAGCCGTGCTGCTGGGTGGAGTGGAATTGTGAGGCCAAAACCATGTCTTACTCCTTGCTTTCTTGTCTCTGCCTTTTACAGCAGAAAATATTGAAGTTCAAAGTCTAAAACCAACTCCTGGAATTACTGAAAACAAATACATCCATCCCAAAACAAAAACAACTGGAGGAGGAAACAGTAAGGAAACAGATTACTGTCTGAATCATTTACAAAAACCTTTTGTCTATTTTAGCAAAAAAAGGAATTAGTCATCTCAAAATTTGAACATATTCAGAGACTAACAGCAGGACACACATGACATGCTTAGGCAGCTAGGATCAAGTGAATCCATTGACAAATGGCAGATGGAGTTTAATTTAGACAAATGTGAGGTGATGCATTTTGGTAGATTGAACCAGGGCAGGACTTACTCAGTTAATGGTAGGCTTTGGGGAGATATATAGAACAAAGAAATCGAGGGATACAAATTCATAGCTCTTGAAAGTGGAGCCATATGTGGATAGAGTGGTGAAGAAGGCATTCGGCATGCTTGGTTTCATTGATCAGAACATTGAATGCAGGAGTTCGGACGTCTGAAGTTGCACAAGACATTGGTGAGGCCACACTTGGAATATTGTATGCAGTTCTGGTGACCCTGTTATAGAAAGGATATTATTAAACTAGAAAGAGTGCAGAAAAGATTTACTAGGATGCCACCAGGACTTGATGGATTGAGTTACAAGGACAGGCTGAATACACTGAGACTTCTTTCTCTGGAGCGTAGGAGGCTGAAGGGCGATCTTATAGAGGTCTATAAAATTATAGATCAGCTAGACAGTCAATATCTTTTCCCAAAGGTAGGGGAGTCTAAAACTATAAGGCATAGGTTTGAAGTGAGAAGGGAGAGATAAAAAGGGGTGGAGGGGGCAATTTTTTCACACAGAGGGTGGTGAGTATCTGGAACGAGCTGCCAGAGGTAGTAGTAGAGGTGGGTACAATGTTGTCTTTTTAAAAGCATTTTGACAGTTAAGTGGGTACGATGGGTATAGAGGGATATAGGTCAAATGTGAGCAATTGGGACGAGCTTAGGGGTTTAAAAAAAAAGCGGCAGTATGGATAAGTTGGGCTGATCCTGAAAACCTTTGATTCACCAAATACCCAAAGTTAGGAGAGAGAGACTATTGAGTCCCACAATACCATGGCTGATGTGGATCTTTCCAGGCATACCGTCTGACTCACAGAGGTGTACAGCTCAGAAAAATACCTTCAGCCCATCGCATATGTTCTAGCCAAAGGCCTTTCAGGCAGTGAGTTCCAGGTTCGCACCACCTTCTGGGTGAAAATGTTTTTCCCTCGAAACCTCCTGTCCCTCAGTTTCAATCTACGCCCCCGCTCGGAGGGGGGATGGCAGTCAGAACGTGGGGGGGGGGGGGGGGGGGGGGGGGGTGGTGGTGGCGGTCGGAGGGAGATCATCCTTTCATTTTCTACCTTTTCTCAGAAAGAAGAGCTGCAGTCGGAGCTGGTGAATATTTTTACTGTCTTTAACCTACACTAAACCAGAGGAAGTAAATCTAAAGAGAGGAATTTAAGGCTACGTCATGACAGGGAAGCTCAGCCATGTAGAATACTCACTTAAATGATTTAGGAAGTCAGTGACACTTCCAGTCTCCACCTCTCTCAATTTACACCCATTCCAGTAATAATCTGTCTTCCTATTATTACTACCAAATTGGATAACCTCACATTTATCCACATTATATCATGTCTGCCATGCAGATACTCATACAACCAGCCTATCTAGATCACACTGAAGCATCTCTGCATCTTCCTCACAGCTCACCCTCCCACCCAGCTTTGTATCTTCTGCAAATTTGGAGATAATACATTCAGTTCCCTCTTCCAAATCTTTAATCATAGAATCCCTAAAGTGCAGAAGGAGGCCTTTCAGCCCATCAAGTCTATACTGACAACAATCCCACCCAGGTCCTATTTCCGTAACCCCACATATTTACCCTGCTAATCCCAGGAAATTAAGGGACAATTTAACATGGTCAATCCACCTAACCCACACATCTTTGGACTGTGGGAGGAAACCGGAGCACCCAGAGCAAACTCATGCAGACATGGGAGAATGTGCAGACTTGACACACAATGACCCAAGCTGGGAATTGAACCGAGGTCCCTGGCTGTGAGGCAGCAACTCTAACCATTGTGCTACAGTGCTGCATTAATATATAAGAACAAAGAAAATTACAGCACAAGAACAGGCCCTCTGGCCCTCCAAGCCTACGCTAACCATGCTGCCTGACTGAACTAAAACCCCCTACACTTCAGGGACCATATCCCTCTATTCCCAGCTCATTCATGTACTTGTCAAGATGCCCCTTAAAAGTCACTACAGTATCCGCTTCCACTACCTTCCCCGGAACAAGTTCCAGGCACCCACCACTCTCTGTGTAAAAAAGTCTGCCTCGTACATCTCTTTTAAAACTTGCCCCTCACACCTTAAAAGAACAAAGAAAACTACAGCACAATTTAATGTCTGGTGATTTTTCAGAGGATAAAGAACAATCTGCTGCAGGAGATTCCTGATGTAACACTTTACTTGGATAATATCACAGAAAACTGAGGGGGAACACCTCAGCAGCCTGGATTAAAGAGATTTCCAGAGGCAGGGCTGTTCCTGAAGCATATTCCAGGCTCAAAGTGTAGAATATCTGCATGAGTTTGCTCCGGATGCTCGAAATCCCAGGAGTGTGCCTGTGCTCAACTCATTTCTGGACGTGGTAAATTACGATGGGAAGTTTCTGCCAGATCTTTCAACGGTGTTGGCATCACTGTACCTACTACTTCACAACAACAACAGCACTGTCACCTACTGAATGGGCAGAAAGGCAAAGTCTCAGCTGGATCTGCCACGCCCAGATGTCAAAGCCAGAATGGGATAGGGACAAGAAAAGCAAAAGGAGAGACATTGCAACCTGAATGATTGTGTCTACGTGAAGAATTTTGGCAGTTACCATTGGCTGCCTGGACTTATTCTCAACCAAAGTGGTGGAGAAACTAACTGATGGAAGAGGCATTCACAGACACCAGGGTCACGTTTGTCTCCATCATGACTCAGAGACACCACAAATTCCAGACGACACGCTGGGAGGAAATGTTGCTGTGGACATTCAACAGGAAATGATTCCTGATGTGCAAGGATTTCCAGTGGACTCTGATCCAAGAGAGGATGAGGGACATTCATGCACAGATATTCAACCTAGTCCTGCATCCACGAGACCAGCTCCAGTAAAACAAGCCTCACCAGTGCTTACAAAGTCACCAGTAGTACAGCTCAGATCATAGTGGAGTCCCCGACTTCTGAATTACTGACGCATTGTTGAGACATGAGTTTCATTCTGGTTCTTTCCTGAAGGGAGATTGAAATTAAATTGGGATGAAGTGTTGTAGTAAGCATCTTCCTGTTTGAAGGTATATAGTGATGTCTTTAGACCTAATTGCCCTCCAAAAGCAAAATAAAATGAAGACTACAGAAAGCTGTATATCGAGGGACCTTGTATTCTCGTAAATGACTCACAAAAGATTAGCATGCAGGTCAAGCAAATAACGTGTAAAAGAACTGGAATATTTGCTTTTTTGGAAATGGCGCAGAGCGTAAAAGTAGAGAAGTCTTGTTCCAATTGTTCAAAGCATTAGCTAAACCACTAAGATAAAGGCAAAATACTTCAGATGCTGGAATCTGAAACTAAAATGCTGGAAACTCTTAGCAGGTCTGACAGCATCTGTGGAGAGGGAATAGAGCCAACGTTTCAAGTCTGGATGACCCTTGTTCAGAGTTGGTAAAATCACACCTGTGTACTGCTGTGATCTGCAAACTTAAGGAGGGGCACACTTTCTTTGAACATAAGAAATAGGAGCAGGAGTAGGCCATCCAGCCCTTCGAGCCTGCCCCGCCATTCAATAAGATCATGGCTGATCTGTCGCTGCTCAGTTCCACTTTCCCGCCCTCTCCCCATAACCCTTAATCCCCTCTCCTATCAAAAACCCATCAACCCGCGTCTTAAAAATATTTAGCGAGGCAGCCTCCACCACTTCAACGGGCAGAGAATTCCAGAGATTCACCACCCTTTGAGTGAAGAAGTTCCTCCTCAACTCCATTCTAAACCGCCCCCCTTTTATCTTGAGGCTGTGCCCCCTAGTCCTATTGTCTTTTTTGAGCGGGAAGAGTCTTTCCACCTCTATCCTATCCATCCCATTCATCATCTTATACGTCTCAATGAGATCTCCTCTCATTCTTCTAAACTCTAACGAGTACAAGCCCAGTTTATTCAGCCTCTCCTCATAGCTTTGGATTCAGGTCAGAAAAGACTCACTCGGCTGATTCCTGCGATGAAAGGTTTGTATTATGAGAAAGTTTAGAAGCATGAAAATTAACATGATGAAAACTTTTAATATAGAACATAGAACACTACAGCACAAACAGGCCCTTCGGCCCACAAGTTGCACTGATCATATCCCTACCTAACAGGCCTATCTATAACCCTCAATCCCATTAAATCCCATATACTCACCCAGAAGTCTCTTAAAAGACCCCAGCGAGTTTGCCTCTACCACCACCGATGGCAGCCGATTCCACTCACTCACCACCCTCTGAGTGAAAAACTTACCCCTGACATCTCCTCTGTACTTGCTCCCCAGCATCTTAAAACCTGTGTCCTCTCGTAGCAACCATTTCAGCCGTGGGAAATAGCCTCCGAGAATCCACCATATCTATACCTCTCAACATCTGATAAACCTCTATCAGGTCGCCTCTCATCCTTCATCCTCTCCAGGGAGAAAAGACCTAGCTCCCTCAACCTATCTTCATAAGGCATGCCACCCAATCCAGGCAACATCCTTGTAAATCTCCTCTGCACCCTCTCAATAGCTTCCACATCCTTCCTGTAGTGAGGCGACCAGAACTGCGCACAGTACTCCAAGTGGGGTCTGACAAGGGTCTTATAAAGTTGCAGCATTATCTCCCGACTCCTAAACTCAATCCATCGATTAATGAAGGCCAGTACACCATACGCCTTCTTGACCACATCCTCCACCTGCGAGGCCAATTTAAGACCCCAAGGTCCTTCTGATCCTCTGCACTGCTAAGAGTCCTACCCTTGATATTATACTCCTATATCTTGAGGAGGGTTTGCAGGTTAAATGCTGCTGAGGGTGTAACATGGAACTAGTGATGCAGTTTAAAAATAAGGCCCCCTTCCCTTCCCCCCTTTTAAGACAGAACTGAGGAGAAGTCTCTTCTCAGAGAATTGTTACTAATTAGAATTATCTTTCTCACCTGCACTGGAAGCTGGGACATTGAACATATTCAAGGCTGAGTTACACAGACATTTGATCTGCTAGGTGTCATGGGAACAGGCAGGAAAATAGAACATTCATAGGAATACAGAAAATAGGAGCAGGAGTAGGCCATTCAGCCTGCTGAGCGTGCACCATCTTTAAAACAGCTCATGGCTGGACACGTACCTCTACACTACTATTCCTCATTATCACCGATCCCTCAATATCATTAATACCTATCCTGAACATTAAGATAAAAGCAAATTATTGCGGATGCTGGAATTTTAAACAAAAACAGGAAAATCTTAGTAGGTCTAACAGCATCTGTGGAGAGGATTAGAGAGGCATAGTGGCACAGTGCCTCACAACACCAGTGACCCAGGTTCGATTCCAGCATGGGTGACTTTCTGTGTGGAGTTTGAATGTTCTCTTTGTGTCTGCATGGTTTTCTTTCAAGAGCTCCGGTTTCCTCCCACACTCCAAATATGTGCAGCTTAGGTAAATTGGCAATGCTAAGTTGTTCCTTAGTGTCCCAAGATGTGTAGGTTAGAGAGATTAATGAGGTAAATACGTGAGGTTACAGGGATAGAGCATGGGTAAGATAAAAAGATGGGTCGTGCAGTCATGATGAGTCAAATGGCCTTCTTCTGCACAGTTGGGATTCTACGATAATATTTCAAGTCTGGATGACCCTTCATCAGCTCTTCGATGCGAAAGATAACTTAGCAGCAGACAAACCCATTAATTGTGACCACCTTCAAAAAAGGAAACAGGTCCAATTGAAGAAATTAGAGTGATTTCCCTACTCTCTGCCATGGGAAAGGGTGTCAAAAATCCTCCTCGACCTTCTCCTCCCAATGGCTGAGGAGCACCTCCCTGAGTCTCCATGCAGTTTCTGCCCATCAAGAGGCAGAATGATCTTCAGCATACTCAAAATCCAGGAAAAGTGCAGGGATCAGAATCAGACTCTGTATGTGGCCTTCTTCAATTTCACAAGGCCCTGGACTCAGTCAACCATGAGGAATTGTGCAACATCCTCCTCAAATTCAGCTGCCTACAGAAGTTCGTTACCATTCCCCACCTGCTCCACAGGGACATGAAAAATGTGGTCCTTACCAAAGGAACTACCACAGAGCCTATACAAATACAAACTGGGCTCAAACAGGATTGTGTCATCACATCAATGCTCGTCTCTATCTTCCTCACAGCAACACCCCAAGCCAATCATCCTGAAGCTCCTGGCTGGAGAGGAGCTAATATACCGGACAAGGAGAAAGCTGTTGAACACCTGATGCCTCCAGGCCAGAACCAAGACCACCCCAATTTCTGTCATTGAGCTGCAGTCCACAGACAACACTGTGTGTGCACACTCAGAGGCTGAACTACAAACCAGCATCAACACATTCATCCAGGCATATGAGAGAATAGGCCTCAAACTAAACGGCTGCTTCAAGAAGATCACCATCATCCTGGTACCAAAGAAAAGCAGCGTGCCTTAATGACTATCGTCTGGTGGCTCTGACATCCATCATTATGCTTCAAAAGGTTAGTCATGGCACAAATCAATTCTGGCCTCCCAGATTGTCTGGATCCACTACAGTTCACCTCCTGCCGCAACAGGTCCACAGCAAATTGTTTAGATTGTTTTCACTGGAGTTCAGACAAATGAGGGGGGATCTCAGAGACTTTTCAAATTCTAACAGGGCTATACAGGGTAGATGCAGTGAGGAGGTTCCTGATGTTGAAAGGTTGGGGGGCCCAAAACCAGGAATCACAGTCTGAGGATTCAGGGTAGACCATTTAGGACGGAGGTGAGGAGACATTTCTTCACCCAAAGAGTGGTGAGCCTGTGGAATTCATTACCACAGGAAGTAGTTGGTGCCAAAATATTGAATGTATTCAAGAGGCAGCTGGATATAGCACTTGGAGCAAATGTGATCAAAGGTTATGGGGTGAAAGCAGGATTAGGCTATTGAGTTGGATGATCAGCCATGATCATAATGAATGGTGGAGCAGGCTTGAAGGGCCAGATGGCCTCCTCCTGCTCCTATCTTCTACATTTCTAAGTTTTTCCCTCAGCCTCCGTCTTTCCAGTGAAAACAATCCTGGTTTATTAAACCTCTCCTCATATCCAACACCCTCGAGATCAAGCAACATCGTGGTGAATCTTCTTTGCACTCTTTCCAAAGCTTCCACATCTTCATAGTCATATATTGCTGCTGGATAGTTGTGTGAGCAGCTGACTGGCGGTGCTAAAGTTACTGCATCTCAGCCTTTTGATAATGACTGGTATCTACTTCATCCTTACTCGAGAACTGGTGCTTTGAGCAGGATTTGCTCCTCTTCAAGCAAATGCCAGTCATTAACAAAGAGCCGAGATACATTATGAGGAGCAGTGAGGGAGAAGCAATTGCAAATGTTTCCTTTCTGTCCTTGGTTCCAGAGACATTTTTTAGATATTAGTAGCTTTGGTGGTTTTTAAGTCTCACCTGGCACAGAGTCTCTGGCTGAGCAGATTACAATGCTATTAATGTACCATGCGCATCACACAGCCTCATTTGCCACCAAAACTTCATCATCGTCAGTGCTGGAGCAGGAAAGGAAGCAATACCACTTCAATTCTCCCTCCACTCTTTTACCATAGCTTAGGAAGAGAGAAATAGCTGTTCACTTCCTCTAATCCTTCATCAGAGCCAGTTTAGTGACAAATCTTGATCAAGCTAATGAATTTTCTGTCAGCATAAACTTTGTCATTCTGATCTGCCAAAAGGAGCTGCCGGAATAGATCAAAGCAGATCTTCCAACCCCACCAAGGTAGGACTGAGGGCTGCTCAAAGATCGACTGGTTTAGAGCATTGGGCGGGTGGCAAAAATCTCCATTATTATTCCAGTAAGATTGAGCATATAGCACAGCTGGCGGCACACACACACACACACACACACACACACACTAATGCGGCTATGGCATCGATTAACACAAGGCTTGTGCTTTGTGCTTCCTCCCAGCAGTTGTCAGGAGTGGTTCCATCTCGAAGAAGAGGATTGCTAAGACAACAACTACAAGTCCAGGCAGAGGTAAGGAAAGAACATAGAAACTAGAAGCAGGAGGAGGCCATTTGGCCCTTTGGGCCTACTCTCCCATTCATTTTGATCATGGCTGAACATTGAATTCAATATCCTGATCCCCTTTCCCACATATCCCTTGATCCCCTTAGCCCCAAGAGCTATATCTGTTTTTTTCTTGAAATCACAGAATGTTTTGGCCTCAACTACTTTGTGGGAATGAATTCCACACATTCACCATCCTCTGGGTGAAGGAATTTCTCCACACCTCAGTTGATGACACTAAGATGAGTCGCAGAGCAAAGTGTGCAGAGGATGCTGAAAGTCTGCAAAAGGATATAGATAGTCTAAGTGAGTGGGTGAGGGTCTGGCAGATGGAGTACAATGTTGGTAAATGTGAGGTTATCTATTTCGGTAGGAATAACAGCAAAATGGACTATTATTTAAATGATGAAAAATTGCAGCATGCTGCTGTGCAGAGGGACCTGGGTGTCCTTGTGCAGGAATCTCAAGGAGTTGGTTTGCAGGTGCAGCAGGTAATTAAGGCAGCAAATGAAACTTTATTTTTTTATTGCTAGAGGGATGGAGTTTAAAAACAGCAAGGTTATATTGCAGCTGTATAAGGTGCTGGTGAGGCCACACCTGGAGTTACTGTGTACAGTTTTGATCTCATTACTTGAGAAAGGATATATTGGCATTGGAGGTGGCGCAAAGGACATTCACTAGGTTGATTCTGGAGTTGAGGGGGTTGGCTTATGAGGAGAGACTGAGCAAACTGGGGATATCAGAAGAATGAGGGGAAATCTCAGAAACATAAAAGATTATGATGGGAATAGATAAGATAGAAGCAGGGAAGTTGTTTCCAACGGCAGGTGAAACTAGAACTAGCAGGCATAGCATCAAAATAAAGGGGAGCAGATTTAGGACTGAGTTGATGAGGAACTTCTTCATACAAAAAGGGTTGTGAATCTGTGGAATTCCCTGCCCAGTGAAGCAGTTGAGGCTCCCTCAATGAATGTTTTTAAGGCAAGGATAGATACATTTGTGAACAGTAAAAGAATTAAGGGTTTTGGTGAGTGGGCAGTTAAGTGGAGCTAGTCCACAATTGAATAGCGGAACAAGCTTGGGGGGGGCCAGACAGCTGACTCCTGCTCCTAGTTCTTATATAGTTCTAAAAGGTTTACTCCTTATCCTCAAACTATATCCCTAGTTCTGGACTACATTGTGTGCATTCTTTTTGAATCTACCCTGTTAGAATTTTATAAGTCTGAGGAGAGATTGCCCTCTCACTTTTCTAAATTCCAGTGGATATAACTCTAAGCAACTGAGTCTCTCTTCATATGACAGACCTGCCTTCCCAGAATCACAAAATCCTACAGTGCAGATGAGACCCTTTGACCCTGCAAGTCTGCACAAATGCATGAAAGACCCTGACCTGCCCACCTAATCCCACTGGCCAGCACTTGGCCCATAGACTTAAATGTTATGGCGTGTCAAGTATTCATCCAGGTACTTTTTAAAGGATGAGAGGCATCCTGCCTCCACCAGCCTTCCCAGGCAGCGCAGTCCAGACTCTCACCACCCTCTGAATAAAAAAGTTTTTCCTCAGCCAGGTCAGATAATATGATCACTTTCTGTTTTCACCATTGGCTGAGTACCATGAACCTTTTGAAAGGTTAGGATTGTTTGAGGATAAAGACACATGTTCCAGCCTTTTTCTTCTTGTGATAACTGGGAGATCAGTTTTTGCAGGACTGATTTGAAGAACATCTTCAGAGAAGGTCAATGAGGACAAAATTTACATTGGGAAAGGAGCTGGCCATTTTTTTGTAAACCATGCTTATGGTTTAATTCTTGAGAGTATGAAAATAGATAAGTCCCCTGGGCTGGATGGGATTTACCCTAGGATTCTCTGGGAGGCTAGAGAGGAGATTGCAGAGCCTCTGGCTTTGATCTTCATGTCATTAGCTACAGATATAGTGCCGGAAGACTGGAGGATAGCAAATGTTGTCCCCTTGTTCAAGAAGGGGAGTAGAGATCATCCTGGGAATTATAGACCGGTGAGCCTTACTTCTGTTGTGGGCAAAGTTTTGGAAAGGATTGTAAGGGATAGGATTTATAATCATCGAGAGAAATAAGTTGATTAGGGATAGTCAACACGGTTTTGTGAAGGGTAGGTCATGCCTCACAAACCTTATCGAGTTTTTTGAAAAGGTGACCAAAGAGGTGGATAAGGGCAAGGCAGTTGACGTGGTGTATAAGGATTTTAGCAAAGCGTTTCATAAGGTTCCCCATGGTAGGCTATTTCAGAAAATGCAGATGCATGGGATTGAGGGTGATTTAGCAGTTTGGATCAGGGATTGGCGAGCTGATAGAAGACAGAGGGCGGTGGTTGATGGGAAATGTTCATCCTGGAGTTCAGTTACAAGTGGTGCACCTCAGGGATCTGTTTTGGGGCCACTGCTGTTTGTCACTTTTATAAATGACCTAGATGAGGGTGTAGAAGGATGGGTTAGTAAATTTGCTGACGACACCAAAGTTGGAGGAGTTGTAGACAGTGAGGATGGATGTTACAGTTTGCAGAGGGACATAGATAAGCTGCAGCGCTGGGCTGAGAGATGGCAAATGGAGTTTAATGCGGAAAAGTGTGAGGTGACACCTAACCTGCACATCATTAGACTATGGGAGAAGACTGGGGCACCTGGAGAAAGCCCATGCAGACACTGGGAGAATGTGCAAACTCCACACAGTCACCCAAAGCTGGAATTGAACCCAGGTCCATGACACTGTGAGGCAGCAGTTCTAACCACTATGCCACCCCTTTCATAAATCCATGCTGCTTTTGCCTGATTATGCCATTGCTTTTGAAATGCCAAGCCATGAAATCCTTGATAAATGGACTCTAGCAATATCTCCAGTACCAACTTTAGGCTCACTGACCTATAGTTCCCTGTTTCTCTCTACCTCCCTTTTTGAATAGCGGGCTTACATTAGCCACCCTCCAATCTGTAGGAAGTATTCCAGAGTCCAAACAAATTTTGGGAAATGATCACCAATGGATCTACTATTTCCAGGGCCACTTCAGTACTCTGGGATCAAGATTATCAGAACCTGGAGATCAATCTTCCTTCAATCCCATCAATTTCCCCAAAACCATGACTCTATTATTACTGATTTCCTTCAGCTCCTCACAGAAGCTAGTTTCTTTGAGAATTTTTGGCACATTATTCATATCTTCCTTTGTGAAGACTGAAGCAAACTATAATTCAATTCTGTGGCCATTTTTTAATTCCCGGTTACGAATTGTCCCATTTCTGACTGTAAGGGGCCAACATTCGGTTTTGTCAATCTTATTCTCTTTACATGTCTACAGAAACTTTTACAGTTAGTTTCTCTGTTCCTGCTAACTTACTTTCATACTCCACCTTTTTCCTTCTTAATCAACCCCTTGGTCCTTCTTTGCTGAATTTTAAACTGCTCCCAATCTTCAGGTCTATTGTTTTCTCTTGCCAATTGGTAGGCTTCTTCCTTGAATCTGATACTATTTCTAATTGTAAGCCATGGTTTGGCTACAATTCCCTTTCCAGTCTTGCGCCAAACAGGAATTAACAACTTCTGAAGTTCTTTGCTCTTCAAATGCCTGTCATTGTTTGTCCACTGTCTTTCCTTTCAGTAATGTTTCCCAGTCCGTCATAAGATATTGGAGCAGAATTCGGCCATTTGGTCTATCGGGTTTTCTCCGCTATTCGATTATGGCAGCATGTTTCTCATCCCATTTTCCTGCCTTCTCCACGTAACCCTTCAACCCATTACCAATTAAAAATCTGTCTTAACTCCTCCTTAAATTTACTCACTGTCCCAGCAACCACACGCTTTTGGATAGCGAAATCCACAGATTCACAACCATTGATTTGATTTATTATTGTCACATGTATTGGATACAGTGAAAAGTATTGTTCCTTGTGCACTATACAGACAAAGCATACCGTTCATAGAGAGTGTGTGGAATCTAGTCTTATAGTCATAGCTAGGCTGTAGAGAAAGATCAACTTAATATGAGGTAGTCCATTCAAAAGTCTGATGGCAGGAGGGAAAAAGCTGTTCTTCGTCAGTCGGTACGTGACCTCAGACTTTTGTATCTTTTTTCCGATGGCAGAAGGTTGACCTTCTCTTTCTAAACAGTTGTCATGTGTTCGCAAGTAGACTGAACTTTCAGCCAGAAAGTTTCATCATCTGATTTCCTGAAATTTAACAGAAGCACTCACTTGACAGAACACTGAATGGTCCAGCTAGCAGGATTTGATATTCTCACAATGCTTTCTATTGATTTTACAGGAGGACCTTTTGGAACTCGTATTGTTTATAAAGGTGGTTTATTACCTACCCGTCGAACAGCAGTGTCTGGCCCACGACAAGGTACGTATTCTCCATCCAACTGTCTTTTACTTCTGCTGATGACCATTTTCTCCATTTTTGCTTTGCACCTTGTTGAATCTCAGCACATCATAAGCTATGTAAACTAAAAGCACATGGGATTGAACGTAATATCTTGAAATGGATAGAAAGCTGGTCAGCAGATAGGAAGCAAAGAGCTGACATAATTGGGTCTTTTTCAAACTAGCAGTCAGTGACTAGTGGGGCTCTGCATTGATCTGTGCAAGGACCCCAACTGTTCACATTATATATTAATGATCTGGAAGGGGAACTGACTGTATTGTCTCCAAATTTGCAGATGATACAAAGTTGGGTGGGGAGGTGAGCTGTGAGGAGGATGCAGAGATGCTTCAGCGATATTTGGACAGGCTGAGTGTATGGCATCTGCATAATGATGCAGTATAATGTGGATAAATGTGAGATTGTCCACTTTGGCAGCGATAATAAGAAGAGATTATTACTTGAATGGGTGTAAATTGAGAGAGGTGGATACTCAACAAGACCTTGGTGTCCTCATGCATCAGTTGCTGAAAGCAAGCGCGCAGCTACAGCAGGCAGCAAAGAAGGCAAATGTTATTTTGGCCTTCATAGCAAGAGCATTGAGTATAGGGATAGGGATGTTTTGCTGCAATTATACAAGGCATTGGTGAGGTCACACCTGGAGTATTATGTGCAGTTTTGGTGTCCTTATCTGAGGAAGGATGTCCTTGGCGACAGAGGGAGCGCAGTGAAGGTTTACCAGGCTGATTCCTGGGATGGCAGGTCTGTCATATGAGGAGAGACTCAGTTGGTTAGGATTATATTCATTGGAGTTTAGAAGAGTGAGAGGGGAATCTCATAGAATCTTCTAAAATTCTAACAGGGTTAGACAGGATAGATTCAGAAAGAATGTTCCCAATGGTGGGGGAGTCCAGAACTAGGGGTCATGGTGAGAGGATAAGGGGTAAACATTTTAGAACTGAGGTGAGGAGATATCTTCACCCAGAGGGTGGTGAATGTGTGGAATTCACTTCCACAGAAAGCAGTTGAGGACAAAATGTTGTCTGATTTCAAAAAGAAATTAGATATAGCTTTTGGGGCTAAAAGGGTCAAAGGATATAGTGGGAAAGGAGGATCAGGATAATGAATTCGATGTTGATCGAAGGGACTTCAATGTTGTGGCCATTACAGAGACATGGATAGAGCAGGGACAGGAATGGTTGTTGCAGGTTCAGGGGTTCAGATGTTTCAGTCAGAGCAGAGAAGGTGATAGAAGAGGGGGAGGCGTGGCATTGTTAGTCAAGGACAGTATTATGGTGGCAGAAAGGACATTTGATGTGGACCTGTCTATTGAGGTAATATGGGCTGAGATTAGAAACAGGAAAGGAGAGATCACACTGTTGGGCGTTTTTTATAGTCCTCCAAAAAGTTCCAGAGATGAAGAGGAAAGGATTGCAAAGATGATCCTGGATAGGAGCGAAAGTGACAGGGTAGTTGTTATGGGGGACTTTAACTTTACAAATATCGATTGGAAAAGCTATAGTTCAAGCACGTTCGAGGGGTCAGTTTTTGTCCAATGTGTGCAGGAAGGTTTCCTGACACAGTATGTAGATAGGCCAACAAGAGGTGAGGCTACATTGGTTTTGGTACTGGGTAATGAACCAGACCAGGTGTTAGACTTGAAGGTAGGTGAGCACTTTGGTGATAGTGACCACAATTCGGTTACATTTACCTTAGTGATGGAAAGGGATAGGCATATACCAAAGGGCAGAAGTTATAGCTGGGGGAAAGGTAATTATGAGGCTATTGGAGTTGGAGTAGGAAACTGCAGGGGCTGGGAACATCTGAAATGTGGAGCTTATTCAAGGAGCAACTACTGCGAGTCCTTGATAAATATGTACCTGTCAGGCAGAGAGGAAGTGGTCGAGCGAGGGAACCGTGGTGTACTAAGGAAGTTGAATCTCTGGTGAAAAGGAAGAAGGAGGCTTATCTAAAGATGAGACGTGAAGACTCAGTTAGGGCACTGGAGAGTTATAAATTAGCCAGGAAGGAGCTAAAGAGAGAGTTAAGAAGAGCTAGACGAGGACATGAGAAAACTTTGACGGATAGGATCAAGGAGAACTCTAAAGCTTTCTATAGGTATGTCAAGAATAAAAGATTGGCTAGGGCAAGATTAGGGCCAGTCAGAGACAGTAGTGGGAAGTTGTGCATGGAACCTGAAGAGATAAGAGAGGCACTGAATTAGTATTTTTCGTCAGTATTCACGCAGGAAAAAGTCAGTGTAGTCGAGGAGAATACTGAGGTACAGGGTTGTAGACGAGACGGGATTGAGGTACATAAGGAGGAGGTGTTAGCAATTCTTGAGAGTATGAAAATAGATAAGTCCCCTGGGCTGAATGGGATTTACCCTAGGATTCTCTGGGAGGCTAGGGAGGAGTTTGCAGAGCCTTTGGCTTTGATCTTCATGTCGTCATTGGCTACAGGTATAATGCCTGAAGACTGGAGGATAGCAAATGTCCCCTTGTTCAAGAAGGGGAGTAGAGACCATCCTGGGAATTATAGACCAGTGAGCCTTACTTCTGTTGTGGGCAAAGTTTTGGGAAGAATTATAAGGGATAGGATTTATAATCATCTAGAGGGAAATAAATTGATTAGGGATAGTCAACACGGTTTTGTGAAGGGTAGGTCGTGTCTCACAAAGCTTATCGAGTTTTTTGAAAAGGTGACCAAAGAGGTGGATAAGGGTAAGGCAGTTGGCGTGGTGTATATGGATTTTAGCAAAGCATTGATAAGGTTTCCCATGGTAGGCTATTTCAGAAAATGCAGATGCATGGGATTGAGGGTGACTTAGCAGTTTGGATCAGGAATTGGCGAGCTGATAGAAGACAGAGGGTGGTGGTTGATGGGAAATATTCAACCTGGAGTTCAGTTACAAGTGGTGTACCTCAAGGATCTGTTTTGGGGCCACTGCTGTTTGTCATTTTTATAAATGACCGAGATGAGGGTGTAGAAGGATGGGTTAGTAAATTTGCTGACGACATCAAAGTTGGAGGAGTTGTAGACAGTGAGGATGGATGTTACAGTTTGCAGAGGGACATAGATAAGCTGCAGAGCTGGGCCGAGAGGTGGCAGATGGAGTTTAATACGGAAAAGTGAGAGGTGATTCACTTTGGTAAGAGTAACAGGGGTACAGAATATAGGGCTAATGGAAGGACTCTTAGTAGTGTTGACGAGCAGAGAGATCTCAGGGTACATGTGCACAGCTCCTGAAAGTTGGCACCCAGGTTGATAAGGTTGTTAAGAAGGTGAATGGTGTGTTAACTTTTATTGGTAGAGGGATTGAATTTCGGAGCCGTGAGGTCATGTTGCAACTGTGCAAAATTCTGGTACAGCCGCACTTGGAGTATTGCGTATAGTTCTGGTTGCCGCATTATAAGAAAGATGTGGAGGCATTGGAAAGGGTGCAGAGGAGGTTTACCAGGATGTTGCCTGGTATGGTGGGAAGGTCCTATGAGGCGAGACTGAGGGACTTGAGGTTATTTTCGTTAGCGAGAAGAAAGTTACGAGGTAACCTAATTGAGGCATACAAGATGATCAGAGGGTTAGATAGGGTGGACAGTGAGAGCCTTTTACCTCGGATGGTGATGGCTAACACAAGGGGACATAGCTTTAAATTAAGGGTTGGTAATTATAGGACGGATGTCAGAGGTAGGTTCTTTACTTGGAGGGTAGTAAGGCCGTGGAATGCCCTGTCTGTAGCAGTTGTGGACTCGCCAACTTTCAGGGCGTTCAAATGGTCAGTGGATAGGCATATGGATAACATTGGAATAGTTTAGGTTAGAGGGTCATTAGATTGGTTCTACTGGTCGGCGCAACATCGAGGGCCGAAGGGCCTGTACTGCGCTGTAATGTTCCATGTTCTATGAATTCAATGATTAGCCGTTATCAAGATGAATGATGGAGAAGGCTCAAAGGGCTGAATGGCTTTCTACTGCTTCTCATTTCTATGTTTCTATGCCAAGCCAACCCACCAGTTGGCAAGCTGGTAAGATCCTGCCCTATATTTTTTTCTTTGAATTCATAAAAGGCTGAGGGACAAAAACTGCCTGGTGCATTCTCCATGGCATCTTGACCAATAAGTGTCAACTTACAGAACCCCTTTCTCATGCAATATAAATTGGTGCCCCGGCCCCTTGAAATTTGGGATTCTTGATGTCTTCTGCGTTGATGAGTGTAAGATGAAAAGTTTCAATAGCATATGTAATTCTCAAAATTCTGATTTGAGGTTAGATTTTCATGTAATGTAATATATTGGTTATACTCTTCAACCTTTTTACTTTTCACTGCAGTGAAATTTGGAAACGGGACCTCTTTTAGTTCCATCACTAAATTAGGTAAGACTTAGATAAATATTAACTGACTCAGAAGTTGACTTCTGAATCTGTGCTCCAGCCATTCAGTGAGCCAGCAGATTCAGATAGCAACAAAAGTGACCAGGCAAGTACCTGCCCTCATGACGGGCAGGAAAGAAATGAAGTTGAAGCTTTAGAATCAGTGATTGTGTTCAATGGCAGACCAGGTCTTATGGACTGTGTGTTTTACCCATGGTCACCATATCCCTTAAGAACATAAGAACATAAGAAATAGGAGCAGGAGTAGGCCATCTAGCCCCTCGAGCCTGCCCCGCCATTCAATGAGATCATGGCTGATCTGTCGTGTCTCAGTTCCGCATTCCCGCCCTCTCCCCATAAGCCTTAATCCCCTTGCCTATCAAAAACGAATCAACCCGCGTCTTAAATATATTGAGCGAGGCAGCCTCCACCACTTCAACGGGCAGAGAATTCCAGAGATTCACCACCCTTTGAGTGAAGAAGTTCCTCCTCAACTCCGTTCTAAACCGCCCCCCCTTTATCTTGAGGCTGTGCCCCCTAGTCCTCTGTCCTTTCTGAGCGGGAAGAGTCTTTCCACCTCTATCCTATCCATCCCATTCATCATCTTATATGTCTCAATGAGATCTCCCCTCATTCTTCTAAACTCTAACGAGTATAAGGTGCAGATAGGGAAACAGATTCTCGAGAGATGTAGTAATAATAGAGTTGTCGTGATGGGAGACTTCAATTTCCCAAACATCGACTGGAATATCCCTAGGGTAAGGGGTTTGGATGGGGAGGAGTTTGTTAGGTGTGTTCAGGAAGGTTTCCTGACACAGTACGTGGATAAGCCTACGAGGGGAGAGGCTGTGCTTGACCTGGTACTGGCGAATGAACCAGGACAGGTGATGGATCTCTCGGTAGGAGAGCATCTTGGGAATGGTGATCATAATTCTATCTCCTTCACAATTGCATTGGAACGAGATAGGATCAGGCAGGCTAGGAAGGTGTTTGTCTGGAGTAGGGGGAAATACGAAGAAGTCAGGAAGTTACTTGGACAAATAAACTGGAAGGAGGCGTTCTTGGGGAAAAGTACCGAAGGAAGGTGGCAGGTGTTCAAGGAATGTTTGTCTGGAGCTCTGCATGACAACGTTCTGATGAGACAAGGGGGTTTTGGTAGGTCACGGGAACCATGGTGCACGAAAGCTGTGGTGAACCTAGTAAGGAGGAAGAGAAAGGTGTACAAAAGATTCAGGGAACTAGGAGATGTTAAGGACCTTGAGGAGTATAAGGATTGTAGAAGGGAGCTTAAAAGGGAAATTAGGAGAGCCAGAAAGGGTCATGAGAAGGCCTTGGCGGGTAAGATTAAGCAGAATCCCAAGGCCTTCTATAAATATGTGAAAAGTAAAAGGATGAGAAGAGAAGGGATAGGACCTATAAAAGGTGAAGGGGGAAAGGTCTGTGTGGAACCAGAGGAAATGGCAGAGGTGCTTAATGAGTACTTTGCCTCAGTATTCACAGTGGAAACTGATCTGGGAGATTTTGCTACGGTTTTGCAGCAGATGGAAAAGATTGAGTATGTGGATATGAAGGAGGAGGATGTGTTAGAACTTTTGAATTCTATCAAGATAGATAAGTCGCCGGGACCAGATGGGATGTACCCCAGGATACTGTGGGAGGCGAGGGAAGTGATTGCAGAGCCCCTGGCGATGATCTTTGCGTCGTCAATGGAGACGGGAGAGGTTCCGGAAGATTGGAGGATTGCGGATGTAGTTCCTATTTTCAAGAAAGGGAACAGAGATAGCCCAGGAAATTACCGACCGGTGAGTCTGACCTCAGTGGTTGGTAAGCTGATGGAGAGGCTTCTGAGGGACAAGATTTACGAGCATTTGGAGAGGTTTGACATGATCAGAAATAGTCAGCATGGTTTTGTCAAGGGCAGGTCGTGCCTTACGAGCCTGGTTGAGTTCTTCGAAAATGTGACTGAACACATTGACAAAGGAAGTGCAGTGGACGTGGTGTACATGGACTTCAGCAAGGCGTTTGATAAGGTCTCCCATGCAAGACTTCTTGCGAAGGTGAGAGGGCATGGGATCCAAGGGCCTTTGGCCTTGTGGATCCAGACCTGGCTTGCCTGCAGAAGGCAGAGAGTGGTTGTGGATGGGTCTTTTTCGACATGGAGGTCAGTCACCAGTGGAGTGCCCCAGGGATCTGTTCTAGGACCCTTGCTGTTTGTCATTTTCATAAATGACCTAGATGAGGAAGTGGCGGGATGGGTAAGTAAGTTCGCTGATGACACGAAGGTCGGTGGTGTTGTGGATGGTCTGGAAGGATGTCAAAAGTTGCAGCAGGACATAAATAGGATGCAGGACTGGGCGGAGAAGTGGCAGATGGACTTCAACACAGGTAAATGTGTAGTCATCCATTTTGGTAGAACCAATGGGATGAACGAGTACACTATCAAGGGCAGGAGTCTTAGTAGTGTTGAAGAGCAGAAGGATCTTGGGGTCCGGGCCCACAGGACTCTTAAATCGGCCTCGCAGGTGGAAGATGTGGTCAAGAAGGCGTATGGTGTACTGGCCTTCATTAATCGAGGGGTTGAGTTTAGGAATCGGGACGTAATGCTGCAACTTTATAAGACCCTTGTCAGGCTTCATTTGGAGTACTGTGCGCAGTTCTGGTCGCCTCACTATAGGAAGGATGTAGAAGCTCTTGAAAGGGTACAGAGGAGATTTACAAGGATGTTGCCTGGACTGGGAGGCATGCTTTATGAAGATAGGTTGAGGGAGCTGGGACTCTTTTCCCTGGAGAGATGAAGGTTGAGAGGCGACCTGAAAGAAGTTTATAAAATGTTGAGAGGAATAGATAGGGTGGAATCTCAGAGGCTATTTCCCCGGGTTGAAATGGTCGCTTACGAGAGGACACAGATTGAAGGTGTGGGGAGACAAGTACAGAAGTGATGTTAGGGGTAAGTTTTTCACTCAGAGGGTGGTGAGTGAATGGAATCGGCTGCCGTCAGTGGTGGTGGAGGCGAACTCACTGGGGTCTTTTAAAAGACTTCTGGATGAGTATATGGAATTTAATGGGATTGGGGGTTATAGATAGGTCTATAGATTGGTAGGTGTTGATGTGATCGGCGCAACTCGTGGGCCGAAGGGCCTGTTTGTGCTGTAGTGTTCTATGTTCTATGTTCTACAAGCCTAGTTTATTCAGCCTCTCCTCATAGCTCAACCCCCTCAACTCCGGTCCTGGGGATGAGAATTCCAAACTTTCACAACCCACTGAGTGAAGTCAATTCTCCTCATCTCGGTCCTAACTTATTAATCCATTATTCAGAGACTATGGGTGTGATTCTCCCAAAAACGTTCGAAGTGCTGAATTAGAAGGGAAACTAGTGAATATCACAATTGTATTATCATTATATTCCCGAACCTGTGTCCTCTGTTTGAACAGAGGGGAGTATGATAAGATGAAGGTGGAATTGGCAAATGTAGATTGGGGGTGCAGATTGGTTGGTAGGATGGCTGAGGAACAGTGGAGGATTTTTAAGGAGATCTTTTTCGGTACTCAGCAGAAATATATTCTGATGGTAAAGAAGGACTGTAAGAGAAGGGATAACCAGCCGTGGTTACCTAAGGAAATAAAGGAGAGTATTAAATTAAAAGCTGATGCGTTCAGAGTGGCTAAAAATCGTGGGCAATTAGAAGATTGGGAAAGATTTAAAAAACAACAAAGAATGACTAAGAAAGTGATAAAGAAAGGAAAGATAGAGTATGAAGCTAAACGAGCTCTAAATATAAAAAATGATAGTAAAAGTTTTTACAAATACATAAAGAAGAAGAGGCTGGCTAGAGTGAATGTTGGACCCTTGGAGGATGAGAGGGGAAATTTAGTGGTGGGTAACAAGGAAATGGCTAAGACTTTAAATAAGTTTTTTGTGTCGGTCTTCATGGAGGAGAACACAAATAGCTTGCCAAATATTAAAGATAGAAGGATGGGGATGAGGCCCTTAATGCAATTACTGTCACTAGAGAGGTACTGGTTGATAGACTAACGGGACTGAAGGTAGACAAGTCCCCACCACCGAATGGAATACATCCCAGGGTTCTGAAAGAAATGGCAGAGGTGATAGCGGATGCCTTAGTAATTATTTATCAAAATTCACAGGACTCTGGGGAAGTGCTGGAAGATTGGAAAACGGCTAATGTTACGCCGCTGTTTAAAAAAGGTAGCAGACAAAAGGCAGGGAATTATAGGCCGGTTAGCTTGACGTCCGTAGTTGGAACAATGCTAGAATCCGTCATCAAAGAATAAATAGCGAGAAAAGAACGGTTTGATCAAGCAGACGCAGCACGGATTCGTTAAGAGGAAGTCGTGTTTGACGAATTTATTGGAATTCTATGAGGATGTGACTAGTGCGGTAGACAGAGGGGAACCGGTGGAAGTGGTGTTTTTAGATTTCCAGAAGGCGTTTGATAAGGTGCCTCACAAAAGGTTGCTGCAAAAGGTTAGGGTGCACGAAGTTGGGAGTAAGATGTTAGTGTGGATTGAGGATTGGTTGTCTAATAGGAAGCAGAGAGTTGGTATCAGTGGGTGCTATTCTGGTTGGCAGTTGGGTGAATAGTGGAGTGCCGCAGGGATCGGTGCTGGGGCCTCAGCTATTTACCATTTATATAGATGATCTGGAGGAGGGGGTAACAAAATTTGCGGATGACACAAAGATGAGTGGAAAAGCAAATTGCGTGCAAGGCGCGGAAAGTCTGCAGAGAGATCTGGATAGGCTGAGCGAGTGGGCGAGGACCTGGCAGATGTTAGCAAATGTGAGGTTATCCACTTTGGCAGAAATAATAAGAACATGAGAACATAAGAAATAGGAGCAGGAGTAGGCCATCTAGCCCTTCGAGCCTGCCCCGCCATTCAATAAGATCATGGCTGATCTGACGTGGCTCAGTTCCACTTTCCCGCCCTCTCCCCATAACCCTTAATCCCCTCTCTTATCAAGAACCCATCAACCCGCTTCTTAAAAATATTTAGCGAGGCAGCCTCCACCACTTCAACGGGCAGAGAATTCCAGAGATTCACCACCCTTTGAGTGAAGAAGTTCCTCCTCAACTCCATTCTAAACTGCCTCCCCTTTATCTTGAGGCTGTGCCCCCTAGTCCTACTGTCTTTTTTGAGTGGGAAGAGTCTCTCCACCTCTATCCTATCCATCCCATTCATCATCTTATACGTCTCAATGAGATCTCCCCTCATTCTTCTAAACTCTAACGAGTACAAGCCTAGTTTATTCAGCCTCTCCTCATAGCTCAATCCCCTCAACTCCGGTATCAGCCTAGTAAACCTCCTCTGCACTCCCTCCAGGGCCAAAATATCCTTGCGCAGGTGCGGCGCCCAAAACTGCACACAGTACTCCAGCTGCGGCCTCACCAATGCCCTATACAGCTGCAGCAAGACCTCCCTACTTTTATATTCAATCCCCCTCGCTATGAAGGCCAGCATCCCATTCGCCTTCCTGACCACCTGCTGCACCTGCAAGCTGGGTTTTTGCGACTCATGCACAAGGACCCCGAGGTCCCTCTGCACCGTCGCCTGCTGCAGTTTTTCGCCCCGTAAGTAATAGTCCTTCCTACCATTCTTCCTACCAAAGTGGACCACCTCACACTTGCCAACATTAAATTCCATTTGCCATTTCCTGGCCCATTCGCCCAGCCTATCTAGATCCTTTTGCAGACTCTCCACAACCTCCGCACAATTTGCCTTTCCCCCAATCTTGGTGTCATCAGCAAATTTCGACACCCTGCACTCGGTTCCCTCCTCCAGATCATCTATATAAATGGTAAATAGCTGAGGCCCCAGCACCGACCCCTGGGGCACCCCACTAGTCACCAACCGCCAATCCGAATAGCACCCATTGACCCCCACTCTCTGCCTCCTATTTGACAACCAATCCTCTATCCACGCTAACACCCTACCCCCAACTCCATGTCCCCTGACCTTCTGCAATAACCTCTTGTGAGGTACCTTGTCAAACGCCTTCTGAAAATCCAGAAAGACCACATCCACCGGCTCTCCTCTATCCACTGCCCTAGACACATCCTCATAGAACTCCAGTAAATTTGTCAGACACGACTTCCCTTTAATGAAACCATGTTGCGTCCGCCCTATCAAGCAATTCCCTTCAAGATGCCTCGCAATTTCCTCCTTAATGACGGATTCTAACATTTTACCTACCACAGACGTTAAACTAACCGGCCTATAATTCCCCGCCTTTTGCCTGGCACCCTTCTTAAACAACGGCGTAACATTAGCCGTTTTCCAATCTTCCGGCACTTCCCCGGAATCCAGTGACGTCTGGAAAATAACCACCAAGGCATCCACTATAACCTCCGCCATTTCTTTCAGAACCCTCGGATGCATTCCATCCGGTCCTGGGGACTTGTCCACAATCAGCCCCTACAGTCTGTCGAGCACAACCTCTCTAGTAACAGTAATGTCATTAAGACCCTCCATTCCTACCACCTTTCCATCGCTAACACCCGGCAAATTATTCACGTCCTCCTCCGTGAAGACAGAAACAAAAAAGTTATTCAAGACCTTAGCCATATCCCCATCCCCTACCACTAGCTCCCCTTTCTCATCCTCTAAAGGACCAACGTTCACCCTAGCCAGCCTCTTCCTTTTTATATATTTATAAAACCTCTTGCTATCCTTTTTTATATTAAGTGCTAGCCCAGCCTCATAGCTTCTCCGACCCTCCTTTGTCAACTTCTTTGTCAATCTTTGTTGACATTTAAACCTTTCCCAATCCTCTTCTCGCCCACTGCTCTTAGCTACTCTAAATTCCTCCGTTTTTAATTTAACACTTTCCTTCACCTCCTTCGTTATCCACGGCTTATTACCTCTCTTCCTACTGTCCTTTTTAACCATCGGAATAAATTTCCGCTGAGCACCAAGAAAGATCTCCTTAAAGATCCTCCACTGCTCCTCAGCAGACCTACCTTCCAACGCACTCCCCCAGTCCACATTCGCCAATTCTTCTCTCATCCTACCATACTCCCCTCTATTCAAACAAAGGACGCGTGTCCAGGAACCCACTTTCTCCTCCTCCATCTGCACCAGAAACTCCACCATACAATGATCACTCTCTCCAAGAGGATCCTTCACCGCAGGGTCCCTAATTCTACCCGCCTCATTACATAGCACCAGATCCAAGATAGCTCGCTCCCTCGTCGGCTCCAACACACACTGTTCAAGGAAATTATCCCGGCAGCATTCCAAGAACTCCTCCTCGAGCCCACCTCGTCCAACATGGGTCGACCAATCAATATGCAGATTGAAATCTCCCATAACTACTGCCGTCCCATTCCTGCACGCCGCACTTATTTGCGTGTTAACAGCCCGCCCCACCTCCAGATCATTATTCGGGGGCCTATAGACGACACCCACCAGCGTCTTCCTCCCTTTGCTGTTCCTAATCTCCACCCACAACGATTCCACGTTCTGCTCTTTGGCTCCGATATCATCCCTTGCTACCACCTTGATGCTATCCTTAATCAGCAGAGCTACGCCACCCCCTCCTTCCTCCTGCCTATCCTTCCTAAACACTTGATAGCCCTGTACATTCATCTCCCAGTCCCTGTCACCTTGCAGCCACGTCTCTGTAATGGCCACCAGATCGTATCCATTTGTGTCAATCTGCGCCACCAGCTCATCCACTTTATTCCGAATGCTTCGTGCATTCAGATAAAGCGCTTTCATCCCAGCCTTCACCTGGACCCTATTTGCCGTAACGCCACCAATTGGGACATCCTTGGCCTCTTCCCTTACCTGTACCCTATCCTTAACTTCAGACCTCGTGGCGTCACCTACCCTCGCACCCTCCCCCCCCCTAATTAGTTTAATGCCCTGTCTACAGTCCTCTTTACTCGATTCGCCAACACTCTGGTCCCAGCACGATTCAGACCAACCCCATCCTGCCCGAACAAGTCCCACCTACCCCAATACTGGTGCCAATGCCCCATAAATTCGAACCCATTCCTCCCACACCAATCCCTGAGCCACCCATTCACTTCCTTTATCCTGTCAACCCTACGCCCGTCTGCACTCAGTTCAGGCAGTAGCCCAGAGACGACCACCTTGTCGGTTCTACTTTTTAATTCCATTCCCAGCTTCTCATACTCCCTCCCCAGATCCTCAGTCCGCACTTTGCCTACGTCGCCGGCACCCACATGTACTACAACGACCGGGTTCTCACCCTCCCACTCCAGGTTCCTCTGCAGCCCAGCTGCGACATCCTGTACCCGAGCACCAGGCAGACAACACACCCTTCTGTGAACTATGAGGAGAGGCTGAATAAACTCGGCTTGTACTCGTTAGAGTTTAGAAGAATGAGGGGAGATCTCATTGAGACATATAAGATGATGAATGGGATGGATAGGATAGAGGTGGAGAGGCTCTTCCTGCTCAGAAAGGACAGTAGGACTAGAGGGCACAGCCTCAAGATAAAGGGGGGGGGGGCGGTTTAGAACAGAGTTGAGGAGGAACTTCTTCACTCAAAGGATGGTGAATCTCTAGAATTCTGTGCCTGTTGAAGTGGTGGAGGCTGCCTCGCTAAATATATTTAAGATGCGGGTTGATAGGTTTTTGATAGGCAAGGGGATTAAGGGTTATGGGGAGAGGGTGGGAATGTGGAACTGAGACACGACAGATCAGCCATGATCTTATTGAATGGCTGGGCAGGCTCGAGGGGCTAGATGGCCTACTCCTGCTCCTATTTCTTATGTTCTTATGTTCTTACCCACAGAAGACAGAGAGTGGTTGTGGATGGGTCTTTTTCTGCATAGAACATTACAGTGCAGAACAGGCCCTTCGGCCCACGATGTTGCACCGACTAATTAAAAAAAAGGAATGACCCTCTAACCTAAACCAATCCCTTTCCATCCATAAACCTATCCACGGACCTCTTAAACGCCCCCAAACTAGGCGCATCTACAACTGCAGCAGGCAGGGCATTCCATTCCCCCACCACCCTCTGGGTAAAGAACCTACCTCTGACATCCGTCCTATAACTACCACCCCTTAATTTATATGTCCCCTCATGCTAGCTTTCTCCATCCGAGGAAAAAGGCTATCACTGTCCACCCTATCTAAACCTCTAATCATCTTGTATGTTTCAATAAGGTCTCCTCTTAGCCACCTTCTTTCCAACGAAAACAACCCCAAATCCCTCAGTCTCTCCTCATAGGACCTTCCCTCCATACCAGGCAACATCCTGGTAAACCTCCTCTGCACCCTCTCCAATGCCTCCACATGCTTCCTATGATGTGGGGACCGGAACTGCACACAATACTCCAAGTGCAGCCGCACCAGAGTTTTGTACAGTTGCAACATGACGTTGCAGCTCCTAAATTCAATCCCCCTACCAATAAACGCCAAGACACCGTATGCCTTCCTAACTACCTTATCTACTTGATTCCCAACTTTCAGGGATCTATGTACACATACACCTAGATCCCTCTGTTCATCAACACTATTCAGAGTCCTACCGTTAGCAAGGTCTAAAGTTAAGGAGACGGTACAGGTAAGGGAAGAGGCCGAGGATGTCCCAACAATAGAGGGAGTAGGGGGCGTGAGTATGGTTGGTGGCGTTACGGCACATAGGGTCCAGGTGAAGGCTGGGATGAAAGCGCTTTATCTGAATGCACGAAGCATTCGGAATAAAGTGGATGAGTTGGTGGCGCAGATCGACACAAATGGATACGATCTGGTGGCCATTACAGAGACGTGGCTGCAGGGTGACAGGGACTGGGAGCTGAATGTACAGGGCTATCAAGTGTTTGGGAAGGATAGGCAGGAGGGAAAAGGGGGGGGCGTAGCTCTGCTGATTAAGGATAGCATCACGGTGGTAGCAAGGGATGATATTGGAGCCAAGGAGCAGAGGGTGGAATCGTTGTGGGTGGAGATTAGGAACAGCAAAGGGAGGAAGACGCTGGTGGGTGTCGTCTATAGGCCCCCGAATAATGATCTGGAGGTGGGGCGGGCTGTTAACGCGCAAATAAGTGCGGCGTGCAGGAATGGGACGGCTGTAGTTATGGGGGATTTCAATCTGCATATTGATTGGTCGACCCATGTTGGATGCAGGGGGCTCGAGGAAGAGTTCTTGGAATGCTGCCGGGATAGTTTCCTCGAACAGTGTGTGTTGGAGCCGACGAGGGAGCGAGCTATCTTGGATCTGGTGCTATGTAATGAGGCGGGTAGAATTAGGGACCTTGTGGTGAAGGATTCTCTTGGGGAGAGTGATCATTGTATGGTGGAGTTTCTGGTGCAGATGGAGGAGGAGAAAGTGGGTTCCCGGACACGCGTCCTCTGTTTGAATAGAGGGGAGTATGGTAGGATGAGAGAAGAATTGGCGAATGTGGACTGGGGGAGCGCGTTGGAGGGAAGGTCTGTTGAGGAGCAGTGGAGGATCTTTAAGGAGATCTTTCTTGGTGCTCAGCGGAAATTTATTCCGATGGTCAAAAAGGATAGTAGGAAGAGAGGTAATAAGCCATGGATAACGAAGGAGGTGAAGGAAAGTGTTAAATTAAAAGCGGAGGAATTTAGAGTAGCTAAGAGTAGTGGGCGAGATGAGGATTGGGAGAGGTTTAAATGTCAACAAAGATTGACAAAGAAGTTGATAAAGAAGGGTAGGAGAAACTATGAAGCTGGGCTAGCGCTTAATATAAAAAAGGATAGCAAGAGTTTTTATAAATATATAAAAAGGAAGAGGCTGGCTAGGGTGAATGTTGGTCCTTTAGAGGATGAGAAAGGGGACCTAGTGGTAGGGGATGAGGATATGGCTAAGGTATTGAATAACTTTTTTGTTTCTGTCTTCACAGAGGAGGACGTGAATAATTTGCCGGGTGTTAGCGATGGAAAGGTGGTAGGACTGGAGGGTCTTAATGACATTACTGTTACTAGAGAGGCGGTGCTCGACAGACTGGAGGGGCTGATTGTGGACAAGTCCCCAGGACCGGATGGAATGCATCCGAGGGTTCTTAAAGAAATGGCGGAGGTGATAGTGGATGCATTGGTGGTTATTTTCCAGACGTTGCTGGATTCCGGGGAAGTGCCGGATGATTGGAAAGCGGCTAATGTTACGTCGTTGTTTAAGAAGGGTGCCAGGCAAAAGGCGGGGAATTATAGGCCGGTTAGTTTAACATCTGTGGTAGGTAAAATGTTAGAATCTGTCATTAAGGAGGAAATTGCGAGGCATCTTGAAGGGAATTGCTTGATAGAGCAGACGCAGCACGGTTTCATTAAAGGGAAGTCGTGTCTGACAAATTTACTGGAGTTCTATGAGGATGTGTCTAGGGCGGTGGATAGAGGAGAGCCGGTGGATGTGGTCTTTCTAGATTTTCAGAAGGCATTTGACAAAGTACCTCACAAGAGGTTATTGCAGAAGGTCGAAGGACATGGAGTTGGGGGTAGGGTGTCAGCGTGGATAGAGGATTGGTTGTCAAATAGGAGGCAGAGAGTGGGGGTCAATGGGTGCTATTCGGATTGGCGGATGGTGACTAGTGGAGTGCCCCAAGGGACGGTGCTGGGGCCTCAGCTTTTTACCATTTATATAGATGATCTGGAGGAGGGAACCGAGTGTAGGGTGTCGAAATTTGCTGATGACACCAAGATTGGGGGAAAGGCAAATTGTGCGGAGGTTGTGGAGAGTCTGCAGAAGGATCTAGATAGGCTGGCCGAATGGGCCAGGAAATGGCAAATGGAATTTAATGTTGGCAAGTGTGAGGTGGTCCACTTTGGTAGGAAGAATAGAACATAGAACATTACAGCGCAGAACAGGCCCTTCGGCCCACGATGTTGCGCCGACCAGTTAAAAAAAAAACAACAATGACCCACTAACCTAAACCAATCCCTTTTCGTCCATAAACCTGTCCACAGACCTCTTAAACGCCCCCAAACTAGGCGCATTTACAACTGCAGCAGGCAGGGCATTCCAATCCCTCACCACCCTCTGGGTAAAGAACCTACCCCTGACATCTGTCCTATAACTACCCCCCCTTAGTTTAAAGCCATGCCCCCTCGTGCTAGATTTTTCCATCAGAGGAAAAAGGCTATCACTATCCACCCTATCTAAACCTCTAATCATCTTATATGTTTCAATAAGATCCCCTCTTAGCCGACTTCTTTCCAGCGAAAACAACCCCAAATCCCTCAGCCTCTCCTCACAGGATCTCCCCTCCATACCAGGCAACATCCTGGTAAACCTCCTCTGCACCCTCTCCAAAGCCTCCACATCCTTCCTGTAATGTGGGGACCAGAACGGCACACAATACTCCAAGTGCGGCCGCACCAGAGTTGTGTACAGTTGCAACATAACGCTACGACTCCTAAATTCAATCCCCCTACCAATAAACGCCAAGACACTGTATGCCTTCTTAACAACCTTATCTACTTGATTCCCAACTTTCAGGGATCTATGTACACATACACCTAGATCCCTCTGCTCCTCCACACTATTCAAAGTCTTCCCGTTAGCCCTATACTCAACACATCTGTTATTCCTACCAAAGTGAATTACCTCACATTTCTCTGCATTAAACTCCATCCGCCACCTCTCGGCCCAGCTCTGCAACCTGTCTAAGTCTTCCTGCAAACTATGACACCCTTCCTCACTATCTACCACACCTCCGACTTTGGTGTCATCAGCAAATTTACTGATCCACCCAACTATACCCTCATCCAGATCATTAATAAAAATCACAAACAGCAGTGGCCCCAACACAGATCCCTGAGGCACACCACTCGTAACCGAACTCCATGATGAATATTTACCATCAACCACTACCCTCTGTCTCCTATCCGCTAGCCAATTCCTAATCCAGTTCCCTAGATCACCCCCAATCCCATACATCTGCATTTTGTGCAGAAGCCTACCATGGTGAACCTTATCAAACGCCTTACTAAAATCCATATACACCACGTCCACTGCCTTACCCCCATCCACCTCTTTGGTCACTTTCTCAAAAAACTCAATAAGGTTAGTAAGGCACGACCTACCCGCCACAAAACCATGCTGACTATCTCCAATCAATTCATTACTCTCCAAATAACTATAAATCCTATCCCTAATAATTTTTTCCAAAACCTTGCCCACAACAGAAGTGAGACTCACCGGTGTATAATTCCCGGGGAAGTCTCTGTTCCCCTTCTTAAACAATGGGACAACATTCGCTAACCTCCAATCATCTGGTACTATACCAGAGGCCAACGACGACCTGAAGATCAGAGCCAGAGGCTCTGCAATCACTTCTCTTGCCTCCCAGAGAATCCTGGGGTAAATCCCAGGAATGGTAGGAAGGACTATCACTTACGGGGCGAAAAACTGCAGCAGGCGATGGTGCAGAGGGACCTCGGGGTCCTTGTGCATGAGTCGCAAAAACCCAGCTTGCAGGTGCAGCAGGTGGTCAGGAAGGCGAATGGGATGCTGGCCTTCATAGCGAGGGGGATTGAATATAAAAGTAGGGAGGTCTTGCTGCAGCTGTATAGGGCATTGGTGAGGCCGCAGCTGGAGTACTGTGTGCAGTTTTGGGCGCCGCACCTGCGCAAAGATATTTTGGCCTTGGAGGGAATGCACAGGAGGTTTACTAGGCTGATACCGGAGTTGAGGGGATTGAGCTATGAGGAGAGGCTGAATAAACTAGGCTTGTACTCGTTAGAGTTTAGAAGAATGAGGGGAGATCTCATTGAGACGTATAAGATGATGAATGGGATGGACAGGATAGAGGTGGAGAGACTCTTCCCGCTCAAAAAAGACAGTAGGACTAGGGGGCACAGCCTCAAGATAAAGGGGGGGCGGTTTAGAACGGAGTTGAGGAGGAACTTCTTCACTCAAAGGGTGGTGAATCTCTGGAATTCTCTGCCCGTTGAAGTGGTGGAGGCTGCCTCGCTAAATATTTTTAAGACGCGGGTTGATGGGTTTTTGATAAGAGAGGAGATTAAGGGTTATGGGGAGAAAGCGGGAAAGTGGAACTGAGCCACGACAGATCAGCCATGATCTTATTGAATGGCGGGGCAGGCTCGAAGGGCTAGATGGCCTACTCCTGCTCCTATTTCTTATGTTCTTATGCTATTCCTGCCAAAGTGAATTACCTCACACTTTTCTGCATTAAACTCCATCTGCCACCTCTTGGCCCAGCTCTGCAACTTGTCCAAGTCTCTCTGTAAACTATGACACCCCTCTTCACTATCTACCACTCCTCCGACTTTGGTGTCATCAGCAAATTTACTGATCCACCCAACTATACCCTCATCCAGATCATTAATAAAAATTACAAACAGCAGTGGCCGCAAAACAGATCCCTGAGGCACACCACTTGTAACTGAACTCCATGACGAATACTTTCCATCAACCACACCCTCTGTCTCCTATCTGCTAGCCAATTCCTGATCCAATTAACTAAATCACCCCCAATCCCATACATCTGCATTTTCTGCAGAAGCCTTCCATGGTGAACCTTATCAAACGCCTTACTAAAGTCCATATATACCACGTCAACTGCCTTACCCCCATCCACCTCTTTGGTCACTTTTTCAAAAAACTCAATAAGGTTAGTAAGGCACGACCTACCCTTCACAAAACCATGCTGACTATCTCCAATCAATTCATTACTCTCTAAATAACTATAAATCCTATCCCTAATAATTTTTTCTAATACTTTGCCCACAACAGAAGTAAGACTCACCGGTCTATAATTCCTGGGGAAGTCTCTATTCCCCTTCTTAAACAATGGGACAACATTCGCTATCCTCCAATCCTCTGACACTATACCTGTGACCAACGATGACCTGAAGATCAGAGCCAGAGGCTCTGCAATCGCCTCTTGCCTCCCAGAGAATCCTAGGGTAAATCCCGTCCGGCCCAGGGGACTTATCTATTTTCAAACCCTCAAGAATATCTAGCACATCCTCCTTATCAACTGCAATACTATCCAGTTTACAACCCTGTAACCCAGTGTTCTCCACAGCTACATTTATGTCTCCCTGCGTGAATACCGAAGAGAAATATTGGTTCAATGCCTCTCCAATCTCCTCCGGTTCCACACATAACTTCCCACTGCTGTCTCTGACTGGCCCTAATCTTGCCCTAACCAATCTTCTGTTCTTAACATATCTATAGAACGCCTTAGGATTCTCCTTAATCCTATCAGCCAAAGTCTTCTCGTGTCCTCTTTTAGCTCTTCTTAACTCACTCTTTAACTCCCTCCTAGCCAATCTAAAGCTTTCCAGTGCACTACTTGAGCCCTCAAGTCTCATCCTGACATAAGCCTCCTTTTTCCTTTTAACCAGCGAAACAACTTTTTTAGTGCACCACGGTTCCCTTGCTCGACCATTTCCTCCTTGCCTGACAGGGACATACACATCAAGGACTTGCAGTCGCTACTCCTTGAAAAAACTCCACATTTCGGACGTTCCCAGCCCCTGTAGTCTCCTAGTCCAACCTATGCTTCCTAATTCTCTCCTAATAGCCTCATAATTACCCTTCCCCCAGCTAAAAGTACTGACCCGAGGTTCATGCCTATCCCTTTCCATCACTAAGGTGAACGTAACCGAATTGTGGTCGCTATCACCAAAATGCACCCCAACTTCCAAGTCTGACACCTGGTCTGGCTCATTTCCCAGCACCAAATCCAATATAGCCTCACCTCTAGTTGGTCTATCTACATACTGAGTCAAAAAACCTTCCTGCACGCTTTGTGTAAAAACTGACCCCTCTAATGAGCTAGAGCTATAACTATTCCAATCAATATTAGTAAAGTTAAAGTCTCCCATAACAATTACCCTATTACTTTCACTCCTATCCAGGATCGTCTCCGCAATCCTTTCCTCAACCTCTCTAGAACTTTTAGGAGGTCTGTAAAAGACTCCCAACAGGGTGACCTCTCCTCTCCTGTTTCTAATCTCAGCCCATACTACCTCAACAGACAAGTCCTCATCAAACTTCTTTTCTGACACTGTGATACAGTCCTTGACTAATAATGCTATCCCTCCCCCCCTTCTACCCCCTTCTCTACTCCGACTGAAGCATTTGAACCCCGGAACCTGCAATAACCATTCCTGCCCCTGCTCTATCCATGTCTCTGAAATGGCCACAACATCAAAGTTCCAGGTACTGATCCACGCTGCAAGTTCATCCACCTTATTGCGAATACTCCTCGCATTAAAGTATACGCATTTCAAACCATGCTCTGCTCCACCCCCACGATGCCGTGCATTGCAGTCCCCATCTATGCCCCCCTCACTTTCATCCCTGCTACTCAGGATCCCACCCCCCTCTGAATCAGTTTAAACCCCCCCTGCATAGCCTTTGCAAATTTTCCCCCCAAGATATTGGTTCCCCTCTGATTCAGGTGTAGACCATCACTCTTGTAGAGGTCCCACCTTCCCCAGAATGAGCCCCGATTGTTCTAGAACCTGAACCCCTCCCTCCTGCACCATCCCCTCAGCCACGAGTTCAAACTTTCCCTCTCCCTGTTCCATTCTAAACTATCCCGTGGCACAGGCAAGAGTCCCGAGATAACCACTCTGTCTGACTTGGCCTTAAGTTTCCACCCCAACTCCATAAATTTCTGCTTAATATCCCCTTCCCTTATCCTCCCTCTGTCATGCGTCCCCACATGAACTATGACTTGGGGCTGACTCCCCTCTCCCCTAAGAGTCCTGAACACCCTTTCTGAAACATCCCGGACCCCAGCCCCTGGGAGGCAACACACCAGCCCTGAGTCCCTACCATTACTGCTGACTCTCCTATCTGTCCCCCTAACTATGGAGTCCCCAATCACCAGGCCCAATCTTTTACTTCCCCTATCCACCTGAGCCTTCACAACAGGCTCACCTCCAGATACCTGCTCCCTTTGGCTATCTCCAGTTGATTCCTCCAGTTGATTGTCCTTTACCTTATCTGCCAAAGCAACCTTGTTACCCCTTTTTTTCCCTCCTGATTTATCTCTTAACTCAACTCCTATGCCCCCTATACTCTTCACCCCTATACTCTTCACCCCTATACCCTATACTTGATCCCAGCTGCCTATGCATGCCATGTGCCTCCTTCTTCTTCTTGCCCCAAAATCCTGAGTCATCCAGGGTTCCCTCCTTTTCCAGCCTTGCCCTTCTCTCTAAGAGGAATATGCTTACCTTGAAAGCCTCCCAGTTACCAGATGTCCCTTTGCCTATCAACAGACTCTCCCAATGAACCTTTGAAAGTTTGTGTCCAATAACATCAAATTGGCCTTGCCCCAATTTAGAATTTTAACTTTTGGCCAGACCTATTGTTCTCCATAGCTATCCTGAAACTAATAGATTAAATTGACTAAACAAAATTGACTGAATTGTTTGTACCCCTCTGAACACCATAGACGCAGCTCAGTGAGCCAATGATGATAGCTTTTTTTTAATCCTTTCATAAGATGTGAATGTCTCAATGCCGCAAGTTTGCTCGGACATTTTAGAGTTAAGGGTCAATCACATTGTTATGGATCTGAAAACACATGTACACCAGACTAGGTAATAAATTTCTGCTTAATATCCCCTTCCCTTATCCTCCCTATGTCATGTGTCCCCACATGAACTATGACTTGGAGCTGACTCCCCTCTCCCCTAAGAGTCCTGAACACCCTCTCTGAAACATCCCGGACCCCAGCCCCGGGAGACAATTCCCTCCCAGAAGGACAAAGAGCTGTCACAGAGGCAAGTACTGTTGTCTCACAGTGCCAGAGGCGCAGGTACAACTCCTGGCTTGGGTCTCTGTGCAGAAAATCTGTGTCTGCATTGTTTCCTCTAGCTGCTCCCTGGTTGGATTGTCAACTTAATGTACCAAAAAAGCCCTCCTGGACACATCTAACAAATTCATCTCTCTGCGAACCCCTGGTTGTAAGGGATTCCCAGTCAATATGAGGGAAGTTAAAATATTGGAAAAAACAGTACAATACTATAAAAAGTACATTATGAAAAGTGACTTCAAACAGATCTCAAACTTCCAGACAGCTGCAAAATTTCAAAATTGAGAAATTATGAGTATAACCACAAGGAATGTGTGTCTGGAGCTCTGAATGACAACGTTCCGATGAGACGAGGGGGTTTTGGTGGGTCGAGGGAACCGTGGTGCACAAAGGATGTGTTGAACCTAGTCAGGAAGAAAAGGAAGGTGTACAAGAGGTTCAGGGAATTAGGAGATGTTAAAGATCTTGAGGAGTATAAGGACTGTAGGAGGGAACTTAAAAGGGAAATTAGGAGAGCCAGAAGGGGTCATGAGAAGACCTTGGCGAGTAAGATTAAGGAGAATCCCAAGGCCTTCTATAAATATGTGAAAGGTAAAAGGATAAGAAGAGAAGGGATAGGACCGATAAAAGGTGAGGGGGGAAAGGTTTGTGTGGAACCAGAAGAAATGGCGGAGGTGCTTAACGAGTGCTTCGCCTCAGTATTCACGGTGGAAGCCGATCTGGGAGATTTTGTTATGGATTTGCAGCAGATGGAAAGGATTGAGTACGTGAATATTAAGGAGGAGGATGTGTTGGAACTTTTGAATTCTATCAAGGTAGATAAGTCGCCGGGACCAGATGGGATGTACCCCAGGATACTGTGGGAGGCGAGGGAAGAGATTGCAGAGCCCCTGGCGATGATCTTTGCGTCGTCAATGGAGACGGGAGAGGTTCCAGAGGATTGGAGGATTGCGGATGTAGTTCCTATTTTTAAGAAAGGGAACAGAGATAGCCCGGGAAATTACCGACCGGTGAGTCTGACCTCAGTGGTTGGTAAGCTGATGGAGAGGCTTCTGAGGGACAAGATTTACGAACATTTGGAGAGGTTTGACATGATCAGGAATAGTCAGCATGGATTTGTCAAGGGCAGGTCGTGCCTTACAAGCCTAGTTGAGTTCTTCGATAATGTGACTGAACACATTGACGAAGGAAGTGCCGTGGACGTAGTGTACATGGACTTCAGCAAGGCGTTTGATAAGGTCCCCCATGCAAGACTTCTTGAGAAGGTGAGAGGGCATGGGATCCAAGGGCCTTTGGCCTTGTGGATCCAGAACTGGCTTGCCTGCAGAAGGCAGAGAGTGGTTGTGGATGGGGCTTTTTCTGAATGGAGGTCAGTCACCAGCGGAGTGCCTCAAGGATCTGTTCTGGGACCCTTGTTGTTTGTCATTTTCATAAATGACCTGGATGAGGAAGTGGAGGGATGGGTAAGTAAGTTCGCTGATGACACGAAGGTCGGTGGTGTTGTGGATGATCTGGAAGGATGGCAAAAGTTGCAGCAGGACATAGATAGGATGCAGGACTGGGCGGAGAAGTGGCAGATGGACTTCAACGCGGATAAATGTGTTGTCGTCCATTTTGGCAGAACCAACGGGATGAACGAGTACACTATTAAGGGCAGAAGTCTGAGTAGTGTTGAGGAGCAGAAGGATCTTGGGGTCCGGGTCCACAGGACTCTTAAATCGGCCTCGCAGGTGGAGGAGGTGGTCAAGAAGGCGTATGGTGTACTGGCCTTCATTAATCGAGGGATTGAGTTTAGGAGTCGGGAGGTAATGCTGGAACTTTATAAGACCCTTGTCAGGCCTCATTTGGAGTATTGTGCGCAGTTCTGGTCGCCTCACTATAGGAAAGATGTAGAAGCTATTGAAAGGGTGCAGAGGAGATTTACAAGGATGTTGCCTGGACTGGGAGGCATGCCTTATGAAGTTAGGTTGAGGGAGCTGGGACTCTTTTCCCTGGAGAGACGAAGGTTGAGAGGCGACCTGATAGAAGTTTACAAAATGTTGAGAGGAATAGATAGGGTGGACTCTCAGAGGCTATTTCCCCGGTTTGAAATGGTCGCTACGAGAGGACACAGATTTAAGGTGCGGGGAGGGAGGTTCAGAAGTGATGTTAGGGGTAAGTTTTTCACTCAGAGGGTGGTGAGTGAATGGAATCGGCTGCCGTCAGTGGTGGTGGAGGCGAACTCGCTGGGGTCTTTTAAAAGACTTCTGGATGAGTATATGGGGTTTAATGAGATTGAGGGTTATAGATAGGTCTGTAGGTTGGTAGGTGATGTGGTCGGCGCAACTTGTGGGCCGAAGGGCCTGTTTGTGCTGTAGTGTTCTATGTTCTATGTTCTATGTTCTAACTCCCCTGCTTTCCAGTATCTGACTACACAGCTACTCCTCATTGGACATTAGTGAACCAGCTGGGTTTTTACAAGAATTGACGCTAAGTTTTCCTAATATCTAAATGGATACAAAATTGGCTTCTTGACAGAAACCAGAGGGTGGTTGTAGAGAGTTGTTTTTTCAAACTGGCGGCCTGTGACCAGCGATGTGCCTCAGGGATCAGGGCTGGGCCCACTGTTATTTGTCATTTATATTAATGATTTGGATTTGAATATAGGAGCATGATTAGTAAGTTAGCAGATGACTTACTAACCATTGGTGGCATAGTGGACAGCGAAGAAAGTTATCTCCAATTGCAGTGGGATCTTGATCAATTGGGCCAGTGGGCTGACGAATGGCAGGTGGAGTTTAATTTAGATAAATGTGAGGTGATGCATTTTGGTAGATTGAACCAGGGCCGGACTTACCCAGTTAATGGTAGGGTGTTGGGGGGAGTTACAGAACAAAGAGATCTAGGGGTACAGGTTCATAGCTCCTTGAAAGTGGAGTCACGGGTGGACAGAGTGGTGAAGAAGGCATTCGCATGCTTAGTTTCATTAGTCAGAACATTGAGTACAGGAGTTGGGACGTCTTGTTGAAGTTGTACAAGACATTGGTAAGGCCACACTTGGAATACTGTGTGCAATTCTGGTCATCCTATTATAGAAAGATATTATTAAACTAGAAAGAGTGCGGAAAAGATTTACTAGATGCTACCAGGACTTGATGGATTGAGTTACAAGGAGAGGCTGGATAGACTGGGACTTTTTTCTCTGGAGCTTAGGAGGCTGAGGGGTGACTTTTAGAGGTCTATAAAATAATGAGGGGCACAGACAAGGTAGATAGTCAATATCTTTTCCCAAAGGTTGAGGAGTCTAAAACTAGAGGGCATAGGTTTAAGGTGAGGGAGAGAGATACAAAAGTGTCCGAAGAGCCAATTTTTTCACACAGAGGGTGGTGAGTGTCTGGAACAAGCTGCCAGAGGTAATAGTAGATGTGGGTACAATTTTATCTTTTGAAAAGCATTTAGATAGTTACATGGGTACGATGGCAATAGAGGGATATGGGCCAAATGTGGGTAATTGGGATTAGCCTAGAGGCTTTAAAAAAAGGGCGGCATGGACAAGTTGGACTGAGGGGCCTGTTTCCATGCTGTAAACTTCTATGACTCTATGACCTCCATGACTCTAATAACTTTGGAAATATGTTACTTATGGCTTATTTATTATCATCACTAATTTGTATCTTTTCAGTTCCCACTAACCCACAGGTCAAGCAAGGCAGAAATACCTCAAAAGCTGCCCCCTCAGGAGTAATGATCTCATGTGCACACACAGGTAAGAAAGTTCAAACACAAACAAAAGGAAATGGTTGTAAAGATAGTGGATGCGTTGCTTGTAACATTTCAAAATTCCCTAAATTCAGGATTGGAAAACCTCAAATATCACACTGTTCAAGGAAGGAAGGAGACGTAAGGCAGGAAACTCTAGGCCAGCTATACATCTGCCATTGGGAAAATATTGAAATCAGTTCAGAGGAGATAATATCAGGACATTTAGAAAATCAGAATACAGTCAGACAGAATTGATCGGGTTTTCTGAATGGAAAAGCATATTTGACAAATTTGTTTGAGATTTTTGAGGAAGTAGCAAGCAGGGCAAATTAAGAGAAAGCTGTAGATGTTGTGTACTTGGATTACCAAAGACCTTCAGTAAGGTGCTGAATAAAAAGTTCGGAGAAGATAAGAGAACATGGTCTAGGGGGATTCAGACGGATCAAAGATTGTCTAAACAAGAGGCTAGAGCCAGTCAGATAAATGTGTAATCTGCAGGTTGGCAAACTGTAACCAGAGGAGTGCCAGAGGGATTAATACTGGGGCCTTAACTACTGACAATTTATATTTGTCTCTTGGATGAAGGAAGCTACTGGACGTAGTCTAAATTTACTGACAATACAAAGGGAGGTAGGAAAGCAAGGTGTGAGGAAAGAAGAGTCTTGTTGGATTCAAGACATGAATTCTGTTTCTCTTTCCACAGATGCTGCCAGACCTGCTGAGTTTTTCCAAAACTTTGACCAGTGTCTTACCGCCCTGCCCATCATGGGATTCGGAGTGGGCAAGGTGCAGACAGTGAGAAGGTTTGTTGACCTTGGCGGGATTTTAAGGTTTCATGATGAGCGAGGCCATAAAATCCCACCCATTCTGTTTTTATTTCAGATCTTTAATGTCCATGGTATTTTGCTTTTATCCTGGAGCACCATGCACAATTTTGCTCTCCTTACATGCGGAATGGAGTGGAAGCGGGTCAGGAAATAATTCATTAGCCCATTCCTGGGGTGAAAGGATGTGTTAAGAGGAGAGGTTGAACATGATGGGCTGATACACATGCGAATTTTGAAGAATGAGACCTGACTATATTGAAACATAAGATTCACAGTGTCACTGCTGATGGTACTGCCTCATGCACAGAAAATCCAAGGTCTGTGGTGTGAGGGTTGGATGGCGAGTGTTCACATGAGATTCAGTGCATCGGTGAAAGAAGTGTGAAGTAACAATGACAGGACATGTGTCATAGAAAACAAAGAACAAAGAAGATTACAGCCCAGGAACAGGCCCTTCGATCCTCCAACCATGCTGCCTGACTGAACTAAAACACCCTACCCTTCCGGGGACCATATCCCTCTCTTCCCATCCTATTCATGTATTTGTCAAGACACCCCTTAAAAGTCACTATCGTTTCTGCTTCCAATACCTCCACTGGCCACAAGTTCCAGGCACCCACCACTCTGTGTAAAGTACTTGTCTCACACATCTCCTTTAAACCTTGTCCCTCGCACCTTAAATATATGTCCCCTAGTAACTGACTCTTCACTCTGGGAAAAAGCCACTATCCACTCAGACTACCCACTCTGTCCATGCCTCTCATAATCTTGTCGATTCCTGTCAGGTTGCCCCTCAACCTCCACAGTTCCAGTGACAACAAACCAACTTTCTCCAACCTCTCCTCATAGCTAATGCCCTCCATACCAGGCAACACCCTGGTAAATCTTTTCTGTACCCTCTCCAAAGCCTCCACATCCTTCTGGTAGTGTGGTGACTAGAATTGAACACTATATTCCAAGTGCGGCCTCACTAAGGTTCGATAAAGCTGCAACATGACTTGCCAATTTTTAAACTCAGTGCCCCGGCCGATGAAGGCAAGCATGCCGTATGCCTTCTTGACTACCTTCTCCACCTGCATTGCCACTTTCAATGACCTGTGTACCTGTACACCCAGATCCCTCTGCCTATCAATACTCGAAAGTGTTCTGCCATTTACTGTGTATTTCCCATCTGTATTAGACCTTCCAAAATACATTATCTCACATTTTCCAGATTAAACGCCATCTGCCATCTCTCCGCCCAAGCCTCCAACTGACCTATATCCTGCTGTATCCTCTGATGGTCCTCATCGCCATCCGCAAATCCACCAAACTTTGTGTCTTCAACAAACTTACGAATCAAACCAGTTACATTTTCTTCCAAATCATTTATATATATATTACAAACAGCAAAGGTCCCAGCACTGATACCTGAGGAGCAACACTTGTCACAGTCCTCCAGTCAGAAACACACCTGTCTACTGCTACCCTCTGTCTTCTATAGAACACAGAACATAGAAAACTACTGCGCGGTACAGGCCCTTCGGTGCCGGACAGTCAGCCTGAAGTCTATCTCACCTACACTATTCCAATTTCATCCATATGTTTATCCAATCACCATTTAAATGTGCTTAAAGTTGGCGAGTCCACTACTGTTGCAGGCAGGGCATTCCAAGTCCTTACTATTCTCTGATCGAAGGACCTACCTCTGACATTTGTCCTATATCTGTCACCCTTCAATTTAAAGCTATGTGCCCTCATGCTAGCCATCCCCATCCGAGCAAAAAGGCTCTCACTGTCCACCCTATCTAATCCTCTGATCATCTTGTATGCCTCTATTAAGTCACCTCTTAACCTTCTTCTCTCTAACAAAACAGCCTCAAGTCCCTCAGCCTTTCCTCGTAAGACCTTCCCACCATACCAGGCAACATCCTGGTAAACCTCCTTTGCACCCTTTCCAATGCTTCCACATCTTTCTTATAATGCGGCAACCAGAACTGTACGCAATACTCCAAGTGCGGCCGCACCAGAGTTTTGTACAGTTGTAACATGACCTCACGGCTCCGAAACTCAATCCCTTTATCAATAAAAGCTAACACACCGTACGCCTTCTTAACAACCTGGGTGCCAACTTTCAGGGAGCTATGCACATGTACCCCAAGAATTCTGCTCATCCACACTACCAAGTATCTTACCATTAGCGCAGTATTCAGTATTCCTGTTACTCCTTCCAAAGTGAATCACCTCACACTTTTCCACATTAAGCTCCATTTGCCACCTCTTAGCCCAGCTCTGCAGCTTATCTATGTCCCTCTGTAACCTGAAACATCCATCCACACTATCCACAACTCCACCGAGTTTAGTGTCATCTGCAAATTTACTAACCCATCCTTCTACACCCTCAACCAGGTCCAGGTCATTTATAAAAATGACAAACAGCAGTGGCCCCAAAACAGATCCTTGTGGTACACCACTAGTAACTGAACTCCAGAATGAACATTTCCCATTAACCATCCCCCTCTATCTTCTTACAGCTAGCCAATTGCTGATCCAAGCCACTAAATCACCCTCAATCCCATGCCTCCGTATTTTCTGCAATAGCTTACCATGGGGAACCTTATCAAACGCTTTACTGAAATCCATATACACCACATCAACTGCTTTACCCTCATCCACCTCTTTGGTCACCTTCTCAAAGAACTCAATAAGGTTTGTGAGCATGACCTACCCTTCACAAAACCGTGCTGACCATCCCTAATCAAATTATTCCTTTCTAGATGATTATATATTCTATCTCTTATAATCCTTTCCAAAACTTTGCCCACAACAGAAGTAAGGCTCACTGGTCTATAATTACCAGGGTTGTCTCTACTCCCCTTCTTGAACAAGGGGGCAACATTTGCTACCCTCTAGTCTTCTGGCACTATTCCTGTAGACAATGAGGGCCTAAAGATCAAAGCCAAAGGCTCTACAATCTCCTCCTTAGCCTGCTAGAGAATCCGAGGATTCATCCAGCCCAGGGGACTTATCTATTTTCACACTTTCCAGAATTGCTAACACCGTCTCCTTATGAACCTCAATCCTGTCTCATCTAATAACCTGTTGACCGAGCCAGTTTTGTATCCACCTTGCCAGTTCACCTCTGATCCCACGCAACTTCATCTTCTGCAGCTATCTGCCATGAGGGACCTTGTCAAAGGCCTTACTGAAGTCCATGTAGACAACATCCACTGCCCTACCCTCATCAGTCAACTTCATCACTTCCTCGAAAATCTCGATCAAGTTAGTGAGACATGACCAAACTGCAGGATCTCATCACTCTTCCTACCTATGCCATTCATACCAATATGTGCCTTGACCTCTAGCTATTCACCCTCTCCCTTCAGAATGCTTTCTGTCCTTTCAGAGACACCTGGAACCCTGGCACCAGGGGGGCAACATACTATCCTGAAGTCTCTTTCATCTCCACAGAAGTGTCAATCTATATCCCTAACGATAGAGTCCCCTCTAACTATTGTTCTAGTTCTCTTTGTCCCTCCCTGCTTAAGACACCAGATCTTCCCCTTCCCATTTCTTAGTAGATATTGCTGGGCCAACTTCTCCCAAAATGCACCAGTGAAGTCCCTCAGCCACCTCCACCAGATGCTCTTCTTCCTATTTATCACTGGAGGATGTTGCAGCTGTGGACTGTGTGTGTGTTTTTGGACATGAGGCAATCCAGGACAAACACATCTTTGAAAAGTGCAAGTAGCTAGAGGAGTATGGGTAATCTTTAAGTGCAGAGACTGACTATTGGATAATCTGTAAGTGCAGCGATTGTGCAATGAAAGAGATGGGGAGAAATTCTCAGACACTTTGTTCTAGGAGACAATCACAGCTTTTAGAATAGAAAAGCAGCGAGGGACAGGAAAATCTGATTGTGAGCAAGGCAGATAAAGAGATTGAGCAGACAGTAGAAGAGGACCCTTAGATTGTAAAAGAGTTAAAGATTCTCACAGCCTGGGTGGACAAAGGGTAAGTCTACAGGCTGACTCTGATACGATGGTACAGGAATATGTTCCAGCTGAGATCTCAAACAGGAATGTACTGTGACAGCATTGTGGGGGGGGATCATAGATCATAGAACCCCACAAAGCAGAAAGAGGCCCTTCAGCCCATTGAGTCTGCATCAACCACAATCCCAGCCAGGCCCTACCCCCATATCCCTACATATTTTACCCACTAATCCCTCTAACCTAAGCATCTCAGGACACAAAGGGGCAATTTTAGCATGGCCAATCAACCTAACCTGCACATCTTTGGACTATGGGTGGAAACTGAAGCACTGGGAGGAAACCCACGCAGACACAAGGAGAATGTGCAAACTCCACACAGTCAGTGACCCGAGCCGGGAATCGAACCCAGGTCCCTGGAGCTGTGAAGCAGCAGTGCTAACCACTGTGCTACCATACCGCCCACTGTTGGGATTGACACTTCTTTGCAGCAAAGAGCAAGAATCCAGATGACTGTGTTTTTTGCCTGGTGTCAGTTTCTGGGGCAAATACTTGAAGTTGGAGAGGAGGGGCAGGTCCTCTTGTCGTAGGAGGAGCAGGGTCCTCTTGCTTTGGAAATGTAGATACCAAAGACATAGGCAGAACTATACAACAGGTAAAATAGATGAACCGAGAGCCTGAATTACTGTGTGGAATTGTGATGTTATTGTAATTACAGAGACATGGTTGAAAGAGGGACAGGACTGGCAGCTGAAGATTCGGGAATATTGTTGTTTTAGATGGGACCGAAGGGGAAACAAAAGGGGCGGAGGAGTTGCATGATTAGGGAGCAGATTACAGTTGTGTTGAGGGAGGAGACATTGGAGGGATTGTGTCATGAGGCGTTGTGGGTGGAGCTCAGGAATAGGAAGGGCGAAATCACAATGTTGGGTATGTACTATAAACCTCCTGCAGAAGACAGGAGCAGCTGTGTAGTCAGATACTGAAAAGGTATGAAAAAAAGCAAGGGTAGTTGTGGGTGACTTTTAACTTCCCCCATATTGACTGGGTGGCTTTTAAAGGCCATTTGATTGAAGCGCAGACAGGCGCACCCACATAAAAATAAAACGTAGAACATAGAACACTACAGCACAAACAGGCCCTTCAGCCCACAAGTTGCGCCGATCATATCCCTACCTACCAGGCTGATCTATAACTCTCAATCCCATTAAATCCCATATACTCATCCAGAAGTCTCTTAAAAGACCCCAGCGACTTCACCTCTACCACCACCGATGGTAGCTGATTCCATTCACTCACCACCCTCTGAGCGAAAAACTTACCCCTAACATCTCCTCTGTACCTACTCCCCAGCACCTTAAACCTCTGCCCTCTCATAGCGACCATTTCAGCCCTGGAAAATAGCCTCTGAGAATCCACCCTATCTATACCTCAACATTTTATAAACCTCTATCAGGTCGCCTCTCATCCTTCGTCTCTCCAAGGAGAAAAGACCAAGCTCCCTCAACCTATCTTCATAAGGCATGCCACCCAATCCAGGCAACATCCTTGTAAATCTCCTCTGCACCCTTTCAATAGCTTCCACATCCTTCTTGTAGCGAGGCGACCAGAACTGCGCACAGTACTCCAAGTGGGGCCTGTCAAGGGTCCTATAAAGTTGCAGCATTATCTCACAACTCCTAAACTCAATCCCTCGATTAATGAAGGCCAGTACACCATACGCCTTCTTGACCACATCCTCCGCCTGCGAGGCCGATTTAAGAGTCCTTTGGACCCGGACCCCAAGGTGCTTCTCATCCTCGACACTGTTTAGACTCTTACCCTTGATATTATACTCCTTCATCCCATTGGACCTGCAAAAATGGACCACTACATATTTGTCCGTGTTGAAGTCCATCTGCCACTTCTCCGCCCAGTCTTGCAGCCTATCTACATCTCGCTGCAACTTCTGACATCCCTCCAGACTATCCACAACACCACCAACCTTCGTATTGTCGGCGAGCTTACTAACCCATCCCCCCACTTCCTCATCCAGGTCATTTACGAAAATGACAAACAGCAAGGGTCCGAGAACAGATCAAGGATATATTGGCCTTGGAGGGAGTGCAGAGGAGGTTCACTAGGCTGATACCGGAGATGAAGGGGTTGGCCTATGAAGAGAGACAAAAAGACTGGGTCTGTACTCGTTGGAGTTTAGAAGGATGAGGGGGGATCTTATAGAGACGTATAAGATAATGAAGGGGATGGATAGGGTAGAGGTAGCGGGATTCTTCCCACTTAGAAAGGACAGCAGGACACAGCCTCAAAATAAGGGGGGATGCAGTTTAGATCGGAGTTGAGGAGGAACTTCTTCACTCAAAGGTTGGTGAATCTCTGGAATTCTCTGCCCGTTGAAGTGGTGGAGGCTGCCTCGCTAAATATATTTAAGTCACGGGTAGATAGGTTTTTGATAGAGAAGGGAATTAAGGGTTATGGGGAGAAAGCGGGAAAGTGCAACTGATCCACTTACCAACCACTGAGGTTAGACTCCCCGGTTGGTAATTTCCCGGGCTATCCCTGTTCCCTTTCTTGAAAATAGGAACCACATCCGCAATCCTCCAATCCTCCGGAACCTCTCCCGTCTCCATCAACGACGCAAAGATCATCGCCAGAGGCTCTGCAATCACTTCCCTCACCTCCCACAGTAACCTGGGGTACATCCCATCCGGTCCTGGCCACTTATCTATCTTGATAGAATTTGAAAGTTCCAACACATCGTCTTTCTTAACGTCAACATACTCAATCTTTTCAGACTGCTGCAAACCTGTAGTACAACCTCCCAGATCACTTTCCACCGTGAATACTGAGGCAAAGTATTCATTAAGCACCTCTGCCATTTCTTCCAGTTCCACACAGGCTTTTTCCCCTTCACCTGTTATAGGTCCTATCCCTTTACTTCTCATCCTTTTACTCTTCACATATTTGTAGAACGCCTTAGGATTCTCCTTAATCTTACCCACCAAGGCCTTCTCATGTCCCCTTCTGGCTTCCCTGATTTCCTTTTTAAGCTCCTTTCTACAAGCCTTATACTCCTCTAGATCCTTAACATCTCCTAGCTCTCTGATCCTTTTGTACGCCTTTCTTTTCTTTCTGAAAAGGTTCAATACAACCTTCGTGCACTATGGTTCCCGCGACCTACCAAAACCTGCAGAGTTCCAGACAAACATTCCTTGAAAATCTGCCACTTTCCTTCGGTACTTTTCCCCAAGAACACCTCCTTCCAATTTACTCGTCTAATTTCCTGCCCATTTGGCTTCATATTTCCCCTTACTCCACATAAACACTTTCCTAGTCTGCCTGATCCTATCTCTTTCCAATGCTATTGTGAAGGAGACAGAATTATGATCGCCATCCCCGAGATGCTCTCCCACCGAGAGATCCGACACCTGTCCTGGTTCATTAGCCAGCGCCAGGTCAAGTACAGCCTCTCCTCTCGTCGGCTTATCCACGTACTGTGTCAGGAAATCCTCCTTGAACACACCTAACAAACTCCTCCCCATCCAAACCCTTACCCTAGGGATATTCCAGTCGATGTTTGGGAAATTAAAGTCTCCCATCATGACAACTCCGTTATTCCTACATCTCTCTCGGATCTGTTTCCCTATCTGCACCTCAACTTCCCTGTCACTATTGGGCAGCCTATAGAAAACACCCAGCAAAGTTACCGACCCTTTGCTGTTCCTAACTTCCACCCACAGAGACTCCATAGACAGTCCCTCCACGGCGTCCACCTTCTCTACAGCTGTGACACTATCCCTGATCAACAGTGCCACTCCGCCACCTCTTTTGCCTTCCTCCTGAAACATCTGAATCCCAGCACCTGAAGTACCCAGTCCTGTCCCTGGCCACCACATCACATTCCCAAGCAGCAATCCATGCTCTAAGCTCATCCACTTTATTCACTACACTCCTGGCGTTAAAATACACACACCTCAGACCCTCGGCACTTCCCTTCTCCATCACCCGTCTAACCTCCCTCTCATACTGTCTATAGTCCTTCTCTAATTGCGAGCTAACCTCCTCGCTCTCAGTCACCTCATCTCGATAGAAAATAGGTACAGGAGTAGGTCAGTCAGCCCTCTGAGCCTGCTGCACCACTCTATATCATCATGGCTGATCATGCACTTTCAGTATCCCACTCCCGCTTTCTCTCCAGACCTCTTGATTTCTTTCGCCACAAGGACCACGTCCAGCTCCCTCTTGAACATGTCTAACAAACTGACCCCAACAGCTTTCTGTGGGAGAGAATTACAATTTCCTTCAGAGAATTGAATGAAAAGTTCTTCCTCATCTCAGTCCTGAATGGCTTACGCCTTATTCTTAGACTGTGTCCCCCTGTGCTGCAGCCCCCAACATACACACACACACACACGCACGCAGACACACACATACACAGACACACATACACAGACACACACACACAGACGCACACACAGACACACACACGCAGACACACACATACACAGACACACACAGACACATACGCGCACATACACACACACATGCATACACACACACATGCGCCCACACACACACACACGCATACACAAATACATACACACAGACACACATGCACGCATACACAATGACACACACACACACACATGCGGACGCATGCAAAGACGCACACATGCCCACACACATACACAAAGACACACACACACAGGCACGCACGCGCCCACACACACACGCGCGCACATACACAGACACGCGCACATACACACGCACGCACACACATGCACACACATGCACATGCACACACACAGACATGCACACGCGCACACACACAGACACGTGCACACACACAGACACACACACGTGCACACACAGACACACGCACACGCGCACACACACACATGCACACACATAAACACACACACAAACACACACATACGAAATGTTCTGAGAGAAACAAGTTTTGGTGAAGAGCTGAAGGAAATCAGCATTAGGGAAATGGTTTTGGGGAAATTGCCGGGATTGAAGGTGGATAAATCTCCAGGTGCTGATAATCGTCTATGAAAGAAGTGGCCCTGGAAATAGTAGATTGGTGGTTTTGGAAAGTAACCATTGGTGGTTATTTTCCAAAATCCTTAGACTCTGGAATAGTTCCTACAGATTGGAGGGTAGCTAATGTAAGCCCACTATTCAAAAAGAGAGGTAGAGAAAAACAGGGAACCAAAGACCAGTGAGCCTCACATTGGTACTGGGGAAGTTGCTAGAGGCTATTATCATAACTCGGCATTTGGAAGGCAGTGGAATAATCAGACAAAGTCAGCATGGATTTACAAAAGGGAAATCAAGCCAGGCTCAAGAGCGCACTACCAAGTTCCCACCAACATGTCTCCTGTACCACCAGAGGCCCAAACATCCGAGACTACTGCTGCACAAATATCAGACAAGCCTACCGCTCTATCACCAGCCCACACTCTGGCGAATCAGACCACAAGGCTGTGCTCCTGCTCCCGGCTTACAAGCAAAAACTGAAGCAGAAAAATCCATCAAAGAAAGTTGTGCAGTGTTGGTCTGAGGCTGCTTGGAGTCAGTAGATTGGTCAGTCTTTAAAAATTCTGCGACCAACCTGAACGAGTACGCCACTACAGTAACTGACTTCATTAGTAAGTGTATAGAAGACTGTGCCAAAGAAGCAAATCCACATGTTTCCCAACCAGAAACCACGGATGAACAAGGATATCCACTGCTTGCTGAATTCTAGACCTGTGCCTGTATGTGTGTGTCTTTGTGTATGCGTGCATGTGTGTCTGTGTCTGTGTATTTGTGCATGCGTGTGTGTATGTGGGCACGTGTGTGTGTGTCTTTGTGTATGCGTGTGCGTTTGATGAGGTGCCTCACAGAAGGTTGCTTCAGGGACATGGAGTTGGGGGTAAGGTGTTAGCGTGGATAGAAGATTGGTTGTCTATTAGGAAGCAGAGAGTTGGTATCAGTGGGTGCTATTCTGATTGGCGGTTGGCGACTAGTGGAGTGCCGCAGGGATCGGTGCTGGGGCCTCAGCTATTTACCATTTATATAGATGATCTAGAGGAGGAGGCTGAGTGTAGGGTGATGGAATTTGCTGATGACACGAAGATGAGTGGAAAAGCAAATTGCTTGGAGGGTGTGGAAAGTCTGCAGAGGGATCTGGATAGGCTGAGCGAGTGGGCGAGGACCTGGCAGATGGAGTATCATGTTAGCAACTGTGAGGTTATCCACTTTGGCAGGAATAATAGTAGGAGGGATTACTATTTAAAGGGTGAAAAGCTGCAGCATGCTACGGTGCAGAGGGACCTGAGGGTCCTTGTGCACAAATCGCAAAAACCCAATCTGCAGGTGCAGCAGGTGATCAAGAAGGTGAATGGGATGTTGGCCTTTATAACGAGGGGGATAGAATATAAAAGTAGGGAGGTCTTGCTGCAACTGTACAGGGTACTGGTGAGGCCGCAGCTGGAGTACTGTGTGTCGTTTTGGTCGCCGTACTTGCGCAAGGATATTTTGGCCTTGGAGGGAGTGCAGAGGAGGTTCACTAGGCTGATACTGGAGATGAGGGCGTTGGCCTATGAAGAGAGACTAAATAGACGGGTTTGTACTTGTTGGAGTTTAGAAGGATGAGGGGGGATCTTATAAAGACGTATAAGATAATGAAAGGGATGGATCAGGTAGAGGTAGAGAGATTCTTCCCACTTAGGATGGACAGCAGGACTAGGGGGCACAGCCTCAAGATAAGGGAGGGGCAGTTTAGATCAGAGTTGAGGAGGAACTTCTTCACTCAAAGGGTGGTGAGTCTCTGGAATTCTCTGCCCGTTGAAGTGGTGGAGGCTACTTTGCTAAATATATTTAAGTCACGGGTAGATAGGTTTTTGATAGGGGAATTAAGGGTTCTGAGGAGAAAGCGGGAAAGTGGAACTGATCCACTTCAGATCAGCCATGATCTTATTGAATGGTGGGGCAGGCTCGAAGGGCAAGATGGCCTACTCCTGCTCCTATTTCTTATGTTCTTGTGGTCTGAGTAAGGATAGGTAACAATATCTCCTCTACAATCATCCTCAAAACAAGTGCCCCACAAGACTGTGTTCTCAGCCCCCTACTATACTCCTTATACACCTATGACTGTGTGGCCAAATTCCCCTCCAATTCAATTTTCAAGTTTGCTGATGACACCACCGTAGTGGGTTGGATCTCAAACAATGGTGAGACAGAGTACAAGAATGAGATAGAGAATCTGCTGAACTGGTGCGGTGACAATAATCTCTCCCTCAATGTCAATAAACGAAGGAGATTGTCATCGACTTCAGAAAGTATAGTGGAGGGCATGCCCCGTCGACATCAATGGGGATGAAGTAGAAATGGTCGAGGGCTTCAAGTTTTCAGGTGTCCAGATCATCAACAACCTGTCCTGGTCCCCCCATTCTGATGCTATAGTTAAGAAAGATTGCAACACCTCTACTTTATCAGAAGGCTAAGGAAATTTGGCATATCAGCTACGACTCTCACCAGCTTTTACAGATGCACCATAGAAAGCATTCTTTCTGGTTGTATCACAGCTTGGCAAGTTATGTTGCAGTGTTGCCCCTTAAGTGCCGCAGTCTGTTTTAATCGTTATTCCGTGGACAAATAACTACAAATAGACGTCTTATTAGTACAACCAATATTTATTGAAATCCACACAAACAATAATCACCCATCCAACCAACGATAAGTTATCTTACAGGAAAATACTGAAGTTCAAGTCCAATACAGACCTTGACTTCACTTTGCGTGAATGGCAAGTACCCAAGCAGATATTGGCCTTTATCTGTGCGCTGGTCTCGGTAATCATCTGCGTAGTCTGGTCTTTTGGTCTGGCCTGATACTCTGGCTCTGGTATTCCTTCCTTCCTTCTCGGGTGTGGTGGCTCTCCTCGTGCTGGTTGTCGCTGGTGATGTTCACCGTTGTTGTAGCTTCTTCATGGGGTCAGAGAGAGAGAGAGAGAGATTCTTGGTTGATTCCTTATACCCCGTTGGGGTTCACGCCCTTTTTGGCCATTGCCAATCAATCGATCAGAACTTGATGACTGATCGATAAAGTCCAATCAGTTGCTCCCACATTGATCTCTGGGTGTGTCCCCAATGGCCATGTCTGTAAACGTTGGAGGCACATCGGTCACATACCTCCCTCCCAACTAAGGGGTTATGGCACCCCTTTATCTGATAAACAACCCAGTTTGACCAGAAAGTCCATTTGATCCCGGAGATGACCCATATCCGTCTGGACTGCAGCCTGTCTGTCTGTCTTTTAAACTGCAGCCTGTCATTTCTGGCCACTCTGTGTCCCAGAATGCTTCACAAATCGCCATTTTAGATGGCCCGTTTGGCCACAGCACTTTATAGAACCTTAGTGAGGCCGTACTTGGAATATAGTGTTCAATTCTGTTCGCCACACTACCAGAAGGATGTGGAGGCTTTGGAGAGGGTACAGAAAAGATTTACCAGGATGTTGCCTGTTATGGAGGGCATTGGCTATGAGAAGAGGTTGGAGAAACTTGGTTTGTTCCCACTGGCTCTTGTTCTGCCCAACACTGCAAGAAACTACAAAGGGTCACGAATGAAGCCCAAAAATGAAACAAACCTCCCACTTATTGACTCTGTCTACAGTTCCCGCTGCCTCGGAAAAGCAGCCAGTATAATTAAGGAGCCCATGCACCCTGGACATTCTCTCTTCCGCCTTCTTCCATTGAGTAAAAGATACAAAAGTCTGAGGTCACATGCCAACTGACTCAAGAGCAGCTTCTTCCCTGCTGCCATCAGAACATAAAAACATAAGAAATAGAACAGAGAACGCTACAGCACAAACAGGCCCTTCGGCCCTCAGGTTGCGCCAATCACATCTATACCTACCAAGCCATAGAACTATCTGTAACTCCCAATCCCATTAGATCCCAAATACTCATCCAGAAGTCTTTTAAAAGAGCCCAGCGAGTTCGGCTCTACCACCACCGACGGCAGCCAATTCCACTCACTCACCACCCTCTGAGTGAAAAACTTACCCCTAACATCTCCTCTGTACTTGCTTCCCAGTACTTAAACCTGTGTCGTCTCGTAGCGACCATTTCAGCCCTGGGAAATAGCCTCTGAGAATCCACCCTATCGAATCCTCTCAACATTTTATAAACCTCTATCAGGTCGCCTCTCAACCTTCATCTCTCCAGGGAGAAGAGACCTGGCTCCCTCAAAGTATCTTCATAAGGCATGCTTCCCAATCCAGGCAACATCCTTGTAAATCTCCTCTGCACCCTCTCAATAGCTTCCACAGTTCTCCAAGTGGGGTCCTATAAATTTACAGCATTACGTCCCGACTCCTAAACTCAATCCCTTGATTAATGATGGCCAGTACACCATACGCCTTCTTGACTCCACCCTCCACCTGCGAGGCCGATTTAAGAGTCCTTTGGACCCGGACCCCAAGATCCTTCTGCTCTTCAACCCAGCTAAGACTCCTACCCTTGATATTGTACTCCTGCATCCCATTGGTCCTGCCAAAATGTACCAATACATCTGCCACTTCGCCCAGTCTTGCATCCTATCTATGTCACACTGCAACTTCTGACATCCCTCCAGAGAATCCACAACACCACCAACCTTCATGTTGTCGGCAAACTTACTAATCTATCCCTCCACTTCCTCATCCAGGTCATTTATGAAAATGACAAACAGTAAGGGTCCTAGAACAGATCCCTGGGGCACTCCACTGGTGACCGACCTCCATGCAGAAAAAGACCCATCCACAACGACTCTCTGCCTTCTGCAAGCAAGCCAGTTCTGGATCCACAAGGCCAAAGCCCCTTGAATATCATGCCCTCTCACCTTCCCAAACACCGGAGCAGGAGTAGGTCATCTAGCCCTTCGAGCCTTCCCCGCCGTTCAATAAGATCACGGCTGATCTGAAGTGGATCAGTTCCACTTTGCTGCTTTCTCCCCATAACCCTTAATTCCCCTGTCTATCAAAAACCTATCTATCCGTGACTTAAATATATTTAGCAAGGTAGCCTCCACCACTTCAACGGGCAGAGAATTCCAGAGATTCACCACCCTTTGTCTGAAGAAGTTCCTCCTCAACTCTGATCTAAACTGCACCCCGCCTTATCTTGAGGCTGTGCCCTCTAATCCTGCTATCCTTTCTAAGAGGGAAGAATCACTCTACCTCTACCCTATCCATCCCCTTCATTATCTTATATGTCTCTATAAGATCCTCCCTCATCCTTCTAAACTCGAACGAATACAGACCCAGTCTATTTAGTCTCTCTTCATAGTTCAACCCCCTCATCTCCGGTATCAGCCTAGTGAACCTCCTCTGCACTCCCTCCAAGGCCAAAATATCCTTGCGCAAGTGCAGCGACCAAAACTGCACACACTACTCCAGCTGCGGCCTCACCAGTACCCTGTACAGTTGCAGCAAGACGTCCCTGTTTTTATATTCTATCCCCCTTGCTGTAAAGGCCAGCATCCCATTCGCCTTCTTGATCACCTGCTGCACCTGCAGACTGGGTTTTTACGATTCGTGCACAAGGACCCCCAGGTCCCTCTGCACCGTAGCATGCTGCAGCATTTCACCCTTTAAATAATAATCCCTCCTACTGTTATTTCTGCCAAAGTGGATAACCTCACAGTTGCTAACATTATACTCCATCTGCCAGGTCCTCACCCACTCGCTCAGCCTATCCAGATCCCTCTGCAGACTTTCCACACCCTCCACGCAATTTGCTTTTCCACTCAACTTCGTGTCATCAGCAAATTCCGTCACCCTACACTCAGCCCCCTCCTCTAGATCATCTATATAAATAGTAAATAGTTGAGGCCCCAGCACCGATCCCTGCGGCACTCCACTAGTCACCAACCACCAACCAGAATAGCACCCATTGATACCAACTCTCTGCTTCCTATTAGACAGCCAATCCTCTATCCATGCAACACCTTACCCCCAACTCCGTGCATCCTAACCTTCTGTAGCAACCTTTTGTGAGGCACCTTATCAAACGCCTTTTGGAAATCTAAAAACACTACATCCACTGGTTCCCCTCTGTCTACCGCACTTGTCACATCCTCATAGAAATCCAATAAATTCGTCAAACACGACTTCCCCTTAACAAATCCATGCTGTGTCTGCTCGATCAAACCATTCTTTTCTAGGTGCCTCACTATTTCTTCTTTGATGACGGATTCTAGCATTTTTCCAACTACAGACATTAAACTAACCGGCCTATAATTCCCTGCCTTTTGCCTGCTACTTTTTTTAAACAGCGGCGTAACATTAGCCATTTTCCAATCTCCCGGCACTTCCCCAGAGTCTAGTGAATTTTGATAAATAATTACTAAGGCATCCACTATCACCTCTGCCATTTCTTTCAGAACCCTGGGATGCATTCCATCCAGTCTAGGGGACTTGTCCACCTTCAGCCCCATTAGTCTATCAAGCACCACCTCTCTAGTGACAGTAATAGCATTCAGGCCCTCAACTCCTACCATCCTTCTATCTTTAATATCCGGCAAACTATTCGTGTCCTCCTCCGTGAAGACCGAGGCAAAAAACTTATTTAAAGCCTTAGCCATTTCCTCATCGCCCACCGCTAAATCCCCCCTCTCATCCTCCAAGGGTCCAACATTCACTCTAGCCAGCCTCCTCTTCTTTATATATTTGTAAAAACTTTTACTGTCATTCTTTATATTTAGTGCAAGTTTAGCTTCATACTCTATCCTTCCTTTCTTTATCACCTTCTTAGTCATTCTTTGTTGATTTTCCCAATCTTCTAATTGCCCACTATTTTCAGCCACTCTGAACGCATCAGCTTTTAATTTAATACTCTCCTTTATTTCCTTCGATAACCACGGCTGGTTATCCCTTCTCCTGCAGTCCTTCTTTACCATTGGAATATACTTCTGCTGAGTACCGGAAGAGATCTCCTTAAAAATCCTCCACTGTTCCTCAGCCATCCTACCAACCAATCTGCGCCCCCAATCTACATTCGCCAATTCTGCTCTCATCCTATCAGAGTCCCCTCTGTTCAAACAGTCTGCATATTGTGCAAGAAACAATACATTTCACTGTATACTAATACATGTATTCAAGAAGCAGCTGGATATAACAAGCGAATGGGACCAAAGGTCATGGGCAGAAAGGAGGATTACACTATTGAGTTGGATTATCAGCCATGATTGTAATGAATGGCAGAGTAGGCTCGATGGCCCAATAGCTCCTCCTGCTCCTATCTTCTATGTTTCTATGTGACAATAATAAATCAAATTAATATAGACCAGTGGGCCTAACTTCAGTACGGGGGAGGTTGCTAGAATCCATTGTCAAGGATTTCATAACTCGGCATTTGGAAGGCAGTGGTGTAATCAGACAAGTCAGCATGGATTTAGAAAAGGGGAAATCATGCTTGACAAACTTATTGAAATTCTTTTAGGAGAACTGGTGGATATGATTTGCTTAGACATTCAAAACGTTTTCAAAAAGGTTTTAAGATGTCCCAACTCCTGTATTCAATGCTCTGCCAATCAAATCAATGAACAAAGAACAAAGAAAATTACAGCACAGGAACAGGCCTTTCGGCCCTCTAAGCCTGCACCGACCATGTTGTCCGACTGAACTAAAACCCCCTATCCTTCCGGAGACCATTTTCCTCTATTCCCATCCTGTTCATGTATTTGTCAAGAGGCCCCTTAAAAGTCACAACGTGGCCAAGTTCCGCACACATGAGGATGGTCTCAACAAGGATCTTGGGTTCAAGTCACACTATCTGTAACCCCCGTGACTTGCCTGGGTTTGTAAAACCTCACTGACTGTGCTGTCTGGAGACAATACACATCTCTTTAACCTGTGATCAGTGCTCCTTCCACTCACATTGTCGACCACTTTAGGACTTGAACAGCAGGTTAGGTGTAAAGATTCGCATTCTAATCAGTAATCTCTAAACTGTCTGTGCTTTATATGCTCTGTCTGAGGCCAGAACTCTCCATTCATCTGAAGAAGAGTTTAACCTCGAAAGCTAGTGAGTTTACTATCAAATAAATCGGTTGGACTTAAACCTGGTGTTGTCAGACTTCTTACTGTGTTTACCCCAGTCCAATGCCGGCATCTCCACATCATCGACACTCCCAGTCAACAGGTCCCTCTCTTTTGTGAATACTGATGCAAAGTATTCATTTAGGATCTCCCCTACCTCCTTAAGCTCTAAGCATAATTCCCTTCCTTTGTCCCTGAGAGGTCCGATTTTTTCCCTGACAAATCTTTTGTTCCTAACGTATGAATAAAATGCCATAGGATTCTCCTTAACCCTGTCTGCCAAGAACAGTTCATGACCCCTTTTTGCCCTTCTAACTCCCGTTTGAGTTCTTTCCGACTTTCTCTGTATTCCTCTAGTGCTCTGTCTGTTTTTAGTTGCCTGGACCTAACGTACGCTGCTCTTTTTGATCAGATCCTCAATTTCCCTGGTTCTCCACGGCTCTCGAATCCTACCTTTCCTATCCTTCCCTTGTCTATCAAAAACCTATCTACCCGTGATTTAATATATTTAAGTCACAGGTAGATAGGTTTTTGACAGACAAGGGGATTAAGGGTTATGGGGAGAAAGCGGGAAAGTGGAAATGATCTACTTCAGATCAGCCATGATCTTATTGAATGGCGGGGCAGGCTCGAAGGGCTAGATGGCCTACTCCTGGTCCTATTTCTTATGTTCTTATGTTCCTTTTTACAGGCACACATGCCTGTCCTGCAGCCCTGTCAACTGTCCCTTAAAAGACTCCCACATGCCAGATGTGGATTTACTCTCAAACAGCCTCTCCCAATCAACAGCCACTAATTCCTGCCTAATCCAGCTATAGTTAGCCTTCCCCCAATTCAGCACCTTACCCGTAGGACAACACTGTAGGACAACCTTTGTGTTGTCCGCAAACTTACTAATCATTAGTAAGTTACTAATCATTTATATATCTCTTAAAAACAGCAAAGGTCCCAGCACTGATCCCTGAGGAACACCACTTGTCATAGCTCTCCATTCAGAAACACACCCTTCCACTGCTACCCTCGATCTTCTTTGACCGAGCCAGTTTTGTATCCACCTTGCCAGCTCACCTCTGATCCCAATCGACTTCATCTTCCACACCAGTCTGTCATGAGGGACCTTGTCAAAGGCCTTACAGAAGTCCATGTAGACAACATCCACCGCCCTACCCTCATCAGTCATCTTCGTTACTTCCTCAAAAAACTCGATCAAGTTCATGAAACACGACCTCCCTATCACAAAACGATGTTGCCTCTCACAAAGACATCCACTTATTTCCAAGTGGGAATAAATCCTGTCATGAAGAATCCTCTCCAATAATTTCCCTACCACCGATGTAAGGCTCGCTGGTCTGTAATTACCTGGATTATTCTTGCTACCCTTCTTAAGCAAAGGAATAACATTGACTATTCTCCAATCGTCTAGGAGTGCCTTCTTTACCATTCTGTCCAATTGTGACTCTACTTTCAAGGAGCTATGAACATGTTCACCTAGATCTCTTTGTTCTGTAACTCTCCCCAACGCCCTACCATTAACTGAGTAAGTCCTGCCCTGGTTCAGTCTATCAAAATGCATCACCTCACATTTTTCCAAATTAAATTTCATCTGCCATTTGTCAGCCACAGGCCCAATTGATCAAAATCCATTGCAATCCTACATGACACCAATCTTGGCATCATCTGCAAAGTTACTAATCATGACTCATAAATTCTCATAAGAACATAAGAAATAGGAGCAGGAATAGGCCATCTAGCCCTTCGAGCCTGCCCCACCATTCAATAAGATCACAGCTGATCTGAAGTGGCTCAGTTCCACTTTCCCGCTTTCTCCCCAAACCCTTAATTCCCTTGTCTGTCAAAAACCTATCTTCCCGTGTCTTAAATACATTTAGCGAAGTAGCCTCCACACTTCAATGGGCAGAGAATTCCAGAGATACACCACCCTTTGAGTGAAGAAGTTCCTCCTCAACTCCGTTCTAAACTGCCCCCCTTTATCTTGAGGCTGTGCCCTCTCATCCTGCTGTCCTTTCTGAGTGTGAAGAATCTCTCTACCTCTACCTGATCCATCCCTTTCATTATACGTCTCTATAAGATCCTCCCTCATCCTTCTAAACTCCAACGAGTACAGACCCAGTCTATTTAGTCTTTCTTCATTGTCTAACCCCCTCATCTCCGGTATCAGCCTAGTGAACCTCCTCTGCACTCCCTCCAAGGCCAAAATATCCTTGCGCAAGTGCGGTGACCAAAACTGCACACACTACTCCAGCTGCGGCCTCACCAGTACCCTGTACAGTTTCAGCAAGACCTCCCTGCTTTTATATTCTATCCCCCTCGCTATAAAGGCCAGCATTCCATTCGCCTTCTTGATCACCTGCTGCACCTGCAGACTGGGTTTTTGCGACTCATGCACAAGGACCCCCAGGTCCCTCTGCACCATAGCATGCTGCAGCTTTTCGCCCTTTAAATAATAATCCCTCCTACTATTATTCCTGCCAAAGTGGATAACCCCACAGTTGCTAACATTATACTCCATCTGCCAGGTCCTTGCCCACTCGCTCAGCCTATCCAGATCCCTCTGCAGACTTTCCACACCCTCCGCACAATTTGCTTTTCCACTCATCTTTGTGTCATCAGCAAATTTCGTCACCCTACACTCAGCCCCCTCCTCCAGATCATCTATATAAATGGTAAAGAGCTGAGGCCCCAGCACTGATCCCTGCGGCAATCCACTAGTCACCAACCGCCAGTCAGAATAGCACCCATTGATACCAACTCTCTGCTTCCTATTAGACAACCTATCCTCTATCCACGCTAACACCTTACCCCCAACTCCATGCCCCCTAACCTTCTGAAGCAACCTTTTGTGAGGCACCTTGTCAAACCCCTTTTGAAAATCGAGAAACACCACATCCACTGGTTCCCCTCTATCTACTGCACTAGTCACATCCTCATAGAAATCCAATAAGTTCGTCAAACACAACTTCCCCTTAACGAATCTGTGCCTCGTCTGCTCTATCAAACCATTCTTTTCTAGGTGTCTCGCTATTTCTTCTTTGATGACGGATTCAAGCATTTTTCCAACTACAGACGTTAAACTAACCGGCCTATAATTCCCTGCCTTTTGCCTGCTACCTTTTTTAAACAGCGGCGTAACATTAGCCGTTTTCCAATCTTCTGGCACTTCCCCGGAATCCAGCAAAGTTTGGTTAATAATCACTAAGGCATCCACTATCACCTCTGCCATTTCCTTCAGAACCCTGGGATGCATTCCATCAGGTCCTGGGGACTTGTCCACCATCAGTCCCACTAGTCGATCAAGCACTACCTCTCTCATGACAGTCATCACATTCAGGCCCTCAACTCCTACCATCCTTCTATCTTTAATATCCGGCAAACTATTCGCGTCCTCCTCCGTGAAGACCGAGGCAAAAAACTTTTTTAAGGCCTCAGCCATTTCCTCATCTCCCACCACTAAATCCCCCCTCTCATCCTCCAAGGGTCCAACATTCACTGCACATGATACCCCTGGACATTCGGCTCCCAGTCCCTGTCACCCTGCAATCACATTTCTGTAATGGCCACCAGACCATATCCATTTGTGCTGATCTGTGCCACCAGCTCATTCACTTTGTTCCGAATGCTTCGTGCATTCAGGTAAAGTGACTTTATACCAGCCTTTATCTGTACCCTATTTGAAGGAACGCTCCCAACCTTTCTCATGTCCCCTACTCCTTTTATAATTGGGACATCCTCAACATTTTCCTGCGCCTGTACCCTCTCTTTTACTTCAGACATTGCAATTTCTCCTACCCCTGCACACCCCCCCCCCCCACCCAATTCGTTGAAAGCCCTATCTACAGTCCTAGTTATATGATTCACCAGGACTCTGGTCCCAGCACGGTTCAGACAAAGACCATCCCATCTGAACAGGTCCCACCTGCCCCAATACTGGTGCCAATGCCCCATAAATTCAAACCCATCCCCCCCACACCAATCCCTGTGCCACCCATTCACCTCTTTAATCCTATTTACCCTATGCCCATCTGCATGTGGTTCAGGTAGTAATCCAGAGATAACCACCTTGTCGGTTCTGCTTTTTAACTTGATTCCCAGCTTCTCATACTCCCTCTGCAGATCCTTAGTTCCCATTTTGCCAATGTCATTGGCACCTGCATGTACCACAACAACCGGATTCTTACCCTCCCACTCCAGGTTCCTCTGCAGCCCAGATAAGACATCCTGGACCCAAGCACCAGGCAGACAACACACCCTTCTGTATTCTTTATCATTGTGACAGAAGACAGTGTCTATCCCCTAACCACACTATCCCCAATTACCAAATCATTAATATAAATGACAAATAACAATGGACCCAGCACCAATTCCTGAGGCACACCGCTGGTCACAGGCCTCCAGTTTGAAAAACAACCCTCTACAACCACCACTTCTGCCATTAAGCCAATTTTGTATTCTCTGGGAGGCAAGAGAAGTGATTGCAGAGCCTCTGGCTCTGATCTTCAGGTCGTCGTTGGCCTCTGGTATAGTACCGGAAGGTTGGAGGTTAGCGAATATTGTCCCATTGTTTAAGAAGGGGAACAGAGACTTCCCTGGGAATTATAGACCGGTGAGTCTCACTTCTGTTGTGGGCAAGGTTTTAGAAAAAATTATTAGGGATAGGATTTATAGTTATTTGGAGAGTAATGAATTGATTGGAGATAGTCAGCATGGTTTTGTAGCGGGTAAGTCGTGCCTTACTAACCTTATTGAGTTTTTTGAGAAAGTGACCAAAGAGGTGGATGGGGGTAAGGCAGTTGACGTGGTATATATGGACTTTAGTAAGGCGTTTGATAAGGTTCACCATGGTAGGCTTCTGCAGAAAATGCAGATGTATGGGATTGAGGGTAATCTAGGAAATTGGATCAGGAATTGGCTAGCAGATAGGAGACAGAGGGTGGTGGTTGATGGTAAATATTCGTCATGGAGTTCAGTTACGAGTGGTGTGCCTCAGGGATCTGTTTTCGGGCCACTGCTGTTTGTAATTTTTATTAATGATCTGGATGAGGGTATAGTTGGGTGGATTAGTAAATTTGCTGGTGACACCAAAGTCGGAGGTGTAGTAGATTGTGAGGAAGGGTGTCATAGTTTGCAGGAAGACTTGGACAGGTTGCAGAGCTGGGCCGAGAGGTGGCGGATGGAGTTTAATGCGGAGAAGTGTGAGGTAATTCACTTTGGTAGGAATAACAGATGTGTTGAGTATAGGGCTAACGGGAGGACTTTGAATAGTGTGGATGAACAGAGGGATCTAGGTGTATGTGTACATAGATCCCTGAAAGTTGGAAATCAAGTAGATAGGGTTGTTAAGAAGGCATACGGTGTCTTGGCGTTTATTGGTAGGGGGATTGAATTTAGGAGTCGCAGCGTCATGTTGCAACTGTACACAACTCTGGTGCGGCCGCACTTGGAGTACTGTGTGCAGTTCTGGTCCCCACATTACAGGAAGGATGTGGAGGCTTTGGAGAGGGTGCAGAGGAGGTTTACCAGGATGTTGCCTGGTATGGAGGGGAGATCCTATGAGGAGAGGCTGAGGGATTTGGGGTTGTTTTCGCTGGAAAGAAGGCGGCTAAGAGGGGATCTTATTGAAACATATAAGGTGATTAGAGGTTTAGATAGGGTGGACAGTGATAGCCTTTTTCCTCGGATGGAGAAAGCTAGCACGAGGGACATAGCTTTAAATTAAGGGGGGGTAGTTATAGGACGGATGTCAGGGGTAGGTTCTTTACCCAGAGGGTGGTGAGGGATTGGAATGCCCTGCCTGCTGCAGTTGTAAATGCGCCTAGTTTGGGGGCGTTTAAGAGATCCGTGGATAGGTTTATGGACTAAAAGGGATTGGTTTAGGTTAGTGGGTCATTGTTTTTTAACTGGTCGGCGCAACATCGTGGGCCGAAGGGCCTGTTCTGCGCTGTTATGTTCTATGTTCTAATAGGCTGTGTCACTCTGGATCCCATGAGATTTAACCATATGCAACGACCTGGTAACTTATCAAAGGCCTTGTTAAAGCCCATGCAGATGACGTTGACTACACTGCCCTCATCTACCTTCTTGGTTACCCCTTCAAGAAACTCAATCAAATTTGTGAGACATGATTTTCCACTCACAAAGCCATGTTGACTGTCCCTAATCAGTTCTTGCGTCTCTAAATACCTGTAGGTTCTGTCTCTCAGAATACCCACCACAGATGTGAGGTTCATCGGCCTGTAGTTCCCAAGCTTTTCCCTGCAGCCCTTTTTAAACAAAGGCACAACATTTGCCACTCTCCAATCTTCAGGCACCTCACCTGTGACTATTGATGAATCAAATTTCTCTGCTAGGAGACCTCCTTAGCCTCCCACAATGTCCTGGGAAACACTTCATCAGGTCCCGGGGATTTATTATCTTGATGCCCATTAAGACTTTCAACATCTCCTCCTCTGTGATATGTGCATTCTGGAAGACATCAGTATTTATTTCCCTAACACTCATGCCTTTCTCAACAGTAAATAGAACATAGAGCAGTACAGCACAGTACAGGTTCTGCGGCCTTTGATGTTGTGCCAAGCTTTGTCTGAAACCAAGATCAAGCTATCTCACTCCCTATCATTCTGGTGTGCTCCATGTACCTATCCAATAACTGCTTGAAAGTTCCTAAAGTGTCCGACTCCACTATTGCAGCAGGCAGTCTATTCCACACCCCAACCACTCTCTGAGTAAAGAACCTACCTCGGACGTCCTTCCTACAGTGGGAAGTTATGTGTGGAACCGGAAGAGATTGGAGAGGCACTGAACAAATATTTCTCTTCGTATTCACGCAGGGAGACGTAAATGTAGTTGTGGAGAACACTGGGTTACAGGGTTGTAAACTGGATAGTATTGCAGTTGATAAGGAGGATGTGCTAGATATTCTTGAGGGTTTGAAAATAGATAAGTCCCCTGGGCCGGACAGGATTCACCCTAGGATTCTCTGGGAGGCAAGAGAGGCGATTGCAGAGCCCCTGGCTCTGATCTTCAGGTCGTCGTTGGTCACAGGTATAGTGCCAGAAGATTGGAGGATAGCGAATGTTGTCCGATTGTTTAAGAAGGGGAATAGAGACTTCCCCGGGAATTATAGACCGGTGAGTCTTACTTCTGTTGTGGGCAAAGTATTAGAAAAAATTATTAGGGATAGGATTTATAGTTATTTAGAGAGTAATGTATTGATTGGAGATAGTCAGCACGGTTTTGTGAAGGGTAGGTCGTGCCTTACTAACCTTATTGAGTTTTTTGAAAAAGTGACCAAAGAGGTGGATGGGGGTAAGGCAGTTGACGTGGTGTATATGGACTTTAGTAAGGCGTTTGATAAGGTTCACCATGGAAGGCTTCTGCAGAAAATGCAGATGTATGGGATTGAGGGTGATTTAGTTAATTGGATCAGGAATTGGCTAGCTGATAGAAGACAGAGGGTGGTGGTTGATGGGAAGTATTCGTCATGGAGTTCGGTTACAAGTGGTGTGCCTCAGGGATCTGTTTTGGGGCCACTGCTGTTTGTAATTTTTATAAATGAACTGGATGAGGGTATAGAAGGATGGATTAGTAAATTTGCTGATGACACCAAAGTCGGAGGAGTGGTAGATAGTGAAGAGGGGTATCATAGTTTACAGAGAGACTTGGACAAGTTGCAGAGGTGGGCCGAGAGGTGGCGGATGGAGTTTAATGCGGAAAAGTGTGAGGTAATTCACTTTGGCAGGAATAACAGATGTGTAGAGTATAGGGCTAACGGTAGGACTCTGAATAGTGTTGACGAACAGAGGGATCTAGGTGTATATGTGCATAGATCCCTGAAAATTGGAAATCACGTCGATAAGGTTGTTAGGAAGGCATACGGTGTCTTGGCGTTTATTGGCAGGGGGATTGAATTTAGGAGCCGCAACGTCATGTTGCAACTGTGCAAAACTCTGGTGCGGCCGCACTTGGAGTATTGTGTGCAGTTCTGGTCCCCACATTATAGGAAGGATGTGGAGGCATTGGAGAGGGTGCAGAGGAGGTTTACCAGGATGTTGCCTGGTATGGAGGGGAGGTCCTATGAGGAGAGACTGAGGGATTTGGGGTTGTTTTCATTGGAAAGAAGGCGGCTATGAGGAGACCTTATTGAAACATACAAGATGATTAGAGGTTTAGATAGGGTGGACAGTGATAGTCTTTTTCCTCGGATGGAGAAAGGTAGCACGAGGGGACATAGCTTTAAATTAAGGGGTGGTAGATACAGGACGGATGTCAGAGGTAGGTTCTTTACCCAGAGGGTGGTGAGGGATTGGAATGCCCTGCTTGCTGCAGTTGTAAATGCACCTAGTTTGGGGGCGTGTAAGAGGTCCGTGGATAGGTTTATGGATGGAAAGGGATTGGTTTAGGTTAGAGGGTCATTGCTTTTCTCTTAATTGGTCGGCGCAACATCGTGAGCCAAAGGGCCTGTTCTGTGCTGTAATGTTCTATGTACATCTCCAACTATGAACCTTATAGTTATACCCCTAGTAATAGCTACATCTATCTGAGGAAATAGTCTCTGCATGTCCACTCTATCAATCCCTCTCATCATCTTATAAACCTCTATTAAGTCGCCTCTCATCCTCCTCCACTCTAAGGAGAAAAGCCCCAGCTCCCTCAATCTTCCCTCATAAGACCTACCCTCCAAACCAGGCAGCATCCTGATAAATCTCCTCTGCTCTCTCTCCAATGCTTCCACATCCTTCTTATAGTGAGGTGACCAGAACTGAACATAATATTCCAAATGTGGTATACCAAGGTCCTGTATAGTTGCAGCATAACCCCATGACTCTTCAACTCAAACCCCCTGTTAATAAACGCTAACACGCTATAAGCCTTCTTCACGGCTCTATTCACTTGAGTGGCAACCTTCAGAGATCTGTGGATATGAACCCCAAGATCTCTCTGTTCCTCCACATTCCTCAGAACCCTGCCGTTGACCCTGTAATCCACATTCAAGTTTGTCCTACCAAAATGAATCACCTCACACTTATCAGGGTTAAACTCCATCTGCCACTTTTCGGCCCAGCTCTGCGTCCTATCAATGTCTCTTTGCAGCCTATAACACCTCTCCACCTCATCCACTACTTCACCAATCTTGGTGTCATCAGCAAATTTACTAATCCACCCTTCAGCCCCCTCCTCCAAGTCATTGATAAAAATCACAAAAAGCAGAGGACCCAGCACTGACCCCTGTGGTACACCACTGGTAACTGATCTCCAGTCTGAAAATACTGATGAGGAATATTCATTTATGATCTTGCACATCTCTTGTGGATCTACACATAAATCCTAATTAATGTAATTAAATTAATTTGAATGTCGTCTCATTTTATTTAGGTACGCCTGTTTGGCTGATGGTATCGCTAATACTCATTCTCCTTCTGCTACTTGTGGCATTTTTTGTATTATTATACTATCTGAAGAAAGAGGGTGACAGCACTGATGACATATCCTTTGGATCCAATATCAGTGAGAATAATCCCACTGTCAGGTACAATACAAGTTTCAATTCAATAAATCACCTTTTTCACTGGAAACACAAAGTTTCTTGATACTAATTTCCATTGAATGTATCTGACTTCATATCATAATTGTTCTGTTGTGGCTCTTATGGCATTATCAAGAGAATTCAGACTGTTAGGAACAAAAGGTGATTGAAAGGAGAAATCTGGTGCAGGAATTGAAGTTCTGGGTTGCCCTGAAGCAGTGCTCAGTCCTTATCTGTTTATGATGTGGCTACTCGATGATTCTGCCTGAGAGAGAACTCAAACTTCCGAGGTAATCATTCGTTCTCAGTTTCCACTAATCCCTCAATTCAGGTGATCCTCTTCTGCTCTGCTGTTCTAAAGAGACAGATGCCTGTTCCCTTTTAACTGTGTTAGAAAATAATCATCCCACACTCTGAATAAATATTATACACACAGGTTAGACATTTATAAATCATTGTAGCGATCAATGAATGGAGGAATCTTGGGGCTAACATTTAATATCACATTTCTACTTGAAAGCTTCAACTATGCACATTTCCAGATGGTCTTGCGTGGGATTCTTCCATACAGGCTTGCTGCTCTCCAGGGTCTCTCCTAGACTGTGCCCTATCCATGGACTACAATCCTTACTCAGCGGACAGTGTCACTCTTCAATCTAATGTTGATCCTCTTCTTTCTTGAAGCAACTTACTCTATAATGCATGGCAATGCCATCATCACAATGCAGCAGTCTTATAACTTGACAGCTCTTGCAAAGTCTTGGTTTACCACTTATGAAAGAAATGATCGGAGCAGTTGTTATTTAACTTTAAACTTAAAATACTGGCCAGGTATTTAGTTTAGTATTACAACCAAAGGATAGGAGTTGACTGAAATTCTCTGAAACAAACTTTTGTTTATTTAACACATTTTAACACCAAATGCAAACTGCAAAATGCAAATACAACATTTTCACTCTAACATTTCAACATTAACTCTTAATTGGACCTCTCATGACCTAGTTCAATACAAAGTGGCCAAGTCCATTCCTGATGTCAACTCTTCCACGTGGCTGTTCATTTTCTCTGAAGATTGTTTTCAGGGCACTTTTATGTTGGCTGGTCTCTGAGTTCTTGTGACAAAAAAGACTTACACACATCTCTTTATCCTCAAACTGTCCCAGTCTTCCAGAAAGTCACCTGGCACTCAGCCAATGTTCTAACCAGAAACCAACCACAATGTTTGTTTAACCCAATGGAATTACTCACAAACAACCCCATAATGCTGAGTTTAGATGGCATGTAGGTCACTTTGCCTTAACCCACATCATCATTCTCCAACTCCAGTTCCTTCACTGCTTATTAGCTTCAAAAGATCTCCCAGCTTCTTCTCCCTTTTTCATAGTGTTTGCTTTTTTCTCTTACCTTTGAGGTAGCTGATCCGCTTCTCATTTGATTACTGGTCAAAACCTTTTGGTTTGGTTTGATTCATTATTGTCACGTGTTAACATATAGTACAATACAAAAGTACTTTTTCTTGCACACTGTACAGACAAAGCATACCATTCAAAGAGAAGGAAACGAGAGAATGCAGAATGTAGTGTTACAGCCACAGCTAGGATGTAGAGACCGATCATCGGGAAAGTGATGGAAAGGATCATCAACAGTGCTATCAATCAGCACCTGCTCAGCAATAACCCAGTTTGGGTTTTGCCAGGGTCATTCAGCTTCTGATCTCATTACAGCCCTAGTTCAAACATGGACAAAAAAGATATAAATTCCAGAGGTGACGTGACAGTGACAGCCATAGAACCATAGAAAATGGTTAACTTAATGCAAGGTAAATTCATTCAAAAGTCTGACAGTAGCTCTTCTTGAGTTGGTTGGTACGTGACCACAGATTTTTGTATCTTTTTCCTGATGGAAGAAGGTGGAAGAGAGAATGTCCGGGGTGCGTGGGGTCCTTAATTATGCTGGCTGCTTTGCTGAGGCAGCAGGAATTGTAGACATACTCAATGGATGGGAGGCTGGTTTGCTTGATGGATTGCGCTACATTCACGACCTTCTGTAGTTTCTTGCAGTCTTAGGCAGAGCAGGAGCTATACCAAGCTGTGATATAACCAGAAAGAATGCTTTCTATGGTGCATCTGTAAAAGTTGGTGAGAGTCGTAGCTGACATGCCAAATTTCCTTAATCTGAGAAAGTAGAGGCATTGGTGGGCTTTCTTAATATGGTGTCAGCATGGGGGGTATCAGGATGTTTCTTGATTTTCAGAAGGCGTTTGATAAGGTGCTGCACAAAGCCGCAGCTGGAGTACTGTGTGCAGTTTTGGTCGCCGCACTTACGCAAGGATATTTTGGCCTTGGAGGGAGTACAGAGGAGGTTTACTAGGCTGATACCGGAGTGGAGGGGGTTGAACCATGAGGAGAGGCTGAATAAACTAGGCTTGTACTCGTTAGAGTTTAGAAGAATGAGGGGAGATCTCATTGAGACATATAAGATGATGAATGGGATGGATAGGATAGAGGTGGAGAGACTCTTCCCACTCAGAAAGGACAGCAGGACTAGAGGGCACAGCCTCAAGATAAAGGGGGGGCAGTTTAGAATGGAGTTGAGGAGGAACTTCTTCACTCAAAGGGTGGTGAATCTCTGGAATTCTCTGCCCGTTGAAGTGACGGAGGCTGCCTCGCTAAATATATTTAAGACGCGGGTTGATAGGTTTTTGATAGGCAAGGGGATTAAGGGTTACGGGGAGAGGGCGGGAATGTGGAACTGAGTCACGACAGATCAGCCATGATCTTATTGAATGGCGGGACAGGCTCGAAGGGCTAGATGGCCTACTCCTGCTCCTATTTCTTATGTTCTTATGTTAGGAGAGATTGTTGGTGATCTGGACACTGAAAAACTTGAAACTCTCAACCATTCTCTACTTGCTGTAGTTTTTAATGAAGTTTATCCAACTTTTATCACTCTTACTGCTTCTGCTGTGGCTTGTCTGACATTCTGACTGATTAAACACAGTAAGAAGTCTCACAACACCAGGTTAAAGTCCAATAGGTTTATTTGGTCGTAAACGCCACAAGCTTTCGGAGCGCTGCTCCTTCATCATGTGAGTGGGGAGTTCTGATCACAAACAGTGCATATAAAGGCACACGCTCAGTTTACAGAATAATGACTAGAATGTGAGTATTTACAACTAATCAAGTCTTAAAGGTGCAGACAATGTGAGTGGAGATAGCATTAAGCATAGGTTAAAGAGATGTGTATTGTCTCCAGACAGGACAGTAAGTGAGATGTTGCAAGCCCAGGCGAGTCATGGGGGTTACAGATAATGTAACATGAACCCAAGATCCCGGTTGAGGCCGTCCTCATGTGTGCGGAACTTGGCTATTAGTCTCTGCTCAGCGACTCTGCGCTGAAGGCCGCCTTGGAGAATGCTTACCTGAAGATCAGAGGCCGAATGCCCGTGACCGCTGACGTGTTCACCAACAGGAAGGGAACAGTCTTGTCTAGTGATTGTCAAACAGTAATCCATCTATTGTCGTAGCCTTTGCATGGTCCCCCCAATGTACCATGCCTCGGGACATCCTTTCCTGAAGCGTATCAGGTAGACAACGTTGGCCGAGTTGCAAGAATATGTACCGTGTGCCTGGTGGATGATGTTCTCATGTGAGATGATGGCATCCATGTCGATGATCCGGCATGTCTTGCAGAGGTTGCTGTGGCTATCTCCACTCACATTAACTGCATCTTTAAGATTTGATTAGCTATAAAGACTCACATTCTAATCAGTATTCTGTAAACTGTGTGTGCCTTTATGTGCACTGTTTGTGATCAGAACTCCCCACTCACCTGACAAAGGAGCAGCGCTCCGAAAGCTGGTGGTGTTTGTTACCAAGTAAACCTTTAACCTGGTGTTGTGAGACTACTGTGTTTACCCCGGTCCAACGCCGGCATCTCCACATCATTCTAACTGTTTAGAGCTTTATTGTTTGCTTGTAGTTCATTGCTACAACTTCAGGGAACTTCTCATTATAATAGAAAAACATGGGACACAACTCATTATTGAATTTAGTGCCTCACTTAGTCATTTGGGGTATTTCGATGCCTTTTGAATTCTTACGGTGCCCATATTTTGGGGTTTTTCATTGCTCTCTGAGGATCTTCCAAAACACTCCCCCAATCTCCTAGGGGACTTTTACAGCTTATGCTGGATCTGGCTTTCACTTGGGGGTTGTTACCTCATCTGAGATGCAGTGTTGCCTCTTTCTTGAAGTCTTAATTTCCTCCTTTGAGGTTTTGCATTGCTTCTGAATCTCCTTTTTTAGAGTTACCCTCTGTCTGGGGTTTTCACTGATTTCCCTGTCTCTTGTCCTTTGTTCTTTCTTGTGGTTGTTTCATTTAACGTTGTACAACTTTAAAAACATTATCGCTTTAAGACTGTCAATTTCTTTAGTTGCCACAGCTGCTGTTTCCCTCCGTCTGTGTGTGCTTTTCCCGTGCTTCCAGTGTTTTGGTGGGAAACTACAGCTCCTCCCTTTAGACCCTTTGTAAAGTGTGTGACTTCTCTCTTTCACTGGGGGAATTTTTCTTGAGTGATTACAGTAGCTTTTTTATCTTTCCGGATTGCTGGAGACTCTGTGGTTTTTTTTCCTAAATGAGTCATTTAGTTAATTCCACTCTGATAGATCGACACTGTCCTTTCAGGACTATTATCTCCTTTTAACTTTTTTTTTTAGTAGCTAAAAGATTTCTCATCTGAAAGGGTTCAGACTTCACTGCCTGAAGTCCCTCAGCACAGGGATAATACGCTGCAGGCTAGGTTCAGACTGGGACTGCTTGCTGTTCCTAAATGTTAGTTTCCAATGATTCATGAACAAAGACACCCAAGTCACTTTGAAATGTAACATTTCCAAGCCTCTCACCATTTAAGAAATACTCTGTATTTCTATTTTGCTACCATAACCATCTTCCTTTGTGCTAGGTATGACTGTAACCATTGGAGAGTTCATCCCCCTGATCCACTTTAGTTCCAGGTTTGCTAGGGTCCTTGATGCTGAACTTAACACGTTCTCTCAAATGTTGCTTTTACGTCAAGAACAGTCAGTCTCACCTCATATGTTGAGTTCAGCTCCTTTGGACAAGTTTGAACCAAGAATGCAATGAGGTCAGTCAGTGCGTGACTCTGGTGGAACCCAAAACTGAGCATCAATATGCAGGTTATTGCTGAGCAATTTCCTGTCTTGCCTCCCTCAGTAAGCTGGGATAGATGCCATCTGGCCCTGGGTATTTATCTGCCTTAATGCTTTTTAATACACCTACCACTGTTTCCACATAATTATGACTTGCTCTAGAGGGTTTACATTTTCTCCAAGATGCCATCAATTGACATGTCCCCGCTCCTTTGTGAATACCAATGCAAAGTACTCATTAAGGACCTCACCCACTTACAAACAAAAGAATAAAGAAAATTACAGCACAGGAACAGCCCTTCGACCCTCCAAGCCTGCACCAACCATGCTGCCTGACTAAACTAAAACTCTTTTCTGGGGACTATATGCCTCTATCCTCATCTTATTCATGTATTTGTAAAGACATTCCTTAAAAGTCACGACCGTATCCACATCCATTATCTAGCAACAAGTTCCAGGCACCCACTACTCTCTGTATAAAACCTCTGCCTCATACATCTCCTCTAAATCTTGCCCCTCGCACCTTAAACTTGTGCCCCCTAGTAATTGACTCTTCCACCCTGAGAAAAAGCTTCTGACTATCCACTCTGTCCATGCCCCTCATAATCTCGCAGACTTCTATCAGGATGCCCCTTAACCTCCGTCGTTCCAGTGAGAACAAACCAAGTTTCACCAACCTCTCCTCATAGCTAATGCCTTCCATATCAGGCAACATCCTGGTAAATCTTTTCTGTACCCGCTCTGAAGCCTCCACATCCTTCTGGTAGTGTGGCGACCAGAATTGAACACTATGTTCCAAGTGCAGCTTCACTAAGGTTCTATAAAGCTGCAATATGACTTGCCAATTTTTAAACTCAATGCCCCGACCGATGAAGGCAAGCATGCCGTATGATTCGAGGTTAAATAAGCAGGTAATTCAATTAACTAAATAACAAGTAACAATGACAGGACATGTGTCAGAGAAAACAAAGAACAAAGAAGATTACAGCCCAGGAACAGGCCCTTCGATCCTCCAACACTGAACCAACCATGCTGCCTGACTGAACCAAAACACCCTAAAAATCAACAAAGAATGACTAAGATTGGGAGAGGTTTAAAAATCAACAAAGACTGACTAAGAAGTTGATAAAGAAAGGAAGATAGAGCATGAAGCTAAACTAGCACTCAATATGAAAAAGGACAGTAAGTGTTTTTACAAATATATAAAGAAGAGGAGGCTGGCTAGAGTGAATGTTGGACCCTTAGAGGATGAGAAGGGGGATTTAGTGGTGGGAGATGAGGAAATGGCTGAGGCCTTAAATAAGTTTTTTGCCTCGGTCTTCACGGAGGAGGACGCAAATAGTTTGCCGGATATTAAAGATAGAAGGATGGTAGGAGTTGAGGGCCTGAATGCGATTAATGTCACTAGGGAGGTAGTGCTTGACAGACTTATGGGACTGATGGTGGACAAGTCCCCAGGACCGGATGGAATGCATCCCAGGGATCTGAAGGAAATGGCAGAGGTGATAGTAGACACCTTAGTAATTATTAATCAAACTTTGCTGGATTCCGGGGAAGTGCCGGAAGATTGGAAAACAGCTAATGTTACGCCACTGTTCAAAAAAGGTAGCAGGCAAAAGGCAGGGAATTATAGGCCGGTTAGTTTAACGTCTGTAGTTGGAAAAATGCTTAAATCCATCATCAAAGAAGAAATAGCGAGGCACCGAGAAAAGAATGGTTTGATAGAGCAGACGCAGCACGGATTCATCAAGGGGAGGTCGTGTTTGACAAATTTATTGGATTTCTATGAGGATGTGACTAGTGCGGTAGACAGAGGGGAACTGGTAGATGAGCTGTTTCTCGATTTTCAAAAGGCGTTTGATAAGGTGCCTCATAAAAGGTTGCTTCAGAAGGTTAGGGGGCATGGAGTTGGGGGTAAGGTGTTAGCGTGGATAGAGGATTGGTTGTCTAATAGGAAGCTGAGAGTTGGTATCAATGGGTGCTATTCTGGTTGGCGGTTGGTGACGAGTGGAGTGCCGCAGGGATCGGTGCTGGGGCCTCAGCTATTTACCATTTATATAGATGATCTGGAGGAGGGGGCTGAGTGTAGGGTGACGAAATATGCTGATGACACGAAGATGAGTGGAAAAGCAAATTGTGCAGAGGGTATGGAAAGTCTGCAGAGGGATCTGGATAGGATGAGCGAGTGGGCGAGGACCTGGCAGATGGAGTATAATGTTAGCAAGTGTGAAGTTATCCACTTTGAGAAATAGGAGCAGGAGTAGGCCATCTGGCCCCTCGAGCCTGCCCCGCCATTCAATAAGATCATGGCTGATCTGTCGTGGCTCAGTTCCACTTTCCCGCCCTCTCCCCATAACCCTTAATCCCCTCTCTTATCAAAAACCCATCAACCCGCTTCTTAAAAATATTTAGCGAGGTAGCCTCCACCACTTCAACGGGCAGAGAATTCCAGATATTCACCACCCTTTGAGTGAAGAAGCTCCTCCTCAACTCCGTTCTAAACCACCCCCCCTTTATCTTGAGGCTGTGCCCCCTAGTCCTACTGTCTTTTTTGAGCAGGAAGAGTCTCTCCACCTCTATCCTATCCATCCCATTCATCATCTTATACGTCTCAATGAGATCTCCCCTCATTCTTCTAAACTCTAACGAGTACAAGCCTAGTTTATTCAGCCTCTCCTCATAGCTCAACCCCCTCAACTCCGGTATCAGCCTAGTAAACCTCCTCTGCACTCCCTCCAAGGCCAAAATATACTTGCGCAGGTGCGGCGCCCAAAACTGCACACAGTACTCCAGCTGCGGCCTCACCAATGCCCTATACAGCTGCAGCAAGACCTCCCTACTTTTATATTCAATCCCCCTCGCTATGAAGGCCAGCATCCCATTCGCCTTCCTGGAATAATAGTAGGAGGGATTACTATTTAAAGGGCGAAAAGCTGCAGCATGCTACGGTACAGAGGGATCGGGGGGTCCTTGTGCACGAGTCGCAAAAACCCAGACTGCAGGTTCAGCAGGTGATCAAGAAGGCGAATGGGATAGAACATAGAACACTATAGCACAAACAGGCCCTTCGGCCCACGAGATGTGCCGATCACATCACACCTACCAATCTATATACCTATCTATAACCCCCAATCCTATTAAACCCCATATACTCATCTAGAAGTCTTTTAAAAGACCCCAGCGAGTTCGCCTCCACCACCACTGACGGCAGCCGATTCCATTCACTCACCACCCTCTGAGTGAAAAACTTATCCCTAACATCACTTCTGTACTTCCCTCCCCGCACCTTAAATCTGTGTCCTCTCGTAGCGGCCATTTCAACCCGGGGAAATAGCCTCTGAGATTCCACCCTATCTATTCCTCTCAACATTTTATAAACTTCTATCAGGTCGCCTCTCAACCTTCGTCTTTCCAGGGAAAAGAGTCCCAGCTCCCTCAACCTAACTTCATAAGGCATGCCTCCCAGTCCAGGCATCATCCTTGTAAACCTCCTCTGTACCCTTTCAATAGCTTCTACGTCTTTCCTATAGTGAGGCGACCAGAACTGCGCACAGTACTCCAAATGAGACCTGACAAGGGTCTTATAAAGTTGCAGCATTACCTCCCGACTCCTAAACTCAATCCCTCGATTAATGAAGGCCAGTACACCATACGCCTTCTTGACCACCTCCTCCACCTGCGAGGCCGATTTAAGAGTCCTGTGGACCCGGACCCCAAGATCCTTCTGCTCTTCAACACTACTAAGACTCCTGCCCTTGATAGTGTACTCGTTCATCCCGTTGGTTCTGCCAAAATGAACGACAACACATTTATCCACGTTGAAGTCCATCTGCCACTTCTCCGCCCAGTCCTGCATCCTATTTATGTCCTGCTGCAACTTTTGCCATCCTTCCAGACCATCCACAACACCACCGACCTTCGTGTCATCAGCGAACTTACTTACCCATCCCTCCACTTCCTCATCCAGGTCATTTATGAAAATGACAAACAGCAAGGGTCCTAGAACAGATCCCTGGGGCACTCCACTGGTGACTGACCTCCATTCAGAAAAAGACCCATCCACAACCACTCTCTGCCTTCTGCAGGCAAGCCAGTTCTGGATCCACAAGGCCAAAGGCCCTTGGATCCCATGCCTTCTCACCTTCTCAAGAAGTCTTGCATGGGGGACCTTATCAAACGCCTTGCTGAAGTCCATGTACACCACGTCCACGGCACTTCCTTCGCCAATGTGTTCAGTCACATTATCGAAGAACTCAACTAGGCTCGTAAGGCACGACCTGCCCTTGACAAATCCATGCTGACTATTCCTGATCATGTCAAACCTCTCCAAATGCTCGTAAATCTTGTCCCTCAGAAGCCTCTCCATCAGCTTACCAACCACTGAGGTCAGACTCACCGGTCGGTAATTTCCCGGGCTATCTCTGAACCCTTTCTTGAAAATAGGAACTACATCCGCAATCCTCCAATCTTCCGGAACCTCTCCCGCCTCCATTGACGACGCAAAGATCATCGCCAGGGGCTCTGCAATCTCTTCCCTCGCCTCCCACAGTATCCTGGGGTACATCCCATCTGGTCCCGGCGACTTATCTATCTTGATAGAATTCAAAAGTTCTAACACATCCTCTTCCTTAATATCCACATACTCAATCTTTTCCATCTGCTGCAAATCTGTAGCAAAATCTCCCAGATCAGCTTCCACTGTGAATACTGAGGCAAAGTACTCATTAAGCACCTCTGCCATTTCTTCTGGTTCCACACAGACCTTTCCCCCTTCACCCTTTATAGGTCCTATTCCTTCTCTTCTCATCCTTTTACCTTTCACATATTTATAGAAGGCCTTGGGATTCTCCTTAATCTTACCCGCCAAGGTCTTCTCATGACCCCTTTTGGCTCTCCTAATTTCCCTTTTAAGCTCCCTTCTACAGTCCTTATACTCCTCAAGATCCTTAACCTCTCCTAGTTCCCTGAACCTTTTGTACATCTTCCTTTTCCTCCTGACTAGGTTCAACACAGCCTTCGTGCACCACGGTTCCCGCGACCTACCAAAACCCCCTTGTCTCATCGGAACGTTGTCATGCAGAGCTCCAGACAAACAATCCTTGAATATCCGCCACCTTCCTTCGGTACTTTTCCCTAAGAACGCCTCCTTCCAGTTTATTTGTCCAAGTAACTTCCTGACTTCTTCGTATCTCCCCTTACTCCAGACAAACACCTTCCTAGCCTGCCTGATCCTATGCTGGCCTTTATAGCGAGGGGGATAGAATTTAAAAGCAGGGAGGTCTTGCTGCAACTGTACAGGGTACTGGTGAGGCCGCAGCTGCAGTACTGTGTGCAGTTTTGGTCACTGCACTTGCGCAAGGATATTTTGGCCTTGGAGGGAGTGCAGAGGAGGTTCACTAGGCTGATACCGGAGATGAGAGGGTTAGACTATGAAGAGAGACTGAATAGACTGGGTCTGTACTCGTTGGAATTTAAAAGGATGAGGGGGGATCTTATAGAGACGTATAAGATAATGAAAGGGATGCATAGGGTAGAGGTAGAGAGATTCTTCCCGCTTAGGAAGGATAGCTGGACTGGAGGGCACAGCCTCAAGGTAAGGAGGGGGCAGTTTAGAACGGAGTTGAGGAGGAACTTCTTCACTCAAAGGGTGGTGAATCTCTGGAATTCTCTGCCCGTTGAAGTGGTGGAGGCTACCTCACTAAACATATTTAAGTCACGGGTAAATAGGTTTCTGATAGACAAGGGAATTAAGGGTTATGGGGAGAAAGCGGAAAAGTGGAACTGATCCACTTCAGATCAGCCATGATCTTATTGAATGGCGGGGCAGGCTCGAAGGGCTAGATGGCCTACTCCTGCCCCTATTTCTTATGTTCTTATGTTCACCCTACCCTTCCGGGGACCATATTCCTCTCTTCCCATCCTATTCATGTATTTGTCAAGACACCCCTTAAAAGTCACTATCGTTTCTGCTTCCAATACCTCCACTGGCAACGAGTTCCAGGTACCCACCACTCTGTGTAAAATACTTGTCTCGCACATCTCCTTTAAACCTTGTCCCTCGCACCTTAAATATATGTCCCCTAGTAATTGACTCTTCACTCTGGGAAAAAGCCACTATCCACTCAGACTACCACTCTGTCCATGCCTCTCATAATCTTGTCAATTCCTGTCAGGTTGCCCCTCAACCTCCACAGTTCCAGTGACAACAAACCAACTTTCTCCAACCTCTCCTCATAGCTAATGCCCTCCATACCAGGCAACATCCTGGTAAATCTTTTCTGTACCCTCTCCAAAGCCTCCACATCCTTCTGGTAGTGTGGTGACCAGAATTGAACATTATGTTCCAAGTGCAGCCTCACTAAGGTTCTATAAAGCTGCAACATGACTTGCCAATTTTTAAACTCAATGCCCCGGCCGATGAAGGCAAGCATGCCGTATGCTTTCTTGACTACCTTCTCCACCTGCATTGCCACTTTCAATGACCTGTGTACCTGTACACCCAGATCCCTCTGCCTATCAATACTCGAAAGTGTTCTACCATTTACTGTATATTTCCTATCTGTATTAGATCTTCCAAAATGCATTACCTCACATTTGTCTGGATTAAACTCCATCTGCCATTTCTCCACTCAAGTCTCCAATCGATCTATATCCTGCTGTATCCTCTGATGGTCCTCATCACTATCCGCAAATCCACCAACCTTTGTGTCGTCCTCAAACTTACATCAAACATCTTCCTCCCAATCACTTATATGTATATTACAAACAGCAAAGATCCCAGCACTGATCCCTGAAGAACACCACTTGTCATAGCCCTCCATTCAGATATGCACCCATCCACTGCTACACTTTGTCTTATTTGAGTGAGCCACTTTTGTATCCACTTTGGCAGCTCACCTCTGATCCCATGCAACTTTACCTTCTGCACCAGTCTGCCATGAGGGACTTCGTCAAAGGCCTTACTGAAGTCCTTGTCACCTCCTCGAGAAACTCGATCAAGTTAGTGAGACACGACCTCCCCTTTACAAAACCATGTTGCATCTCGCTAATACGTTCACTTATTTCCAAGTGGAAGCAAATCCTGTCTCGAAGAATCCTCTCCAATAATTTCCCTACCACTGATGTAAGGCTCACCGGTCTATAATTACCTGGATTATTCTTGCTATCCTTCTTAAACAAAGGAACAACATTGGCTATTTCCAATTCTCTGGGACCTCTGGATATAAATTGTCCCATTGGGAAGACGCAGTATGGGTTTATGAAGGGCAGGTCATGTTTGACTAATTTGGTGGAATTCTTTGGGAACATTAGATGTGCAGTGGACAATGGGAAACCTGTGGATAAGGTGTATCTGGATTTCCAAAAGGCATTTGACAAGGTGCCACACCAAAGACTGCTACATAAGATAAAGGTGCATGGTGTATCGGGTAATGTATTAGCATGGAAGACTATTGGTCAACTTACATTTGGAATATTGTCTTCAGTTCTGGTCACCTCACAATAAGAAGGATGTGGAACAATTGGAGAGAGTGCAGAGGAGATTTACCAGGACATTGCCTAGTTTGGAGGGTAGGTCTTATGAGGAAAGGTTGAGGGAACTGGGGCTTTTCTCATTAGAGTGGAGAAGGATGAGAGGCGACTTAATAGAGGTTTATAAGATGATGAGGGGGATAGATAGAGTGGATGTGCAGAGACTATTTCCTCAGATGGATGTAGCTGTTACTCGGGGGCACAATATAAGGTTCATGGTGGGAGGGATGACTGAGGTAGATTCTTTACTCAGAGAGTGGTTGGGATGTGGAATGCACTGCCTGCTGTGATAGTCGGACACTTTAGGAACTTTCAAGCAGTTATTGGATAGGCACATGGAGCACACAGAATGATAGGGTGTGAGATAGCTTGATCTTGGGTTTGGACATGTTGGTAAATGTGAAGTCATCCATTTTAGTTGGAATAACAGCAAAATGGACTATTATTTAAATGGTAAAAAAATTGCAGCAAGCTGCTGTGCAGAGGGACCTGGGTGTCCTTGTGCAGGAATCTCATGGAGATGGTTTGCAAGTGCAGCAGGTAATTAAGAAGGCAAATGGAATTTTGTCCTTCATTGCTAAGAACATAAGAACATAAGAAATAGGAGCAGGAGTAGGCCATCTAGCCCTTCGAGCCTGCCCCACCATTCAATAAGATCATGGCTGATCTGAAGTGGATCAGTTCCACTTTCCCACTTTCTCTCCACAACCCTTAATTCACCTGGCTATCAGAAACCTATCTACCCGCGACTTAAATATATTCAGCAAGGTAGCCTCCACCACTTCAACGGGCAGAGAATTCCAGAGATTCACCACCCTTTGAGTGAAGAAGTTCCTCCTCAACTCCAATCTAAACTGCCCCCCCCCTTATCTTGAGGCTGTGTCCTCTAGTCCTGCTATCCTTTCTAAGCAGGAAGAATCTCTCTACCTCGACCCTATCTATCCCCTTCATTATCTTATATGTCTCTATAAGATCCCCCCTCATCCTTCTAAACTCCAACGAGTACAGACCCAGTCTCTCTTCATAGTCTAACCCTCTCATCTCCGGTATTAGCCCAGTGAACCTTCTCTGCACTCCCTCCAAGGCCAATATATCCTTCCACAAGTGCAGCGATCAAAACTGCACACAGTACTCCAGCTGCGGCCTCACCAGTACCCTGTACAGTTGCATCAAGACCTCCCTGCTTTTATATTCTATCTCCCTCGCTATAAAGGCCAGCATTCTATTCGCCATCCTGATCACCTGCTGCACCTGCAGACTGGGTTTTTGCGACTCATGCACAAGGACCCCCAGGTCCCTCTGCACCGTAGCATGCTGCAGCTTTTCGCCTTTTAAATAATAATCCCTCCTACTCTTATTTCTGCCAAAGTGGATAACCTCACACTTGCTAACATTATACTCCATCTGCCAAGTCCTCGCCCACTACAGATCTCTCTGCAGATTTTCCACACCCTCCTCGCAATTTTCTTTTACACTCATCTTCGTGTCATCAGCAAATTTCGTCACCCTACACTCAGCCCCCTCCTCCAGATCATCTATATAAATGGTAAACAGTTGAGGCCCCAGCACCGATCCCTGCGGCACTCCACTAGTCACCAACCGCCAACCAGAATAGCACCCATTGATACCAACTCTCTGCTTCCTATTAGACAGCCAATCCTCTATCCACGCTAACACCTTACCCCCAACTCCGCGCACCCTAACCTTCTGTAGCAACCTTTTGTGAGGCACCTTATCAAATGCCTTTTGGAAATCTAAAAACACCACATCCACCGGTTCTCCTCTGTCTACCGCACTTGTCACATCCTCATAGAAATCCAATAAATTTGTCAAACATGACTTCCCCTTAACGAATCCGTGCTGTGTCTGCTCGATCAAACCATTCTTTTCTAGATGCCTCGCTATTTCTTCTTTGACGACGGATTCTAGCATTTTTCCAACTACAGACGTTAAACTAACCGGCCTATAATTCCCTGCCTTTTGCCTGCTACCTTTTTTAAACAGCAGCGTAACATTAACCGTTTTCCAATCTTCTGGCACTTCCCCGGAGTCCAGCGAACTTTGATAAATAATTACAAAGGCATCCGCTATCACCTCTGCCATCAGGTATAGGTTCAGGTATAGTGCTGGAAGACTGGAGGATAGCAAATGTTGTCCCCTTGATCAAGAAGGGGAGTCAAGACCATCCTGGGAATTATAGACGAGTGAGCCTTATTTCTGTTGTGGTCAAAGTTTTGGAAAGAATTATAAGAGATAGGATTTATAATCATCTAGAGGGAAATAAATTGATTAGGGATAGTCAACACGGTTTTGTGAAGGGTAGGTCATGCCTCACAAACCTTATTGAGTTTTTTGAAACGGTGACCAAAGAGGTGGATAAGGGTAAGGCAGTTGACGTGGTAGATATGGATTTTAGCAAAGCGTTTGATAAGGTTCCCCATGGTAGGCTATTGCAGAAAATGCAGATGCATGGGATTGAGGGTGATTTAGCAGTTTGGATCGGGAATTGGCGAGCTGATAGAAGACAGAGAGTGGTGGTTGATGGGAAATATTCAACCTAGAGTTCAATTACAAGTGGTGTACCTCAAGGATCTGTTTTGGGGCCACTGCTGTTTGTCATTTTTATAAATGACCTAGATGAGGGTGTAGAAGGATGGATTAGTAAATTTGCTGACGACACCAAAGTTGGAGGAGTTGTAGACAGTGAGAATGGATGTTACAGTTTGCAGAGGGACATAGATAAGCTGCAGGGCTGGGCTGAGTGGTGGCAGATGGAGTTTAATACGGAAAAGTGAGAGGTGATTCACTTTGGTAAGAGTAACAGGAGTACAGAATATAGGGCTAATGGAGGGACTCTTAGTAGTGTGGACGAGCAGAGAGATCTCGGGGTACATGTGCATAGCTCCCTGAAAGTTGGCACCCAGGTTGATAAGGTTGTTAAGAAGGCGTACGGTGCGTTAGCTTTTAGTGGTAGAGGGATTGAATTTCGGAGCCGTGAGGTCATGTTGCAACTGTACAAAGCGCTGGTGCGGCCACACTTGGAGTATTGTGTACAGTTCTGTGGAGGCATTGGAAAGCGTGCAGAGGAGGTTTACCAGGATGTTGCCTGGTATGGTGGGAAGATCTTATGAGGAAAGGCTGAGGGACTTGAGGTTATTTTCATTGGAGAGAAGAAGGTTACGGGGTGACCTAATTGAGTCATACAAGATGATCAAAGGACTGGATAGGGTGGACAGTGAGAGCCTTTTACCTCGGATGGTGATGGCTAACACGAGGGGACATAGCTTTAAATTAAGAGGTGGTAATTATAGGACGGATGTCAGAGGTAGGTTCTTTACTCAGAGGGTAGTAAGGGTGTGGAATGCCCTGCCTGCAGCAGTTGTGGACTCGCCAACATTCAGGGCGTTCAAATGGTCAGTGGATAGGCACATGGATAACATTGGAATAGTTTAGGTTAGAGGGTCATTAGATTGGTTCCACTGGTCGGCGCAACATTGAGGGCCGAAGGGCCTGTACTGCGCTGTAATGTTCTATGTTCTATTTCTTTCAGAACCCTGGGATGCATTCCATCCGGTCCTGGGGACTTGTCCATCTTCAGTCCCATTAGTCTATCAAGCACTACCTCTCTAGTGATAGTAATCGCATTTAGGCCCTCATCTCCTAACATCCTTGTATTTTTAATATCCGGCAAACTATTTGTGTCCTCCTCCATGAAGACCGAGGCAAAAAACTTATTTAAAGTCTCAGCCATTTCCTCATCGCCCACCACTAAATCCCCCCTCTCATCCTCCAAGGGTCCAACATTCACTCTAGCCAGCCTCTTTTTCTTTATATATTTGCAAAAACTTTTGCTGTCATTTTTTATATTTTGAGCTAGTTTAGTTTCATACTCTATCTTTCCTTTCTTTATCACCTTCTTAGTCATTCTTTGTTGTTTTTTATTCGAGGGATAGAGTTTAAAAACAGCGAGGTTATGTTGCAGCTGTATAAGGTGCTGGTGAGGCCACACCTGGAGTGCTGTGTACAGTTTTGGTCTCTTTACTTGAGAAAGGATATCCTGGCACTGAATGGGTTGCAGAGGAAATTCACTAGGTTGATTCCAGAATTGAGAGGATTGTCTTAAGAACATAGAACATAGAACACTACAGCACAAACAGGCCCTTCGGCCCACAAGTTGCGCCAATCACATCTATACCTACCAGGCCATAGAACTATCTGTAACTCCCAATCCCATTAGATCCCATATACTCATCCGGAACATAGAACATAGAACATTACAGCGCGGAACAGGCCCTTCGGCCCACAATGTTGCGCCAACCAGTCTTATTTTTAAAAAAAAACATTGACCCACTAATCTAAACCAATCCCTTTTCGTCCATAAACCTATCCACCAATCTCTTAAACGCCCCCAAACTAGGCGCATTTACAACTGCAGCAGGCAGGGCATTCCAGTCCCTCACCACCCTCTGGGTAAAGAACCTGCCCCTGACATCCGTCCTATAACTACCCCCCCTTAATTTAAAGCCATGCCCCCTCGTGCTAGATTTCTCCATCCGAGGAAACAGGCTATCACCATCCACCCTATCTAAACCTCTAATCATCTTATATGTTTCTATAAGATCCCCTCTTAGCCGCCTTCTTTCCAGTGAAAACAACCCCAAATCCCTCAGTCTCTCCTCATAGGACCTCCCCTGCATACCAGGCAACATCCTGGTAAACCTCCTCTGCAGCCTCTCCAAAGCCTCCACATCCTTCCTGTAATGTGGGGACCAGAACTGCACACAGTACTCCAAGTGCGGCCGCACCAGAGTTGTGTACAGTTGCAACATGACGCTGCGACTCCTAAATTCAATCCCCCTACCAATAAACGCCAAGACACCGTACGCCTTCTTAACAACCTTATCTACTTGATTCCCAACTTTCAGGGATCTATGTACACATACACCTAGATCCCTCTGCTCCTCCACTCTATTCAAAGTCCTCCCGTTAGCCCTATACTCAACACATCTGTTATTCCTACCGAAATGGATTACCTCACACTTCTCCGCATTAAACTCCATCCGCCACCTCGCGGCCCAGCTCTGCAACCTGTCCAAGTCACCCTGCAAACTTCGACACCCTTCCTCACAATCTACCACACCTCCGACTTTGGTGTCATCAGCAAACTTACTAATCCACCCAACCATACCCTCATCCAGATCATTAATAAAGATTACAAACAGCAGTGGCCCCAAAACAGATCCCTGAGGCACACCACTCGTAACTGAACTCCATGATGAATAATTACCATCAACCACCACCCTCTGTCTCCTATCCGCTAACCAATTCCTGATCCAAGTACCTAAATTACCACCAATCCCATACATCTGCATTTTCTGCAGAAGCATACCATGGTGAACCCTATCAAACGCCTTACTAAAATCCATATATACCACATCTACTGCCTTACCCCTATCCACCTCTTTGGTCACCTTCTCAAAGAACTCAATAAGGTTAGTAAGGCACAACTTACCCGCTACAAAACCATGCTGACTATCTCTAATCAATTCATTACTCTCCAAATAACTATAAATCCTATCCCTAATAATTCTTTCTAAAACCTTGCCCACTACAGAAGTAAGACTCACTGGTCTATAATTCCCAGGGAAGTCTCTGCTCCCCTTCTTAAACAATGGGACAACATTCGCTGTCCTCCAATCTTCCGGTACTATACCAGAGACCAACGACGACCTGAAGATCAGAGCCAGTGGCTCTGCAATCACCTCTCTTGCCTCCCATAGAATCCTAGGGTAAATCCCGTCTGGACCAGGGGACTTATCTATTTTCAACCCATCTAGAATATCCAACACATCCTCTGTATCAACTACAATACTTTCTATTTTACACCCCTTCACCCCAGTGACCTCCTCAGCTACATTCATATCGTCCTGCGTGAACACCGAAGAGAAATAATGGTTCATTGCCTCTCCAATCTCTTCCAGTTCCACACACAACTTCCCCCTACTGTCTGTAACTGGCCCTAATCTTGCCCTAACCAACCTTCTGTTCTTGACATACCTATAGAACGCCTTAGGATTCTCCTTAATCCTATCAGCCAAAGTCATCTCATGCCCTCTTCTAGCCCTTCTTAACTCCCTCTTCAACTCCCTCCTAGCCAATCTAAAGCTTTCTAATGCACTACCCGAGCCCTCAAGCCTCATCCGAACATAAGCCTCCTTCTTCTTCCTAACCAACAAATCAACTTTTTTTGTGCACCACGGTTCCCTAGCCCTACCAATTCCTCCTTGCCTGACAGGGACATACCTATCACAGACCCGCAGTAGCTGCTCCTTGAAAAAACTCCACATTTCAGACGTTCCTAGTCCCTGTAATCTCCTAGTCCAACCAATGCTTCCTAATTCTCTCCTAATGGCCTCATAATTACCCTTCCCCCAGCTAAAACTACTGACCCGAGGTTCATGCCTATCCCTTTCCATCACTAAGGTGAACGTAACCAAATTGTGGTCACTATCACCAAAAAGCACGCCAACTTCCAAGTCTAGCACCTGGTCTGGCTCATTTCCCAGCACCAAGTCCAATATAGCCTCACCTCTAGTTGGCCTATCTACATATTGAGTCAAAAAACCTTCCTGCACACTTTGAACAAAAACTGACCCCTCTAACGAGCTAGAGCTATAGCAATTCCAATCAATGTTAGTAAAGTTAAAATCCCCCATAACAATTACCCTATTACTTTCACTCCTAACCAGGATCGTCTCTGCAATCCTTTCCTCAACCTCTCTAGAACTTTTTGGAGGTCTATAAAAGACTCCCAACAGGGTGACCTCTCTTCTCCTATTTCTAATTTCTGCCCATACTACCTCAACAGACAAGTCCTCATTAAACTTCCTCTCTGACACTGTGATATAGTCCTTGACCAATAATGCTATTCCACCCCCCCTTCTACCTCCTTCTCTACTCCGACTAAAGCACTTGTACCCCGGCACCTGCAACATCCATTCCTGACCCTGCTCTATCCACGTCTCTGAAATGGCCACAACATCAAAGTCCCAGGTACTGGTCCACGCTGCAAGTTCATCCACTTTATTGCGAATACTCCTCGCGTTAAAGTATATACATTTCAAACCTCGCTCCGCCCCACCCCCACAATGCCGTGCAATGCCGTCCCCTTCTATACCCCCCTCACTTTCACCCCCTCTACCCAGGATCCCACCCCCCCTCTGAATCAGTTTAAACCACTCCGCATAGCCTTCACAAATTTACCCCCCAGGATATTTGTTCCCCTCTGGTTCAGATGTAGACCATCACTCCTGTAGAGATCCCATCTTCCCCAGAATGAGCCCCAATTGCTCAAGTAATTAAACCCCTCCCTCCTGCACCATCCCCTCAGCCACAAGTTCAAACTTTCCCTCTCCCTATTCCTCTCTAAACTATCCCGTGGCACAGGCAAGAGTCCAGAGATAACCACTCTGTTTGACTTGGCCTTTAGTTTCCATCCCAACTCCATGAAACTCTGCTTAATATCCCCTTCCCTTAGCCTCCCTATGTCATGTGTCCCCACATGAATTATAACTTGGGGTTGATCACCCTCTCCCCTAAGAGTCTTGAATATCCTCTCTGACACATCCCGGACCCCAACCCCTGGTAGGCAACACACCAGCCCTGAATCCCTACCCTTACTACCAACTCTCCTATCCGTCCCTTTAACTGTAGAGTCCCCAATCACGAGGCCCAATCTCTTGCATCCCCTAGACACCTGAGCTTTTACAATAGGCTCACCCCCAGAGTCCTGCTCCCTTTGGCTATCCCCAGTTGATGCTTCCTCAACTGTAGCCTCCAGGACCGAAAACCTATTTTGGAGGGGAACAGCCCCAGGGGATTCTCCTCCCACATGCTTCTTTCCCCTCCTCTTGACATTGACCCAAGACTGATTACTAGGAGTGACTATTTCCTTAAAACTCCTATCAATGTCTCTCTCTGCCTCACGAATTATGCGGAGCTCATCTAATACCACCTCCAGCTCCTTAACACGCTCCTCCAGAAGCTTCAATCTAAGACACTTCCTACAAGTAAAATCCCCTGAAACACTACTGGAGTCCCTCACCACATACAACCCACAGGAGATGCAGCACACTGCCCGAACTGCCATCCCTGAAACAGGTAACAGCAAAAAAAAAGTAAAAAATATAAAAAAAAACTTCCCCACACTTATAATTTAGGTTAGAGGAGGTGGGAGGGTGGGATTCTCTACTAGTGTAGAGAATCGGGTATCCTCTCTGGACTAATTTATAGGGTTAGAGGCCTGAAAAAAAAACTACAACTACCAGTCGAAGCCCTAGTGACGACTTCCGGTTTCTAACTAATTTAAAAAAAACCGCCGAAAAAACTCGCAACTGAAACTAGAATTAAACAGTTAAGCAAAATAAACAAAAAAAAACGCACCTTTTTACTGCCTCCTTACTCGCGAAAATCGCTGCCTCTCGACTCTGCTCCAACGGAAGTCTTTTAAAAGACCCCAGCGAGTTCGCCTCTACCACCACTGATGGCAGCCGATTCCACTCATTCACCACCCTCTGAGTGAAAAACTTACCCCTAACATCTCATCTATACTTGCTTCCCAGCACCTTAAACCTGTGTCCTCGCATAGTGACCATTTCAGCCCTGGGAAATAGCCTCCGAGAATCTCCTCGATCTATTCCTTTCAACATTTTATAAACCTATGAGGAGAGACTGAGTAGACTGGGGCTATACTCACTGGAATTCAGAAGAATGAGGGGAGATCTTATAGAAACACGACAGCTCAGTGACTATCACTGTTTGCTGTGCAGGTATATGGATTTGGGCCAGTGTCTGCAGGAGTTTGCACATTCTTCCCATGCTTGCGTGGGTTTTCTCCGGGTGCTCCGGTTTCCTCCCACACCCCAAAGATGTGCTCTTAGGCTGATTGGTGTAACAAATTGTCCCTAAATTAGTCTCCCCTCAATCTGGTTTCCAATGTGGAGTGCCATAAACGTAGACATGGGTCATGGCTGGAAGAGGGAACTCACAATGTTAAAATGGCGGCGCTGGCTCGTTGGTCCGAAGGGCCTGTTTCCCGTGCTGTGTTGTTCTTTGTTCTTTGAAACATATAAGATTATGAAAGGAAATAGATGAGATAGAAGCAGGGAAGTGGTTTCCACTGCCAGGTGAAACTACAACATAGCCTCAAAATAAGGGGGTGCAAGTTTAGGACTGAGTTGAGGAGGAACTTCTTCACACAATGGGTTGTGAATCTGTGGAATTCCCTGCCCAGTGAAGCAGTTGAGGCTCCCTCATTGAATGTTTTTAAGGCAAGGATAGATACATTTTTGAACAGTAAAGGAATTAAAGGTTATGGTGAGTGGGTGGGTAAGTGGAGCTGAGTCCATGAAAAGATCAGCCATAAAAGCTTATAGGTATGAGAGATTTTTACCTGACTTTTTCGGAGTTTCTTTTCTAAGCCAGGAGTGTAAAACCAGAAGTAGCCCCAGTGAGACTTGGGAAGTTTTTTTTGCTCAATAAATTTGAACAGGGAGGAAATCCAAGACTCTCTACGCCTAGAGTCTCCCACCCTTCCCCCTCCTCTAACCTAAAAAAAGACTTGGAATGAGAGCAAGTAAGCTTTCTTCATTCTTTAGCCTCTTCCTCTAACCTAATGGGGGTGAGGTAATATCAGGCAAGATCTTTCTTTCTTTTTATCTCGAGGGATTGGCAGGAAAGGCAGTGCAATGTTCCAGGATGTTTGAGGTGAGGGATGCTGTCAGTGTCCCTGCTGATTTCTCCTCTGGGAAGTGCACCCATCTCCAGCTCCTCAAAAACCGCCTTAGAGAACTGGAGCTGGATGAACTTCGGATCATTCGGGAGGCAGAGGTGATCATAAATAAAAGCTTCAGGGATTTGAATACTCTGAAGAATGATAATGGATGGGTGACAGTGAAAGGGGCTGGGAGGAAGCAGCCAGTGCGGGGATCCCCTGTGGTCATTCCCCTCAGCAACAAGTAACCACGTTGGATACTGTTGAGGGGGCGACCTACCAGTGGTAAGCCAGGGTGACTAGATCTCCAGCACTGAGTCCGTCCCTGTGCCTCAGAAGGGAAGGGGGAGAGCAGGAGAGCAATAGCAACTGGGGACGCAATGATTAGAGGGACAGATAGGAGGTTCTGTGGCAGCAAAAGAGACTCATGGATGGTATGTTGCCTCTCGGGTGCCAGGGTCCGTGACGTCTCGAACCGTGTTTTTAAGATCCTTAAGGGGGAGGGGGATCAGTCACAGGTCGTGGTGCACATCGGTACCAACGACGTAGGTAGGAGAAGGGATGGGGATTTAAAACAGGAATTTAGGGAGCTAGAATGGAAGCTGAAAGCTAGGACAAAGCATGTTGTCATCTCTGGTTTGTTGCCGGTGCCACGTGCTAGTGAGTTGAGGAACAGGGAGAGAGAGTGCAGATTAACATGTGGCTGCAGGGATGGTGTAGGAGAGAGGGTTTCAGTTACTTGGATAATTGGAGCACATGCTGGGGAAGGTGGGACCTGTACAAACAGGACGGTTTGCACCTGAACCAGAGGGGCACCAATACCTTGGGAAGGAAATTTGCTATGGCTCTTCGGGGGGGGCTTAAACTAATTTGTCAGGGGGATGGGAAAATGAGCTGTTGTCCAAAAGCCAGTGTTGAGGGTTGTGAGATACTGAGGAAGGTATCAAGGTCGCAGGAGTGTACAGGCAGACAGGATGGTGGGTTGAAGTGTATCTACTTCAATGTAAAGAGCATCAGGAATAAGGTAGGTGAACTTGGAGCGTGGATTGGTACTTGTGACTATGATGTTGTGGCCATTGCGGAGCCTTGGTTAGAACAGGGACAGGAATGGTTGTTGGTATTTATGGGGTATAGATGTTTCAGTAAGAGTAGGGAAGGTGGTAAAAGAGGTGGAGGAGTAACATTGTTAATCAGGATAGTTTAACGGCTGCTGAAAGGCAGTTTGAGGGGGATCTGCCTACTGAGGTCATATGGCCTGAAGTTAGAAATAGGAAAGGATCGGTCACGTTGTTAGGAGTTTTCTGCAGGTCCCCAAATAGTAATAGAGATGTGGAGGAGGAAATGGCAAAGCAGATTATGGATAGGTGTGGAGGTCACAGGGTAGTTATCATGGGTGACTTTAACTTTCCAAATATTGATCAGAACCTTTACAGGTCGAATAGTTCAGATGGGACACTTTTTGTACAATGTGTGCAGGAGGGTTTCCTGACACAATAACTGGATAAGCCGACAAGAGATGGGGCCACATTGGACTTGGTACTGGGTAATGAACCAGGCCAAGTGTTAGATTTGTTTGTGGGAGAGCACTTTGGAGATAGTGACCACAATTCAGTGTCCTTCATTATTGCAATGGAGAGGGATAGGGTCACACGGCAGGTTTATAATTGGGGCCGGAGTACTTATGATGCGATTAGGTAAGAATTAGGGAGCGTAAGATGGGAACAGAAACTGTCAGGTATGGGCACAAATGAAAAGTGGAGCTTGTTTAAGGAACAAATACTGCGTGTCCTTGATAGGTATGTCCCTGGCAGGCAGGGAGGAAATGGCCGAGTGAGGGAACCATGGTTCACAAAGGAGATTGAATGTTTTGTCAAGAGGAAAAAGGAAGCGTGTGTAAGGATAGAAAAACAAGGTTCAGTTGGGTCGCTTGAGGGTTACAAGGTAGCTAGGAATGAGTTAAAAAAAGGGCTTAGGGGAGCTAGGAGGGGGCATGAGAAGTCCTTGACGGGTCGGATAAAGGAAAACCTCAAGGCTTTTTATTCTTATGTGAGAAATAAAAGAGTGACCAGGGTGAGGTTAGGGCCAGTCAAGGATAGTAGTGGGAACTTCTGCATAGAGTCAGAAGAGATAGGTGAGGCATTGAGTGAATACTTTTCTTCACTGTTCACTAAGGAGAGGGGCCATGTTTTTGAGGATGAGAGTGTGATACAGCCTGATAGGATGGAAGAGGTAGATGTTCTGAGGGAAGATGTCTTTGCAATTTCGAAAAACCTGATGGTTGATAAGTCCCCTTGGCCAGATGGGATACATCCTAGGATACTTTAGGAGGCAAGGGATGAGATTACAGAGCCTTTAGCTTTGATCTTTGGGTCCTCATTGTCCACGGGGATTGTTCCAAAGGACTGGAGAGTAGTGAATGTTGTTCCTCTCTTCAGGAAAGGAAATAGGAATGACCCTGGTAATTATAGGCCAGTTCGGTGGTCGGTAAGTTAATGGAAAGGTCCTGAGAGATAGGATTTATGACCATTTGGAAAGATGCAGCTTAATCCAGGATAGTCAGCACGGTTTCGTGAGGGTTAAGTCCTGTCTCACAAATTTGATTGAATTCTTTGAGGAGGTAACTATGTATGTAGACGAAGGTAGAGCAGTTGATATTGTATACATGGATTTTAGTAAAGTGTTTGATAAGGTTCCCCATGGTAGGCTCATGAAGAAAGTAAGGAGGTGTGGGATAGAAGGAAATTTGGCCAATTGGATAAGTAACTGTCTGTCTCATAGAAGTCATGATGTGGATGTGCCGGCGTTGGACTGGGGTAAACACAGTAAAAAGTCTGACAACACCAGGCTTTAGTCCAACCGACTTATTTGATAGTAAACGCACAAGCTTTCGAGGTTTCCCTCTTCGTCAGGTGAATGGAGAGTTCTGGCCTCGGACAGAGCATATAAAGCACAGACAGTTTACAGATTACTGATTAGAATGCGAATCTTTACACCTAACCTGCTGTTCAAGTCCTAAAGTGGCTGACAATGTGTGTGGAAGGAGCACTGATCACAGGTTAAAGAGATGTGTATTGTCTCCAGACAGCACAGTCAGTGAGGTTTTGCAAACCCAGGCAAGTCACGGGGGTTACAGATAGTGTGACAAACTCATGATCTCATTGAGACGTATAAGATGATGAATGGGATGGATAGGATAGAGGTGGAAAGACTCTTCCCGCTCAAAAAAGACAGTAGGACTAGGGGGCACAGCCTCAAGATAAAGGGGGGGCAGTTCAGAACGGAGTTGAGGAGGAACTTCTTCACTCAAAGGGTGGTGAATCTCTGGAATTCTCTGCCCATTGAAGTGGTGGAGGCTGCCTCGCTAAATATTTTTAAGAAGCGGGTTGATGGGTTTTTGATAAGAGAGGGGATTAAGGGTTATGGGGAGAGGGCGGGAAAGTGGAACTGAGCCACGACAGATCAGCCATGATCTTATTGAATGGCGGGGCAGGCTCGAAGGGCCAGATGGCCTACTCCTGCTCCTATTTCTTATGTTCTTATGTTCTTATGAACCCAAGATCCCTGTTGAGACCGTCCTCGTGTGTGTGGAACTTGGCTATCAGTCTCTGCTCAGCAACTCTGCGCTGTCGTGTGTCGTGAAGGCCGCCTTGGAGAACGCTTGCCCGAAGGTCAGAGACTGAATGCCCATGACCACTGAAGTGTTCGCCAACAGGAAGGGAACAGTCTTGCCTGGTGATTGTCGAGCGATGTTCATTCATCTGTTGTCGTAGCATCTGCATGGTCTCCCCAATGTACCATGCTTCGGGACATCCTTTCTTGCAACGTATCAGGTAGACAATGTTGGCCGAGTTGCAAGAGTATTTACCATGTACCTGGTGGATGGTATTCTCACGTGTGATGATGGTATCCACGTCGATGATCCGGCATGTCTTGCAGAGGTTGCTGTGGCAGGGTTGTGTGGTGTTGTGGTCACTGTTCTCCTGAAGGCTGGGTAGTTTGCTGCGAACAATGATCTGTTTGAGGTTGAGTGGTTGTCTGAAGGCAAGAAGTGGGGGTGTGGGGATGGCCCTGGCGAGATGATCGTCTTCATCAATGATATGTTGAAGACTCCGGAGAAGATGTCGTAGCTTCTCCGCTCCAGGGAAGTACTGGACGACGAAGGGTACTCTGTCCACTGTGTCCCGTGTTTGTCTTCTGAGGAGATCAGCGCGGTTTTTCGCTGTGGCGCATTGGAACTGTCGATCTATGAGTCGAGCGCCAGTACTTCCCTGGAGCGGACAAGCTACGACATCTTCTCCGGAGTCTTCAACATATCATTGATGAAGACGAACATCTTGCCAGGGCCATCCCCACACCCCCACTTCTTGCCTTCAGACAACCACTCAACCTCAAACAGACCATTGTTTGCAGCAAACTACCCAGTCTTCAGGAGAACAGTGACCACAACACCACACAACCTTGCCACAGCAACCTCTGCAAGACATGCCGGATCTTCAACATGGATACCATCATCACACATGAGAATACCATCCACCAGGTACACGGTAAATACTCTTGCAACTCGGCCAACATTGTCTACCTGATACGTTGCAAGAAAGGATGTCCCGAAGCATGGTACATTGGGGAGACCATGCAGACGCTACGACAATGGATGAATGAACATCGCTCGACAATCACCAGGCAAGACTGTTCCCTTCCTGTTGGCGAACACTTCAGTGGTCACGGGCATTCAGCCTCTGACCTTCGGGTAAGCATTCTCCAAGGCGGCCTTCACGACACTTGACAGCGCAGAGTCGCTGAGCAGAGACTGATAGCCAAGTTCCACACACATGAGGACGGTCTCAACAGGGATCTTGGGTTCATGTCACACTATCTGTAAACTCCGTGACTTGCCTGGGTTTGCAAAACCTCACTGACTGTGCTGTCTGGAGACAATACACATCTCTTTAACCTGTGATCAGTGCTCCTTCCACACACATTGTCAGCCACTTTAGGACTTGAACAGCAGGTTAGGTGTAAAGATTCGCATTCTAATCAGTAATCTGTAAACTGTCTGTGCTTTATATGCTCTGTCCGAGGCCAGAACTCTCCATTCACCTGACGAAGAGGGAAACCTCGAAAGCTTGTGCGTTTACTATCAAATAAATCGGTTGGACTAAAACCTGGTGTTGTCAGACTTTTTACTGTGTCTCATAGAAGACAGAGGGTGGTGCTGGAGGGGAAATTTTCAGACTGGAGGCCAGTTACCAGCGATGTACCACAGGGATCAGTGCTGGGTCCTCTGCTATTTGTGATTTTTATCAATGATTTGGAAGAGAGGGCTGAAGGGTGGGTTAGTAAATTTGCTGATGACACCAAGATTGGTGGAGTAATGGATGAGGTGGAGGGCTCTTGTAGGATGCAAAAAGACATTGATAGGATGCAGAGCTGGGCAGAAAAGTGGTAGATGGAGTTTAACCCTAATAAGTGCAAGGCGATTCATTTTGGTAGGACAAACGTGAATGTGGATTACAGGGTCAACAGCAGGGTTCTGAGGAACATGGACGAACAGAGAGATCTTGGGGTTCATATCCACAGACCTCTGAAGGTTGCCATTCAAGTGGATAGAACCGCGAAGAAGGCTGATAGTGTGTGAGCGTTTATTAACAGGGGGTTTGGGTTTAAGAGCCGTGGGATTATGCTGCAACTGTACAGGACCTTGGTGAGACCACATTTGGAATATTGTGTGCAGTTCTGTTCACCTCAGTATAAGAAGGATGTGGAAGCATTGGAGAGAGAGCAGAGGAGATTTACCAGGATGCTGCCTGGTTTGGAGGGTAGGTCTTATGGGGAAAGGTTGAGGGAGCTGGGATTTTTCTCTTTAGAGTGGAGGAGGATGAGAGGAGACTCAATAGAGGTTTATAAGATGATGAGGGGGCTCGATAGAGTGGACGTGCAGAGACTATTTCCTCGGGTGGATATAGCTGTTACTAGGGGGCATAACTATAAGGTTCATGGTGGGAGATATAGGAGGGATGTCTGAGATAGGTTCTTCACTCAGAGAGTGGTTGGGGTGTGGAATAGACTGCCTGCTGTGATAGTGGAGTCGGACACTTTAGGAACTTTCAAGCGGTTATTGGATAGGCACATGGAGCACACCGGAATGATAGGGAGTGGGATAGCTTGATATTGGGTTTGGACATAGCTCAGCACAACGTCCTTTTTCCTCTTGACAAGACATTCAATCTCCTTTGTGAACCATGGTTCCCTCACTCGACCATTTCCTCCCTGCCTGCCAGGGACATACCTAACAAGGACACACAGTATTTGTTCCTTGAACAAGCTCCACTTTTCATTTGTGCTCTGACAGTTTCTGTTCCCATCTTATGCTCCCTAATTCTTGCCTAATCTCGGCATAATTTCTCCAGCCCCAATTATTAACCTGCCGTGTGACCCTATCCCTCTCCATTGCAATAATGCAGGACACTGAGATACAACAAGATCTGGACAATATCCAGGCTTGGGCTGACAAGTGGCAAGTAGCATTCACCAGGCAATGGCCATCACCAATGAGAACACTCCAACCACCGCCCCTTAACATTCAATGGTGTAACCATCACTGAATCCCCAACTGTCAACATCCTTGGGGTTATCATTGACCAGAAACTCAACCAGACTCATCACATAAACACAGTGGCTACAAGAGCAGGTCAGAGACTGGGAATACTGCGGTGAGTAACTCACCTCCTGACTCCCCAAAGCCTGTCCACCATTTACAAGGCACAAGTCAGGAATGCAAGAAACGTTATTTTTCACTGTACGCTATGACATGTGACAATAATAAATCAAATCAAGTCAGATGGTGAAATTTGAATAAAAAGCCTCATGGTGACCATGAAGCCATTGTCGATTGTTGGAAAAACCAATCTTACTCTTTAATGTCCTCTAGGGAAGGAAATCTGCCATCTTTACCTGGTGTGGCCTACATGTGACTCCAGAGCACAGCTGTGAAAATGAGGACAGTTAGGGATGGGTGATAAATGCTGGCCCAGCCAGCCATGCCCACATCCCACTAGTGAATGAAAACATCTTTCACTTTTAGAACTCCACATAACACTCATACATTTATCACCTCACTTCATGTTCACATTTTTGATAACTATGCTTCCAACTACTCAAGTTCCACTCTAGACTTTTCACCTGAACCCCTTTACCTCCTCCCTGTGTCCTTTCTTTATATCTGCCTCTTAAAACTCACTTGCCTGACTTTGGATCTTGGCTGCCCATTTTGGAGGGCTGAAGAGTTGCTTTTCTGATACTGGGCCAGTTCGGGCCATTTTCTGCAGATATTCACTGTCGCTGGGTTAAAATCATGGAATGCCCTCCCTATCCGTACCATGGGTATACCTGTGCCACAGAGCCTGCAATAGTTCAAGAAGGCAGCTCACTTCCTACCACCTTCTCAAGGGCAGTTAGGAATGGACAATAAATGCTGGCATAGTCAGCAATGCATTCATCCTTGAATGAAAAGAAAATTCAAAACACTTAGAAATGCAAACTATTGTCGTGGATGTTTAATTGTGTTACTCCAAACACAGAGTTAATTTAGTATGGGTATGGTACATGGGAGGAAATTGCTCTGCCGCTCTATCTGTTGAAATGTATTTGAGGGTCTGAAGCAGAAATGAGCTTGATGATTGAGTGGAGGGAATTGGGTAACAATCTCAGGAGATTGCTAGAGGGAATGGATTGATGGCCCATTGGAGGGAATGGATCTGTTGATCCTTTGAAAAGAATCAGCCAAGTGGCCCTTTCCTGTTTAATACCTGTGTTGTAGCCTTTTTACAGTCAAGAATTGTTAACTTTTCCATATCTCCATAGATGTAAAAAGTCTTCATCAATCACAACATTCCTACAACCACTTATAATCGAGCTCTCTATCTCATTTACTGTACAGATGTCTTATTCCTTTTTGATAATATTTTTGACTCATTTAAAATTGATTTTCCTCCCCCTCCTTTAGTTCCCACAGCTCTATGTATATCTCCCTATCCACAAAGGGTTCTGATGTCCCATCTAGCCAGTCGAGTCCGTAGGATAAGGCTCCAGCACCAGTGATGTGAGTCCAATGGGAAGACGCTTGGCCATGTTCACCAGTCAGTGAAGCCTAGGTTTGGAGACCATACCAGCAGGGTACGTCTTAATCTTCACATTCAAGGGCACAGTCACACTGCCATATTTGGGAGTCATCACATAGAGCAATCTTTTTAAATGAGATGACTAATGTGTTGAACTCTCAGGCAACCCGTGTGATCCCATATCTTTATCGTTTATTACTGCTACATTTTTACATCCATTTATTGAGAAGATAAAAAGAAAGAAAGAGGTGCATTTGTGCAGCACTTTGCATGCCCATCAGAGGTCTCAAAGCACTTTACAGCAATGGAAGTCCTTTGTTAAGTATAGTCAATGTTGTAATATAGGAAGCATGGGAAAGATGCAGCAAGTAGTCACAGGATGTTACCAAAGGTGAAGGCTTCACAGTTATCAAGAGAACCTTGAGATGTTGTGGCTAAACGTGTCAGTGGTCCTCACGATGATAAAGCCTGATTGTGGGTAAATAATGGTAGATTGTTTCCATTGTCTGACAAGTGAATAACAGGAACGTGCAGAAAATATTTGGAAGGAAAGGGCACAAACTACCAGCAATAAAATTACTGGGTCAGGAACTCAAGAAGGGTATCCAATAAACTATCAAAGACCCTTCTAAATTGCTCTTTCTCTTCTTTGCCTCTATATAATTGGCTTTATGTATCCCAGTTCAACATAGGCCAGCAGATTTGCAGCTTGGCTCCCCATTCATTTCACCTCTGGAATGTCCTAGGATTTTATACTCGGCCTACTCTTAATCTGCATATTACACTCAGTTATAACATCTGCATGTAATCAGGTTCCATCTGTCTGCGATATCCCATTTCTGAACATTTCATACATTGGGTGTTGCAGGGAGGTGGGGTGGAGGGGTTGGGGGGGCTGTCCTGGATAAGATGCTGAATTGGTGCAAACTCAAATGGCCTCCTTCCACACTGTAGGGAGTCTATGGATTCTACATTGCTAATATCCAGCTTTACTTGTCTTCCAACTTTCAACCAGTGACCATGTCTACTGAAGATTTCTGTCTGTCAAGTCATGGATTAGCCATAACATCCTCCAATGTTATGTCACAAATATTAAAGCCATTGTTTTGTAACTCCCATCAATTGTTCTCAGGCCTTGGCAGGCAGGGGTAAGGCAAATCTCAAGGACTTTTCTGCATAAATAAGGAGGAAGAAGGTAGCTCAGAAAAGAGTAGGTGCACTCAAAGACAATGGAGAGAATTTGAGTGTGGGACCAGATGAGGTGAGTGAGGTCCTTAATGAGTACTTTGCAACAGTATTCACAATGGAAAAGGATGGGAAGTGTAGAAATGTTGATATTCTAGGACATGTTGAGATAACAAGGGGGGAGGTATTGAAAGTTTTGAAAAACATTAAGGTGGACAAGTCCCCAGATAAGAACATAAGAAATAGGAGCAGGAGTAGGCCATCTAGCCCTTTGAGCCTGCCCCGCCATTCAATAAGATCATGGCTGATCTGTCGTGTTTCAGTTCCACATTCCTGCCCTCTCCCCATATTGCCTATTAAAAACCTATCAACCCGCGTCTTAAAAATATTTAGCGAGGCAGCCTCCACCACTTCAACGGGCAGAGAATTCCAGAGATTCACCACCCTTTGAGTGAAGAAGTTCCTCCTCAACTCTGTTCTAAACCGCCCCCCCTTTATCTTGAGGCTGTGCCCTCTAGTCCTACTGTCCTTTCTGAGCAGGAAGAGCCTCTCCACCTCTATCCTATCCATCCCATCCATCATCTTATATGTCTCAATAAGATCTCCCCTCATTCTTCTAAACTCTAACGAGTACAAGCCTAGTTTATTCAGCCTCTCCTCATAGTTCAACCTCCTCAACTCCAGTATCAGCCTAGTAAACCTCCTCTGCACTCCCTCAAAGGCCAAAATATCCTTGCGTAAGTGCGGCGACCAAAACTGCACACAGTACTCCAGCTGCAGCCTCACCAGTGCCCTATAAAGCTGCAGCAAGACCTCCCTACTTTTATATTCAATCCCCCTCGCTATGAAGGCCAGCATCCCATTCGCCTTCCTGACCACCTGCTGCACCTGTAGGCTGGGTTTTTGCAACTCATGCACAAGGACCCCGAGGTCCCTCTGCACCGTCGCATGCTGCAGTTTTTCACTGTGTAAATAATAGTCCTTCCTACCATTATTCCTACCAAAGTGGACAACCTCACATTTGCCAACATTAAATTCCATTTGCCAGTTCCTGGCCCAATCGCCCAGCCTATCTAGATCCTTCTGCAGACTCTCCACACCCTCCGCACAATTTGCCGTTCCACCAATCTTGATGTCATCAGCAAATTTCAACACCATACACTCGGTTCCCTCCTCCAGATCATCTATATAAATGGTAAATAGCTGAGGCTCCAGCATCGACCCCTGGGGCACTCCACTAGTCACCAACTGCCAATCCGAATAGCACCCATTAACCCCCACTCTCTGCCTCCTATTTGACAGCCAATCCTCTATCCACGCTAACACCCTACCCCCAACTCCATGCCCCCTTACCTTCTGTAATAACCTCTTGTGAGGCACCTTGTCAAACACCTTCTGAAAATCAAGAAACAGCTCTCCTCTATCCACCGCCCGAGACACATCCTCATAGAACCCCAATAAATTCGTCAGACACGACTTCCCCTTAACGAAACTGTGCTGCGTCTGCTCTATCAAACAACTCCCCTCAAGATGCCTCGCTATTTTCTCCTTGATGACGGATTCTAACATTTTACCTACAACAGACGTTAAACTAACCGGCCTATAATTCCCTGCCTTTTGCCTGCCACCCTTCTTAAACAACGGCGTAACATTAGCCGTTTTCCAATCTTCCAGCACTTTCCCGGAATCCAGCGACGTTTGGAAAATAAATCAGATAGAAAACTGAGAGCCAAGGGAAGAAATTGCTGAGGCCTGGGCCAAAATCTTTGTATCCTCTTTAACCACGGGCAAGGTACGAGGGGATTGGAGAGCAGCTCACATTGTTCCTCTGTTTAAGTAGGGCAGAAGAGACAATCTAGGAAATTACAGGCCTGTGGCCTTACATCAGTGATGGGGAAATTATTGGAGAAGATTCCTAGGGACAGGATGTGTTCACATTTGGAAGGGAACAGGCTTATCAGCAATAGGCAGCGTAGTTTTGTGAAAGGGAGGTCATGTCTCACATGGACTTTAGTAAAGCCGTCAATGAGGTTCCTCACGGCATGCTGATACAGAAACTGAAGTCATAGGATCCAAGGTGAGCTGGTAAGATTGGTACAAAACTGGCTCGGACATAGAAGTGGCGATGCTGGCATTGGACTGGGGTAAGCACAGTAAGAAATCTCACAACACCAGGTTAAAGTCCAACAGGTTTATTTGGCAGCAAAAGCTGGGAGTTCTGTTCACAAACAGGGCATATAAACACAAACTCAAGTTACAAGATAATGGTTGGAATGTGAGTCTTTACAGGTAATCAAGTCTTAAAGATACAGACAATGTGAGTGGAGAGAGGGTTAAGCACAGGTTAAAGAGATGTGTATTGTCTCCAGACAGGACAGTTAGTGAGATTTTGCAAGTCCAGGCAAGTTGGGGGGTTAGCAAACAGTATGACACGAACCCAAGATCCCGGTTGAGGCCGTCCTTAAGTGTGCGGAACAGGTGAGTGGGAGTTCTGTTCACATAGAGGACGTATATAGACACAAGCTCAATTTATAATAGAACATAGAACATTACAGCACAGTACAGGCCCTTCAGCCCTCAATGTTGTGCCGAGCTATGTCCAATCCCAAGATCAAGCTATCCCACTCCCTATCATTCTGGTGTGCTCCATGTGCCTATCCAATAACCGCTTGAAAGTTCCTAAAGTGTCCGACTCCACTATCACAGCAGGCAGTGCATTCCACACCCCAACCACTCTCTGCGTAGAGAATCTACCTCGGACATCCCTCCTATATCTCCCACCATGAACCTTGTAGTTATGCTCCCTAGTAACAGCTACATCCACCCGAGGAAACAGTCTCTGCACGTCCACTCTATCCCCCTCATCATCTTATAAACCTCTATTAAGTCGTCTCTCGCCCTCCTCCGCTCCAAAGAGAAAAGCTCCAGCTCCCTCAACCTTTCCTCATAAGACCTACCCTCCAAACCAGGCAGCATCCTGGTAAATCTCCTCTGCACTCTCTCCAATGCTTCCACATCCTTCTTATAGTGAGGTGACCAGAACTGAACACAATATTCCAAATGTGATCCCACCAAGGTCCGGTATAGTTGCAGCATAACCCCATGGCTCTTAAACTCAAACCCCCTGTTAATAAACACTAACACACTATAAGCCTTCTTCACAGCTCTATCCACTTGGATGGCAACCTTCAGAGATCTGTGGACGTGAACCCCAAGATCTCTCTGTTCCTCCACATTCCTCAGAGCCCTGCCGTTGACCCTGTAATCCACATTCAAGTTTGTCCTGCCAAAATGAATCACCTCACACTTATCAGGGTTAAACTTCATTATAAGATAATGGCTGGAATGTGAGTCTTTACAGGTAATCAAGTCTTAAAGGTGCAGACAATGTGAGTGGAGAGAGTGTTAAGCACAGGTTAAAGAGATGTGTATTGTCTCCAACCAGGACAGTTAGTTGGCACCTGGAATGGGGCAGTGACAAGGGGGCAGGGCCTGTGAGGTGGGGTCTGATGGGGGCAAGGCTGAGGGCGTGATCAGTGGGGATGGGGAGTCCCACTGCCACTCTTTTTTGGAATCATTTGCGGCAGGGGGAGGCCAGCGATCAGGGCAGCCGGGGAGTGTCATTTGCCGGGGTGGGGGAGATGGGGAGAAGGGTCGAGGCTGGCCCTGGAATGGTCGGGAGGCCATGATCAGGGCATGGCAGGATGGGGGGGGCAGCACTGCAGGATGCAGTGATTGAGCTGACCAGCAAAGCCAAGGCGAACAGTTTGGGGCCAGTGCTTACAGTCCTGCTGGTTTCAGCCTCCCAGATGAGAATAGCCTCCCCGCCCCCACCATCCCCCCTCCCCCCCTCCCCGGTGGCCTCTGCAGTGCTCAAAGTGCACAAGATTCCTCCCTGAACTCCCATTTAAAAAAAACAGTGTGGTTTACTCCGGTCCTTTTGCAAATTCAACACTTTGAATGTTTTGGGAGGATCATTCCCTGTAAGAGGGGGAAGAAATATACATGGCTAAGCAAGAAGGCTAAAGGCAAAATCGAAGGCATATATACGCAAAGGCCAGTGGCATGCTGGGAGATTGGGAAACTTTTAATGATCAACAAAGAATTGCTAAAAGTACAATAAAAAGAACAAAGGTAAATTCTGAAAGAAAACTAGCACAAAATCTAAAAAGGTAACAAAATCTTCTATATGTAGCTAAAAGGTAAGTACTGAAAATAACTCTCAGACCTTTGGAGGATGAGACCGGGGCGTTAGTGGCCGGGAACATAGAAAAGGTGGAGAAACTAAATCAGTATTTTGCCTCAGTTTTCACAGTAGAGGACACAAGTACCATCCGAATACTCACAGGCATTGCAGACTTAATAGAATACGAGGAACTTTGAACAATTAGAATCACTATTGGGATTGAAGACAGATAAGTCCCTGGGGCTGAGGGTATTAAAGAAAGTGGAGAGAGTGGATCCATTGAGTAGAATATTCCAAAATTCCCTGGATGCTGGCAAAGTTTACATTGGATTGGAAAAATATTTATCCAAAAAGGGAAGGAGGCAGAAAGTAGGAAATTTGGGACCAGTTAGTTTAACATCTGTTGTTGGGAACTTGTGAGAATCCATGATTAAGGAAGTAGTATCAGGCTTTGTCAAGGGCAGGTCGTGCCTTACGAGCCTAGTTGAGTTCTTTGAAAATGTGACTAAACACATTGATGAAGGAAGAGCGGTGGATGTAATTTATATGGACTTCAGCAAGGCGTTTGATAAGGTCCCCCATGCAAGACTTCTTGAGAAGGTGAGAGGGCATGGGATCCACGGGGCTGTTGCCTTGTGGATCCAGAACTGGCTTGCCTGCAGAAGGCAGAGCATGATTGTGGATGGGCCTTTTTCTGCATGGAGGTCAGTCACCAGTGGAGTGCCCCAGGGATCTGTTCTGGGACCCTTGCTGTTTGTCATTTTCATAAATGACCTGGATGAGGAAGTGGAGGGATGGGATGGTAAGTTTACCGACGATACGAAGGTTGGTGGTGTTGTGGATAGTCTGGAGGGATGTCAGAGGTTGCAGTGTGACATAGATAGGATGCAAGACTGGGCAGAGAAGTGGCAGATGGACTTTAACGTGGATAAATGTGTAGTGGTCCATTTTGGCAGGTCCAATGGGATGAAGGAGTATAATATCAAGGGTAAGACTCGTAGCAGTGTAGAGGATCAGAAGGACCTTGGGTCCGGGTTCACAGGACTCTTAAATCAGCCTCGTAGGTAGAAGGTGTGGTTAAGAACGCATATGGTGTACTGGCCTTCATCAATCAAGGGATTGAGTTTAGGAGTCGGGAGATAATGCTGCAGCTTTATAAGACCCTGGTCAGACCCCACTTGGAGTACTGTGCGCAGTTCTAGTTGCCTCATTACAGGAGGGACATGGAAGCTATTGAGAGGGTGCAGAGGAGATTTACAAGGATGTTGCCTGGATTGGGTGGCATGCCTTATGAGAATAGGTGGAGGGAGCTCAGTCTTTTCTCCTTTGAGAGACGAAGGATGAGAGGTGACCTGATAGAGGTTTATAAGATGTTGAGAGGTACAGATTGGGTGGACTCTCAGAGGCTTTTTCCCAGGGCTGAAATGGTCGCTACGAGAGGACACAGGTTTAAGGTGCTGGGGAGTAGGTACAGAGGAGATGTCAGGGGTAAGTTTTTCACTCAGAGGGTGGTGGGTGAGTGGAATTGGCTGCTGTCGGTGGTGGTGGAGGCAAATTCAATGGAGTCTTTTAAGAGGCTTCTGGATGAGTATATGGAACTTAATAGAATTGAGGGTTATAGGTAAGCCTAGTAGGTAGGGATATGATCGGCGCAACTTGTGGGCCGAAGGGTCTGTTTGTGCTGTAGTTTTTCTATGCTCTATGTTCTTATTTACATCCTTCCTGTAACTAGGTGGCCAAAACTGTACACAATACTCTAAATTCAGTCTCACCAATGCCTTATTCAACCTTGATGTGGGTATGCCGGCGTTGGACTGGCGTAAACACAGTAAAAAGTCTGACAACACGGTGTTGTCAGACTTTTTATTATCCACCTTACCATGACACTCTAACTTTTATACTCGATACTCCGATTTATAAAGACCAATGTACCGAAAGCACTCTTTACGACCCTATCCACCTGTGACGTCACTTTTAGGGAATTCTGTACCTGTATTCCCAGATACCTCTGTTCAACTGCACTCTTCCGAGTCCTACCATTTACCCTGTACGTTCTACTTTGGTTTGTCCTTCCAAAGTGCAATACCTCACATTTGTCTGCGTTAAATTCCATTTGCCATTTTTCAGCCCATTTTTCTAGTTGGTCCAAATCCCTCTGCAAGCTTTGAAAACCTTCCTCACTGTCCACTATAGCTCCAATCTTTGTATCATCAGCAAATTTGCTGATCCAATTTACCACATTATCATCCAGATAATTGATATAGATAACAAACAACATTGGACCCAACATCGATCCCTGCGGCACACCACTAGACACAGAGAAGCAATCCTCCACAACCACTCTCTGGCTTCTTCCATTGAGCCAGTGTATAATCCAATTTACTACCTCCCCATGTATACCTAGTGACTGAACCTTCCCAACTAACCTCCCATGAGGGACTTTGTCAAAGGCCTTGCTGAAATCCAGATAGACAACATCCACCGCCTTCTCTTCATCCACTTCCCTGGTAACCTCATCGAAAAACTCTAATAGATTGGCCAAACATGACCTACCACACACAAAGCCATGTTGACTCTCCCTAATAAGTCCCTGTCTATCCAAATATTTGTAGATCCTATCCTTTATCACACCTTCCAATAACTTGCCAACCACCAACGTCAAACTTACTGGCCTATAATTTCCTGGATTTCTTTTGGAACCTTTTTTTAAACAATGAAACAACATGAGCCACCCTCCAATCATCCGACACCTCCCCCGTGAATACTGACATTTTAAATATGTCTGCCAGGGCCCCTGCAAGTTCAACACTAGTAATGTATTGAATTACAGTATTGTTAGAGAGTTTAAAAGAGTTAGAATGAAGTTTTAGAAGCATAGAACGAGAATAAAAGAGAATTAGAATGTATGCTGGACAGTTTGCAAGAAGCTGCCTCACTCCAGTGCCTTCTGAGAATATTCAACATGTGCAATCCTTATAAATCTCCATATATCTATAAAAATATAGCAGGAGAATGAAGTTGATCTTTTCTTGTTTAATTAGTGTTTTATTCTTTTATTAAACGTTAATCTTCAGCTCAATTGGTGGCCAACCTCGTGACCCTCGCAATGCCGGCCCTCTTGTCTCCCCACAGTCTGATTGCTGGACTCCCAGGCATGTCTGGACCAGCTTCACACTTGGGGAAACACAGACCCACTTGCTACCTGTTCTCAGATGAATGGCAGTTTTTATGTACGTGTGAATCATACTCATATGTGACCTAAAGCAGAAATCCGAAATGCATTGATATTATCCTCCATATTGTTTGTTCTTGTCCCAATGATATCTTTTAAAATCATGTTTTCCTCGGTGTATATAAGATTAAATCCAAATCAAATTCCTGTAGAGCTCAAAGGTGATGAAAAGTTGTGTTAAATTTTTCAATCATTCTGGCTGAATTCTAGTTAGGCAAATGTCCTTTTGATTTTTGGACTGTTGTTGGTATTGTAAATAGTGACACATTCACTAGTCTATACATATCCTTGTGCCAGACAGGTGCTCAGTTCAAGGACAGGGGAGTTTCCAAGTCTTGAAATGTTGTGAGTGAAGTTCTACAATTCTTGTAGAACCTTTCACCAGAAAAGGTTCCTGCAAGCTGATTCATGGTGCTGAAGTGATTGAACTCCTGTTACTAATTGCAGGCTGGCCTACATGTGACTCCAAAGTCACTGCAATATGGTTGACTCTTAATTGCCCTCTGCAATGGCCTTAAAAGCCCTCAGTCCAATAGCAATTGGGATGGGCAATAAATTTTTATTTTTGATTTGATTTATTGTTGCCATTGTTCTCCGGAGCAGTGTACTGGTGGCTGGTGAGTCTTGAACTTGCGATTTACTTTATTTCTTCTGTGTATTGCTGGTTCGCGGGGTTTTTGTTTGTTTTCGCTTTCCGTAGCAGGAACTAGGCGCAGGGGCAGTCGGGAAGGGAGCGCGGGAGTACAGATCAGGTACTCACCCATGGATCCACTACATTGTTCTCCGGAGCAGTGTACTGGTGGCTGGTGAGTCTTGAGCTTGCAATTTACTTTATTTCTTCTGTGTATTGCCGGTTCGCGGGGTTTTTGTTTGTTTTCGCTTTCCATAGCGGGAGCTAGGCGCAGGGGTAGTCGGGAAGGGAGCGCAGGAGTACAAAAAGAAGGCCGCAGTAGACAGCGGGCAATGTCGGGAGCGGGCAGCGGAGTGAGGAGGGTGCAGAGTGAGTACTGCAAGGGCTTTGGCTCACAGGGCTTAGGCAAAAGCAGGCTTAGGCATGGTGAGTTACTAGTCCAATTTTTCCTGTTTTCCATTTGTGTCCATAATTCTAAGGGTGGTCAAATAAATGGCAGGGTCCTTGGGGAGATGCATCAGCTGCGTTAGGTGCAATATGTGGGAGTTCCTGGAGACACCGCGTCTCCAGAAAGTCCACACCTGCACCAAATGTCTGGAGTTGCAGCGTTTGAGGGCCCGGGTTAGGCAATTAGAGCTGAGGCTGGAAGATTTATTTTTAGTCAGGGAGAGTGAGGCGATAATGGATAGGAACCACAGTCACGTGGAGATCCCAGAGCCTGGGGGAGGGAATGGGTGGGTTACTGTTAGGAAGGGGAAAAAGAAGAGGAGTCATGGTCCAAAGACTACCCCAGAGGTAGTCTCCCAAAATATCAGGGGTAAGGCGACAACTGGGGTAGAAAGGGTAAGAGAGGAACACCAGAATGGCTCAGAGGGAAGGAAGGGGGCTACATGTAAGATAGTGGTGGGGGATGGGAGGGTTAAAGGAATTGATAGGCGTTCTGTGGGCAAAAGTGGGAGTCCAGGATGGTAGTCTGCCTCCCTGGAGCAGGGGTACAGGATGTGTCGGAGAGGGTAGAGGGAATCTTGAAGGGCCAAGGGACCCAGGCGGATGTAATTATACATGTAGGAGGGAAGGACGTAGGAAAGAAGAGCAGGGGGAATATACGTAGACAGTTCAGGGAGTTGGGGGCCAGGCTGAAGTGCAGGGCCTCCAGGGTGGCGATCTCTGGGCTGCTGCCAGTGCCCAGTAATAGCAGGGATAAAAATAATGAGATCCTGCAGCTGAATGCGTGGCTGAAGGATTGGTGCAGTACAGAGGGTTTTAGTTTTGTAGACCATTGGGAAGTCTTTGTGAGGGAAGGGCACCTATACAAGTGGGATGGGGAACATTTAAATGGGAAGGGCACACATATCTTAGCTGGGAGGTTGGCTGGAGTGTTTTGGCAGGGTTTAAACTAATATGGAGGGGGCGGGTGGGGAGGAGACATAGCTCAGTAGGCACTGGGATTGGGAGTGAGTTGGGTGACAGGGTAAGTCTAAATGATAGGAAAATCTCCCAGGAGAAGGAGGATCCGAGTGGGCCTGAGGGTCTTCAGTGCATCTGTTTTAATGCGAGGAGTGTGACGGGTAAGACGGATGAACTTAAGGCCTTGATGTTCGTGAGGAATTTAGATGTGGTGGCAGTGACGGAGACGTTAAAGGAAGGGCAGGACTGGCAGCTAAATATTCCTGGGTATAAGTGTTTTAGGCATGACAGGGGAGGGTCGAAAAGAGGAGGGGGAGTGGCGCTGTTAGTTAGGGAGCAGATCACAGCAGTGCAGAGGGACAATAATATAGAGGGGTTAGGAATTGAGTCTCTGTGGGTGGAGTTGAGGAATAGGAAGGGAGCCATTACTATGCTAGGAGTGTACTACAGGCCGCCCGACAGCCCGCAGGCAGTGGAAGAGGGTATATGTAGAGACATTTTGGATAAGTGTAGGAAGACCAGGGTTGTTGTAGTGGGAGATTTTAATCTCCCTGGGGTGGATTGGAAGGTGCCTAGAGCCGGGGGTTCGGAAGGGGAAGAATTCGTAAGATGTGTATTGGAAGGGTCCTTGGAACAGTATGTAGGTAGCCCAACTAGAGAGGGGGCTATACTGGATTTAGTTCTGGGCAATGAGCCGGGTCAGGTGTTTGAGGTTGCAGTAGGTGAACATGTGGCTAATAGTGACCACAACTCCGTCTACTTTAGGATACGAATGGAAAAAGATGAGATCTGTCCTAAGGGGAGGGTGCTAAATTGGGGGAAGGCTAGATACAGCCGGATTAGGCAGGAGCTTAGGGGTACAGACTGGGATAGGCTGTTGGAGGGCAAGTCCACGTTAGGTATGTGGGAGTCTTTCAAGGGAAAACTGCAAAGGGTGCAGGAAAGGCATGTGCCGGTTAAGAGGAAGGATGGGAAAGGTAGGATTAGAGAGCTGTGGATTACTAGAGATATTGAGGACCTGGTCAGGAAGAAACGAGAGGCGTATGTTAGGTCTAAGCAGCTGGGAACGGAGAGAGCGGTGGAGGAATACAGAGAGAGTAGGAGGGATCTCAAACGGGGAGTTAGGAGGGCAAAAAGGGGGCATGAAATGGCTTTGGCAGGTAGGATTAAGGAAAATCCAAAGGCGTTTTATTCCTATGTTAGGAACAAAAGGGTGGCTACGGGAAAAATTGGTCCCCTCAGGGACAGACGAGGGGAATTGTGCTTAGAGGCAGAGGGAATGGGGGAGATCGTGAATGAATTCTTTGCGTCGGTATTCACGAAGGAGAGGGGCTTGATGTCTGGTACGGTCATCGAGGGAGCTTTAGACCAATTGAAGGAACTATCAATTACTAGGGAAGAAGTGTTCGGGCTTTTAGGTAGCATTAAAACTGATAAATCTCTGGGGCCTGATGGCATTTATCCTAGGTTGCTTAGGGAGGCGAGAGATGAAATTGCTGGGCCTCTGACGCAAATCTTTGTCTCTTTTTTGGACACAGGTGAGGCCCCAGAAGACTGGAGGATAGCAAACGTGGTACCGTTGTTTAAAAAGGGTAGGAGGGATAACCTGGTAATTATAGGCCGGTGAGTTTAACGTCAGTGCTAGGCAAGTTGATGGAGAGGATTCTTAGGGATAGGATGTATGAGCACTTAGAGCGTTGCGATCTGATTAAGGATACGCAGCATGGCTTTGTAAAGGGGAAGTCTTGCCTTACAAATCTGGTAGAATTCTTTGAGGAGGTGACAAAAACGGTCGACGAAGGATGAGCCGTTGATGTCGTCTATATGGATTTCAGTAAGGTGTTTGATAAAGTCCCTCATGGTAGGTTGGTAGGAAAGATTAAGGCTCATGGGATACGTGGCCAGGTATCTGGATGGGTTGAGAACTGGCTTGCTAAGAGGAGACAGAGAGTAGTAGTGGAGGGGCCCTTTTCTAGCTGGAGGTCTGTCACTACTGGTGTGCCGCAGGGCGCAGTACTGGGACCTCTTCTCTTTGTAGTGTATATAAATGATTTGGAAGAGGGACTAAGTGGTGTGATCAGCAAATTTGCTGATGACACCAAGATGGCTGGATTGGCGGGCAGTGAGGAGCAGTGTCTGGCAATACAACGGGATATAGATTGGCTGGTATATTGGGCAGATATATGGCAAATGGAGTTTAATCCGGATAAATGTGAGGTTATGCACTTTGGCCGGAATAATGTAGGGGGGAGTTATATGATAAAGGGTAAGCCTGTAAAGAGTATAGAAACGCAGTGAGACCTGGGGGTGCAAGTGCACAAGTCTTTGAAGGTGGCAGTACGAGTGGAGAAGGTTGTGAAGAAAGTCTATGGTATATATAGGTATATATACCTTTATAGGTAGGGGTAGAGATTATCAGAGCTGGAGTCTAATGTTGCAGTTGTATAGAACGTTGGTTAGGCCGCATTTAGAGTACTGCGTCCAGTTCTGGTCACCTTACGACCGGAAGGACGTGGAGACTCTGGAGAGAGTGCAGAGGAGGTTTACCAGGATGTTGCCTGGTATGGAAGGACTGGGTTATGAGGAAAGATTGAGCAAATTGGGGCTGTTTTCCCTTGAAAGACGGCGACTGAGGGGGGGATCCAATAGAAGTATGTAAGATTATGACGGGTATAGATAGAGTAAACAGAGGTAAGCTATTTCCTGTGATAGAGACACACAGTACAAGGGGCCACAAGCTTAAGGTGAGGGGGGAGAGGTATAACACGGATATGAGAGGGAGGTTTTTCACACAGAGGGTAGTGGGGGTATGGAATGCTCTGCCAAGTAAGGTGGTGGAGGCAGGCACGCTAGAGTTGTTTAAGAGTAACTTAGACAGGCACGTGAGTGGGTTGGAGATGGGAGGATGTAGGAGATTGTTTTAAATAAGGTTCATTAGCAATGGGACATCCCTGGTAGTGTATAAGGATGTGGTATGATAATAATGTTTTTCTCTTTTAATTCACAGGTTTTAAGTCGGTCCGTCTTGTTGTCCAACAAGGGGCATACACGCAATGGGTCGTACTTGGGCTGCTCTTGAATGTTCGAGATTGGCCTAGTGCTTCATGTCGTTCGTGTGTGCCTAAACTGGACCAGATACTGGGCAAGACGACAGCTCAGTGACTATCACTGTTTGCTGTGCAGACACATGGATTTGGGTCGGTGTCTGTGGGAGTTTGAGCATTCTCCCCGTGCTTGCGTGGGTTTTCTCCGGGTGCTCCGGTTTCCTCCCACACCCCAAAGATGTGCTATTAGGCTGATTGGCAGTAATAAATTGTCCCTAAATTAGTTTCCCTCAATGTGGATGGCCATAAGCAATAGATAAGGTTCATGGGTGGAGGGGGGACTGGTAATGTTAAAATGGCGGCACGGGCTCGATGGGCCGAAGGGCCTGTTTCCCGGGCTGTTTTTGTTCTTTGTTCTTTGCCACATGTATTGGTGTAGGTGAGAAGCATTGTTTCTTGCTCACTATACAGACAAAGCATACCATACAGAGGAGGGTGCAGAATATAATATTACAGTCACAGCTAGGGTGAAAAGATCAATTTAATACAAGGAAGGTCCATTCAAAAGTCTGACAGCAGCAGGGAGGGAACTGTTCTTGAATCGGTTGGTACGTGACCTCAGACTTTTGTATCTGTTTCCTGATGGAAAAAGTCCGTGGTTCATGGGATTCTTAATTATGCTGGCTGCTTTTCTGAGGCAGCGGGAAATGTAGACAAAGTCAAATGATGGGAGGTTGGTTTGTGTGATGGACGAGGCTTCGGTCACGATCTTTTGTAGTTTCTTGCAGTCTTGGGCAGATCAGGAACCATACCGAGCTGTGATACAATCAGAAAGAATGCTTTCTATGGTGCATTCGTAAAAGTTGGTGAGAGTCATAGCTGACATGCCAAATTTCCTTAGTCTTCTGAGAAAGTAGAGACACTAGTGGCCTTTCTTAACTATAGTGTTGGCATGGGGGGACCAGGACAGGTTGTTGGTGATCTGGACACCTAAAAACTTGAAGCCCTCGACCATCTATTTTGCTTTGTTTATATGGAGGGAGCTTATTGTCATTGCACCAATTCACCAGATTCTCTCTTTCCTGTACTCTAATGCTATCCGTCAGTAATGCTCATCTCCAATGACAAAGTGGACTGACAAATATTCCACACTGTACACTGCTTTATAAAGAGTCAGTTCCTGATTCAGTCACCATTACTTTGGCTTTTTTTGCTGACTAGTTATTCAGTTTGTTACTTTCTTCATAGATTTTTTACTCCTATGTCTTGACTATGATGACTGCATAGCAAATAACGAGCTAGAGACCAAGGAATCTGTGACATTGTGTGATGATACAGACCCCTGGATATTGGAATATTACAACTGAGTCGCCTTCCCAGCTATCCAGATTGCAAAATTAATATCATCAAACTGCCACCCAATCCCTTGGCATATTCGTGGATGACAAAAGACTTTTCAAACTCTGCATGTGTGTCTTCAGAAATATTGGTAATTGATGTAAAGTTATACAGAGTGGATCTTTAAAGCATTTACATTACACTAATATGTAAATAACATTCTTATCTAGTCAACATTTAGACTAATTGTTTAATAGATTTAGTGAATTAGTTATTAGTTAATAAACTATTCACATGTTTTATCACTGACTTCTGCTGTGATATTTACAACATCAATTTTCAGTTACACATTTGAAATGAAGGGAACTGCAGCGATTTTAGAAAACAATCTCATAAACCAGGTGGCACCACAATGCTTACCAGTGTCTGCTCATTGACAATGCCAGCCTAAGTGGCAATCATACTGAGGGCACCAGAATTAGATGTTAACAAGACCTGTGCTGGTTGGTAAAGACACAGGGGGTGAAATTGTCTCAGAAATTGCAAAGTCTGATTTTGGCTGGGGAAAGAGGTGTTGAGTTCACCAACTGCAAAGATGTTTTTTCCCTATGTGTTGTGTAGCATTTAGAGAAGAACATTTGCAAATGCCGTATTGCTGGCAGGCAGTTCCTGATTCACCCACCCTACCAACACCTCTGCTCCATATTTAAAGGCTGTCCCTACAAGCAGAGCAGTGTCTTCTGACCAGAAAACATTTAGCACAGAATGGGAGCCCCATGATGTATTCTCCTCATAATCTGGGTTAAAAACTGCAGCCAAAGTCACCAATCCAGCATTGAAGCTGATGACAGTAATTGTCAGTGACAATGTTCTGATGAAAAGGACAGGCATCCCAGTGCCGAAAGAGGATAAATGATCTCCTTCATTCTGCCAGGGTAACTCACTCTTCTCAACTCAAAAACACAGACCCAGAACACTTCTACACAGATCTTTCTCATGTTGGAGTTGTACAAAACTCTGGTGAGGGGCAGGAGATTTTGGGGGGATGTGAGAAAAACCTTTTAATCCAGAGGGTGGTGACATTCTGGAATACGCTGCCTGGGAGGGTGGTAGATTTGGGATACCTCACATCCTTTAAAAAGTATCTGGATGAGCACTTGGCACGTCATAACATTCACGGCTATGGGCCAAGTGCTGACAAGTGGGATTAAATAGTTAGGTTAGATGGTACTCACATATGCAGATTCGATGGGTTCTGTGAATGTAACGCTCCCATAAAACCTTGATCATCCCTGTGGGTCGTTTCCTCATTGTTTCCCTGGGCCCCTTCACCATTCTGTGGTCATTTCCTCATTGTCTCCCTGGACTCTCTCACCATTCTGTGGGTCATATCCTCATTGTTTCCCTGGACTCTCTCACCATTCTGTGGGTCATTTCCTCATTATCTCCCTGGACTCTCTCACCATTCTGTGGGTCGTTTCCTCATTATCTCCCTGGACTCTCACCATTCTGTAGGTCGTTTCCTCATTGTCTCCCTGGACTCTCTCACCATTCTGTGGGTCACTTCCTCATTGTTTCCCTGGACTCCCTCACCATTCTGTGGGTCGCTTCCTCATTATCTCCCTGGACTCTCTCACCATTCTGTGGGTCATATCCTCATTGTTTCCCTGGACTCTCTCACCATTCTGTGGGTCATTTCCTCATTATCTCCCTGGACTCTCTCACCATTCTGTGGGTCGTTTCCTCATTATCTCCCTGGACTCTCACCATTCTGTAGGTCGTTTCCTCATTGTCTCCCTGGACTGTCTCACCATTCTGTGGGTCACTTCCTCATTGTTTCCCTGGACTCCCTCACCATTCTGTGGGTCGCTTCCTCATTATCTCTTTGGGCCCCCCTAACCATTCACAAATGCCAGGAATAGGAAAGGATGTCCCAAGGCATGGTACATTGGTGAGACCGTGCAAATGCAACGACAGTGGATGAATGGACACTCCGCAACAATCGCCAAGCAGCAGTGTTCCCTTCCCTCCCTGTTGAAGAACACTTCAGCATTCAAGAGCATTCAGCCTCTGATCTTCGGGTAAGTATTCACCAAAGTGGCCTTCATGTCACACTACAGCGTAGAATCGCTGAGCAGAGACTGGTAGCCAAGTTCTGCACATATGAGGACAGCTTCAACCGAGACCTTGGGTTCATGTCACACTATCTGTAACCCCCACCATTTGGCCTGGGCTTGCAAAATCTCACTAGCTGTCCTGACTTGAGACAATTCACACCTCTTCAGCTTGTGCTTAACCCGCTCTCCACTCGCATTGTCTGTACCTGTAAAGACTTAATTGCCTGTAAAGACTGGCATTCCAACCATTATGTTGCAATTGAGTCTGTGTCTATATAAACCCTATTTCTGAACCAACCTCTTCACTCACCTGATAAAGGAGCAGTGCTCCGAAGGCTCGTGATAGCAAATAAACTTGTTGGACTTTAACCTGGTGTTGTGAGACTTCTTACTATATAAAGAGAAAGAGGATAGCCAGGGAGAGGCTTGGTCCAAAGATAGGGGAGAAGGACTGGTGAGTGATGAGTCTGGGGTAGAATGTTTAGATAATTTGAATCATGTTGAAATAAAAAGGAGTTTTGGGGGTCTTGAGAGACATTAAAGTAGAGAAGTCCCCAGGGCCTGATGGGATATACCCCAGAATACAGAGAAAGGCAAGGAAGGAAATTGCTGGGGCCTTGAGAAAAATCTTTGATCCTCACTGGCTACAGGGGAGGTATAGTAAGAAGTCTCACAACACCAGGTTAAAGTCTAACAAGTTTATTTGGTAGCATGACATTTCGGAGCACTGCTCCTTCATCAGGTGAGTGAAGAGGTGGGTTCACAAACAGGTTTTATATAGACACAGACTCAATTGCAAGATAATGGTTGGAATGTGAGTCTTTACAGGTAATCAAGTCTTTACATATTGTAAATATCACAGCAGAAGTCAGTGATAAAACATAGACAATGGGGAGTGGTTTGTGCTAGCAAATAAACCTGTTGGATTTAACCTTGTGTTGTGAGACTTCTTACTGTGCTTACTCCAGTCCAAAGCCGGCATCTCCACATACAAGGGAGGTCCCAGAGGATTGAAGCATAGCCAATGTTGTTCCTTTGTTTAAGAAGGGTAGCAAGAATAATCCAGGTAATTACAGCCGGTGAGCCTTATGTCAGTGGTGGGGAAATTATTGGAGAGGATTCTTCGAGACACGATTTACTCCCACTTGGTAATAAGTGGACATATTAGCAAGAGGCAATCTCCTTTGTGAAAAGGAGGTTGTGTCTCACGAACTTGATCCAGTTTTTCGAGGAAGAGACAAAAATAATTGATGAGGGTAGGGCAATGGATGTTGTCGACATGGATTTCAGTAAAGCCTTTGACGAGGTCCCTCATGGCAGATTGGTACAGAAAGTGAAGTCACATGGGCTCAGAGGTGAGTGAGGTTGATACAAAACGGACTCCGCCAAGAAGACAAAGGGTAGCAGTTGAAAGGTGCGTTTCTGAATAGAGGGCTGTGACAAGTAGTGTTCCTCAGGGATCAGTGCTGGGACCTTTGCTGTTTGTAATATATATATATAAATGATTTGGGGGAAAATGTAACTGGTTTTATTGGTAAGTTTGTGGACACCACAAAGGTTGGTGGAATTGCGTGTGGATAGTGGTGAGGAGTATCTGAGCATATAGCAGGATATAGATCAGTTGGAGACTTGGGCGGAGAAATGGCAGGTGGAGTTTAATCCGGACAATTGTGAGGTAATGGATTTTGGAAGGACTAAAAAATGGGAAATAGGACAGTAAATGGCAGAACCCTTAAGAGTATTGATAGGCAAAGGGATCACAGGTCACTGAAATCGGTATCGCAGGTGGAGAAGGTAATCAAGAAGACATACGGCAAGCTTGCCTACATTGGCCAAAGCACTGAGTTTAAAAATTGGCAAGTCTTGTTGCAGTTTTACAAAACCTTACTCAAGCTGCACTGTTAATATAGTGTTCAATTCTGGTTGCCACACTACCAGAGGGATGTGGAGGCTTGGAGAGGGTACAGAAAAGATTTACCAGAATGTTGCCCTGCTATGGAGGGCATTAGCTATGAAGAAAGGTTGGAGAAACTTGTTTTGTTCTCACTGGAATGACAGAGGTTGAGGGGCGACCTGATAGAGGTCGACAAGATTATGAGGGGCATGGATAGAATGGATAGAAGCCTTTTCCCAGGTTGGAAGAGTCAATTATTAGGGGGCACAGGTTTAAAGTGCGAGCGGCAAGGTTTAAAGGAGATGTACGAGGCAGAGGGTGGTGTGTGCTAGAACTCGCTGCTGGAGGATGCAGTGGAAGCAGATACAATAGTGAATTTTAAGGGACCCCTGGATGAATACATGAATAGGATGGGAATAGGATACGATCCCTGAAAGGGTGGGGGTTTTAATTCAGTCGGGCAGCATGGTCAGTGCAGGCTTGGAGGGCCGAAGGACCTGTTCCTGTGCTGTAATTTTCTTTGTTCTTTGAGGAGTCGTAGAGTCATAGAGGTTTACAGCACGGAAATCTTCTGCCCAACTTGTCCATGCCGCCCTTTTTTTTAACCCTAAACTAATCCCAATTGCCCGTATTTGGCCCATATCCCTCTATACCCATTCTACCCATGGAACTATCTAAATGCTTTTAAAAGACAAAATTGTACCTGCCTTTACTACTACCTCTGGCAGCTTGTTCCAGACATTCACCATCCTTTGTGTGAAAAAGTTGTCCTGTTGGACCCTTTTGTATCTCGCCCCTCTCATCTTAAACCTATGCCCTCTAGTTTTAGACTCCTCTACCTTTGGGGAAAAGATATTGACTATCTAGCTGATCTGTGCCCCTCATTATTTTATAGACTTCTATAAGATCACCCTTCAGCCTCCTACGCTCCAGAGAAAAAAGTCCCAGTCTATTCCGCCTCTTGTAACTCAATTCATCAAGTTCTGATGGCATCCTAGTAAATCTTTTCTGTACTCTTTCTAGTTTAATAATATCCTTTCTATAATAGGGTGACCAGAATTGCACACAGTATTCCAAGTGTGGCCTTACCAATGTCTTGTACAACTTCAACAAGACATCCCAATTCCTGTATTCAACGTTCTGACCAATGAAACCAAGCATGCCGAATGCCTTCTTCACCACTCTGTCCACCTGTGACTCCACTTTCAAGGATTTATGAATGTGCACCCCTAGATCTCTTTGTTCTGTGACTCTCCCCAATGCCCTACCATTAACTGTGTAAGTCCTGCCCTGGTTCAATCTACCAAAATGCATCATCTTGCATTTGTCTAAATTAAACTCCATCTGCCATTTGTTGGCCCAATTGATCAAGATCCCGTTGCAATCCCAGCTAACCTTATTCACTGTCCACTATGCCATCAATCTTAGTGTCATCTGCAAATTTACTAACTATGCCTCCTATATTCTCATCCAAATTATTAATATAAATGACAAATAACAGTGGACCCAGCACTGATCCCTGAGGCACACCACTGGTCACAGGCCTCCAGTTTGGAAAACAACTCTCTACAATCATCACTAGTCATCTAGAAGCCAATTTTGTATCCATTTAGATACCCTCACTCTGGATCCCGTGAGATTTAACTTTATGCAACAACCTACAATGCGGTACCTTGTCAAAGGCCTTGCTAAATCCATGTAGACAACATCAACTACAGAAGGCAGAGAGTGGTTGTGGATGGGTCTTTTTCTGCATGGAGGTCAGTCACCAGTGGAGTGCCCCAGGGATCTGTTCTAGGACCCTTGCTGTTTGTCATTTTCATAAATGACCTGGATGAGGAAGTGGAGGGATGGGTTAGGAAGTTCGCAGACGATACGAAGGTTGGTGGTGTTGTGGATAGTCTGGAGGGATGTCAGAAGTTGCAGCGTGACATAGACAGGATGCAAGACTGGGTGGAGAAGTGGCAGATGGACTTCAACGTGGATAAATGTGTAGTGGTCCATTTTGGCAGGACCAGTGGGATGCAGGAGTACAATATAAAGGGTAGGAGTCTTAGTTGGGTTGAAGACCAGAAGGATCTTGGGGTCCGGGTCCATAGGACTCTTAAATCAGCCTTGCAGGTGGAGGATGTGGTCAAGAAGGCGTATGGTGCACTGGCCTTCATTAATCGAGGGATTGAGTTTAGGAGTCGGGAGGTAATGCTGCAACTTTATAGGACCCTTATCAGACCCCACTTGGAGTACTGTGCGCAGTTCTAGTCGCCTCACTACAGGAAGGATGTGGAAGCTATTGAGAGGGTGCAGATGAGATTTACAAGGATGTTGCCTGGACTGGGAGGCATGCCTTATGAAGATAGATTGAGGGAGCCAGGTCTCTTCTCCCTGGAGAGACGAAGGTTGAGAGGCGACCTGATAGAAGTTTATAAAATGTTGAGAGGAATAGATAGGGTGGATTCTCAGAGGCTATTTCCCCAGGCTGAAATGGTCCGCTATGAGAGGACACAGGTTTAAGGTGCTGGGAAGTAAGTACAGAGGAGATGTTAGGGGTAAGTTTTTCACTCAGAGTGTGTGCTGTAAGGAGGATGCCAGGAGGCTGCAGGGTGCCTTGGACAGGCTGGCTGAGTGGGCAAATACTTGGCAAATGCAATAAAATGTGAATCAATGTCAGGTTATCCATTTTGGTGGCAAAAACAAGAAGGAAGGTTATTATTTGAATGGTGGCAGGGGATGTGACCTGGGTGTCATGCTGGTGAGTGAGTGGAATCGGCTGCCATCGATGGTGGTAGAGGCAAACTCACTGGAGTCTTTTAAAAGACTTCTGGATGAGTATATGGGATCTAATGGGATTGGGAGTTACAGATAGTTCTATGGCTTGGTAGGTATAGATGCGATCGGCGCAACTTGTGGGCTGAAGGGCCTGTTTGTGCTGTAGTGTTCTATGTTCTATGTACACTGCCCTCTTCTGCCTTCTTGGTTATCCCTTCAAAAAACTCAATCAAATTTGTGAGACATGTCTTTCAGATTCTGGGAGGAAACCAGAGCACCCGGAGAAAACCCACGCAGACAAGGGGAGAACATGTAAACTCCACACTGACAGTGACCCAAGCCAGGAATTGAACTCGGGTCCCTGGCGCTGTGAGACAGCAGTGCTAATCACTGTGTCACTGTGCTGCCCTGGGTCCCTGGCACTGTGAGACAGCAGTGCTAATCACTGTGTCACCGTGCTGCCCCGGGTCCTTGGCACTGTGAGACAGCAGTGTGAATCACTGTGTCACTGTGCTGCCCTGGGTCCCTGGCACTGTGAGACAGCAGTGCTAATCACTGTGTCACCGTGCTGCCCCGGGTCCCTGGCGCTGTGAGACAGCAGCGCTAATCAATGTGTCACCGTGCTGCCCCGGGTCCCTGGCACTGTGAGACAGCAGCGCTAATCACTGTGTCACCGTGCTGCCCCGGGTCCCTGGCGCTGTGAGACAGCAGTGCTAATCACTGTGTCACCGTGCTGCCCCGGGTCCCTGGCGCTGTGAGACAGCAGTGCTAATCACTGTGTCACCGTGCTGCCCCGGGTCCCTGGCACTGTGAGACAGCAGCGCTAATCACTGTGTCACCGTGCTGCCCCGGGTCCCTGGCACTGTGAGACAGCAGCGCTAATCACTGTGTCACCGTGCTGCCCCGGGTCCCTGGCACTGTGAGACAGCAGTGCTAACCACTGTGTCACCGTGCTGCCCCGGGTCCCTGGCACTGTGAAACAGCAGCGCTAATCACTGTGTCACCGTGCTGCCCCGGGTCCCTGGCGCTGTGAGACAGCAGTGTGAATCACTGTGTCACCGTGCTGCCCCGGGTCCCTGGCACTGTGAGACAGCAGTGCTAATCACTGTGTCACCGTGCTGCCCCGGGTCCCTGGCACTGTGAGACAGCAGTGTGAATCACTGTGTCACCGTGCTGTCCCGGGTCCCTGGCGCTGTGAGACAGCAGTGTGAATCACTGTGTCACCGTGCTGCCCCGGGTCCCTGGCGCTGTGAGACAGCAGTGCTAATCACTGTGTCACCGTGCTGCCCCGGGACCCTGGCACTGTGAGACAGCAGCGCTAATCACTGTGTCACCGTGCTGCCCCGGGTCCCTGGCACTGTGAGACAGCAGCGCTAATCACTGTGTCACCGTGCTGCCCCGGGTCCCTGGCACTGTGAGACAGCAGCGCTAATCACTGTGTCACCGTGCTGCCCCGGGTCCCTGGCACTGTGAGACAGCAGCGCTAATCACTGTGTCACCGTGCTGCCCCGGGTCCCTGGCACTGTGAGACAGCAGCGCTAATCACTGTGTCACCGTGCTGCCCCGGGTCCCTGGCACTGTGAGACAGCAGCGCTAATCACTGTGTCACCGTGCTGCCCCGGGTCCCTGGCACTGTGAGACAGCAGCGCTAATCACTGTGTCACCGTGCTGCCCCGGGTCCCTGGCACTGTGAGACAGCAGCGCTAATCACTGTGTCACCGTGCTGCCCCGGGTCCCTGGCACTGTGAGACAGCAGCGCTAATCACTGTGTCACCGTGCTGCCCCGGGTCCCTGGCACTGTGAGACAGCAGCGCTAATCACTGTGTCACCGTGCTGCCCCGGGTCCCTGGCACTGTGAGACAGCAGCGCTAATCACTGTGTCACCGTGCTGCCCCGGGTCCCTGGCACTGTGAGACAGCAGCGCTAATCACTGTGTCACCGTGCTGCCCCGGGTCCCTGGCACTGTGAGACAGCAGCGCTAATCACTGTGTCACCGTGCTGCCCCGGGTCCCTGGCACTGTGAGACAGCAGCGCTAATCACTGTGTCACCGTGCTGCCCCGGGTCCCTGGCACTGTGAGACAGCAGTGCTAACCACTGTGTCACCATGCTGCCCATTTTGTAGGTTGATTAGGAAGAGCCAGTGTGGCTTTCTAAAGGTGAAATTGTATTTAACTAACTCGTGGGAGTTTTTTGAGAAGGTAACAGAAACAGTCGACGAGGGTAATGATGTTGAGTTAGTGTACATGGGGTGAGGATGCCCCCAAAAAATTCTAAATGCTGAATTGGCGGGAAAACTGGTGTATATCATGATTGTATTTTCAGTGTGAGTTCAGACTCGAATCTCCCACACTCTGTGCCATTCAGAAGTCACAATCATTAAAAGCTCAGGGGAGGTGGTGTGGAGAGGAGTATTCGTGCCAGAGTGCGACAGTTCCGGAATACCCTCCCCCGCCACCGCCCCCCCCCCCCCCCCCCCCCGACCCCTTCACTCCAGCAGGGTCTCCCACCAGTTTCCTGAGGGAACAAGCCTGAAGTCTGCCGGAATGAAATTGCGCTGACGGGGTGGGAGAATCATAGTGCAAAAAGAGGCCCTTCAGCCCATCAAGTCTGCACCAACCCACCCAGGCCCTACCCCATATCCCTACCCGCTAATCCCCCTAACCTACGCCTCTCAGCTCACTAAGGGGCAATTTTAGCAAGGCCAATCAACCTAACCTGCACAATCTTTGGACTGTGGGAGGAAACCAAAGTACTGGGAGGAAACCCACACAGACACGAGGAGAATGTGCAAACTGCATACAGACAGTGACCCGAACCGGTAATCGAATCCAGGTTCCTGGAGCTGTGAAGCAGCAGCGCTAACCACTGTGCTACCATGCTGCCCATGGAGAATTCAATCCCATCCCGATAATCACATTCAATTTACACTCAAATAAGATTTAAATCACTTGCCCAGTGTTCCCGCCAGTTTCCAGTGTGGTCTCGACTGCGCCAGATGTCCAGCGTACAGAGATGTGCGCATGTTGGGAACGCACGCACAAATCCTGCGAGTCAGCCCACATGCGATTTTCCTATTCCGACTCGCTAAAACACTAGCCCTCAGGATGGGTTAATTACCCCCACGGACTTTCAGGAGGAGGTTTACTAGGCTGATACCGGAGTTGAGGGGGTTGAGCTATGAGGAGAGGCTGAATAAACTAGGCTTGTACTCGTTAGAGTTTAGAAGAATGAGGGGAGATCTCATTGAGACGTATAAGATGATGAATGGGATGGATAGGATAGAGGTGGAGAGACTCTTCCCGCTCAGAAAGGACAGTAGGACTAGGGGGCACAGCCTCAAGATAAAGGGGGGGCGGTTTAGAACGGAGTTGAGGAGGAACTTCTTCACTCAAAGGGTGGTGAATCTCTGGAATTCTCTGCCCGTTGAAGTGGTGGAGGCTGCCTCGCTAAATATTTTTAAGACGTGGGTTGATGGGTTTTTGATAAGAGAGGGGGTTAAGGGTTATGGGGAGAGGGCAGGAATGTGGAACTGAGCCACGACAGATCAGCCATGATCTTACTGAATGGCGGGGCAGGCTCAAGGGGCTAGATGGCCTACTCCTGCTCCTATTTCTTATGTTCTTATGTTCAATAAAAACAACCCAAGCCAACCTCACACCTCTTCATCACATAAATCATGACTTCATGGAATGTACGGTGTTGTAGGTAAAATAATACCTCTGAGACTTAGTGAGTCAAAATACAGTGGTTTTTATTTCAAAACTCTGGGGTGTATTCCAGAATTTTGGGAGAAACAGGGACTACCAAACTTCTCATAGAACACAAACACAAGTGGGCATTGATACATCATGAGTCTTAGTGTCAATCACGATTCCAAGTTTCCTATTCCAGCCAGACCTCCGGGTCTTCCTTCCTTGGCCATGATTCAGCCCCAGATTTAATCACGATTCACAGTCCAGCTGGCAGCTGCAGTCATGACAGAGGCTTAATCCGGTCACAATTCAAAACCTTCTGCAGCAGTACCGGCTTCCCTATCTTTGAAGTTACTTGTGCGATCGCGGCTGTCCCAGGACTCTTCCTGTTAAAAGCCGGTACCGCAATCTGCCATCAGCAGCTGTCAAAAGCCGGTATCGTAAACTACCATCTGTGTAACGATGCCCAACTAACACAAATAGGTAAAATTTGCAAAGTCTACAAAATAACAGCCACATCAAACTATCTGTCTTTATAAAAATGAGAGTTAAAGCATGTAATACATGAACAAATAACTTATATTAATGCCAGGTGCAGTATAAGCTTGAGAAAATCAGTCATGATGAAGGGTTATGTTTGTGACATATTCTAGGTACAAAGGATGTGAGGCGTCCTGCTTCCACCACCCTCCCAGGCAGCACATTCCTTTCCCTACTTTAACGACACGGAGACAGCCCCTTTGGCCCAAACTGGTCCATGTCAACCAAAAAGTCCATGTAAGTTAACCCTATTTGCCTGCACTTGGCCCATGTCCCTCTAAACCTTTCATATCCATATATTAGAAGCATTGAACCAATTTTTCTCTTCGGTGTTCACGCAGGGGGACATGAATATAGCTGAGGAGGACACTGGGTTGCAGGGGTGTAAAATAGACAGTATTGCAGTTGATAAGGGGGGTGTGCTGGATATTCTAGAGGGTTTGAAAATAGATAAGTCCCCTGGTCCGGATGGGATTTACCCTAGGATTCTCTGGGAGGCAAGAGAGGTGATTGCAGAGCCTCTGGCTCTGATCTTCAAGTCATCGTTGGTCGCTGGTATAGTACCGGAAGATTGGAGGATAGCGAATGTTGTCCCATTGTTTAAGAAGGGGAACAGAGACTTCCCCGGGAATTATAGACCGGTGAGTCTTACTTCTGTTGTGGGCAAGGTTTTAGAAAAAATTATTAGGGATAGGATTTATAGTTATTTGGAGAGTAATGAATTGATTGGAGATAGTCAGCATGGTTTTGTAGCGGGTAGGTCGTGCCTTACTAAGCTTATTGAGTTTTTTGAGAAAGTGACCAAAGAGGTGGATGGGGGTAAGGCAGTTGACGTGGTGTATATGGACTTTAGTAAGGCGTTTGATAAGGTTCACCATGGTAGGCTTCTGCAGAAAATGCAGATGTATGGGATTGAGGGTAGTCTAGGAAATTGGATCAGGAATTGGCTATCAGATAGGAGACAGAGGGTGGTGGTTGATGGTAAATATTCATCATGGAGTTCGGTTACGAGTGGTGTGCCTCAGGGATCTGTTTTGGGGCCACTGCTGTTTGTAATTTTTATTAATGATCTGGATGAGGGTATAGTTGGGTGGATTAGTAAATTTGCTGATGACACCAAAGTCGGAGGTGTGGTAGATTGTGAGGAAGGGTGTCACAGTTTGCAGGGAGACTTAGACAGGCTGCAGAGCTGGGCCGAGAGGTGGCGGATGGAGTTTAATGCGGAGAAGTGTGAGGTAATTCACTTTGGTAGGAATAACAGATGTGTTGAGTATAGGGCTAACGGGAGGACTTTGAATAGTGTGGATGAACAGAGGGATCTAGGTGTATGTGTACATAGATCCCTGAAAGTTGGGAATCAAGTAGATAAGGTTGTTAAGAAGGCATACTGTGTCTTGGCGTTTATTGGTAGGGGGATTGAATTTAGGAGTCGCAGTGTCATGTTGCAACTGTACACAACTCTGGTGCGGCCGCACTTGGAGTACTGTGTGCAGTTCTGGTCCCCACATTACAGGAAGGATGTGGAGGCTTTGGAGAGGGTGCAGAGGAGGTTTACCAGGATGTTGCCTGGTATGGAGGGGAGGTCCTATGAGGAAAGACTGAGGGATTTGGGGTTGTTTTCGCTAGAAAGAAGGCGGCTAAGAGGGGATCTTATTGAAACAAAGAACAAAGAACAACACAGCACGGGAAACAGGCCCTTCGGCCCAATGAGCCCGCGCCGCCATCCCACTGTCTCAGTGTCCTATTCGTGAAACATATAAGATGATTAGAGGTTTAGATAGGGTGGATAGTGATAGCCTTTTTCCTCTGATGGAGAAAGCTAGCACGAGGGGGCATGGCTTTAAATTAAGGGGAGGTAGTTATAGGACGGATGTCAGGGGTAGGTTCTTTACCCAGAGGGTGGTGAGGGATTGGAATGCCCTGCCTGCTGCAGTTGTAAATGCGCCTAGTTTGGGGGCGTTTAAGAGATCCGTGGATAGGTTTATGGACGAAAAGGGATTGGTTTAGATTAGTGGGTCATTGTTTTTTAACTGGTCGGCGCAACATCATGGGCCGAAGGGCCTGTTCTGCGCTGTAATGTTCTATGTTCTATGTTCTATCTGTCCAAATGCTTTTTAAATGTTATCAGTGTTCCTGTCTCAACCACACTACAAGATGCTATGACAATGGATGAATGAACATCACTCGACAATCACTAGACAAGACTGTCTAGGGATTCGAGAGGGCCTGAGGGTCTTAGGTGCATCTGTTTTAATGCAAGGAGTGTGACGGGAAAGTCGGATGAACTTAGGGCCTTGATGTTCGCGAGGAATTTAGATGTGGTGGCAGTGACAGAGACGTGGTTAAAGGAGGGGCAGGACTGGCAGCTAAACATTCCAGGGTATAAGTGTTTTAGGCGTGACAGGGGAGGGTTGAAAAGAGGAGGGGGAGTGGCGCTCTTAGTTAGGGAGCAGATCACAGCGGTGCAGAGGGAGGATAACATGGAGGGGTTGGACATTGAGTCTTTGTGGGTGGAGTTGAGGAATAGGAAGGGGGCCATTACTATGCTAGGAGTGTACTATAGGCCACCTGATAGCCCGCGGGCAGTGGAAGAGGGTATATGTAGGGACATTTTGGATAAGCGTAGGAAGAATAGGGTTGTTGTAGTGGGAGATTTTAATCTCCCTGGGGTGGATTGGAAGGTGCCTAGAGCTGGGGGGTCTGATGGGGAGGAATTCGTAAGATGTGTATTGGAAGGATCCTTGCAACAGTATGTAGATAGCCCGACTAGAGAGGGGGCGATACTTGATTTAGTTCTGGGAAATGAGCCGGGTCAGGTGGTTGAGGTTGCAGTAGGCAAACATGTGGCTAATAGTGACCACAGCTCCGTCTACTTTGGGATACGAATGGAAAAAGATGAGAGCTGTCCTAAGGGGAGGGTGCTAAATTGGGGAAAGGCTAGATACAGCCGGATTAGGCAGGAGCTTAGCGATACAGACTGGGATAGGCTGTTGGAAGGCAAGACCACGTTAGGCACGTGGGAGTCTTTCAAGGGAAAACTGCAAAGGGTTCAGGAAAGGCATGTGCCGGTTAGGACAAAGGATGGGAAAGGTAGGATTAGAGAGCCGTGGATTACTAGAGATATAGAAGACCTGGTTAGGAAGAAACGAGAGGCATATGTCAGGTCTAAGCAGCTGGGAACGGAGAAAGCATTGGAGGAATACAGAGAGAGTAGGAGGGATCTCAAATGGGGAGTTAGGAGAGCAAAGAAGGGGCATGAGATGGCTTTGGCAGGTAGGGTTAAGGAGAATCCAAAGGCGTTTTACTCCTATCTTAAGAACAAAAGGGTGGTTAGGGGTAAAATCGGTCCTCTCAGGGACAGACGTGGGGAATTGTGCTTAGAGGCAGAGGGAATGGGGGAGATCCTGAATGAATACTTTGCGTTGGTATTCACGAAGGAGAGGGGCTTGATGTCTAGTACGGTCATTGAGGGAGCGGTAGGCCGATTGAAAGATCTATTGATTACGAGGGAAGAAGTATTAGGGCTTTTAGAGGGCATTAAGACCGATAAATCTCCGGGGCCTGATGGCATTTATCCTAGGCTGCTTAGAGAGGCGAGGGATGAGATTTCTGGGCCTCTGACGCAAATCTTTGTCTCTTCTTTGGACACAGGTGAGGTCCCAGAAGACTGGAGGATAGTGAACGTGGTACCATTGTTTAAAAAGGGTAGAAGGGATAGCCCGGGTAACTATAGGCCGGTGAGCTTAACGTCAGTGGTAGGTAAGTTGATGGAGAGGATTCTTAGGGATAGGATGTATGCGCACTTGGAGCGTTGCGATCTGATTAAGGATACGCAGCATGGCTTTGTAAAGGGGAAGTCTTGCCTTACGAATCTGGTAGAATTCTTTGAGGAGGTGACAAAAACGGTTGACGAAGGACGAGCCGTTGATGTCGTCTATATGGATTTCAGTAAGGCGTTTGACAAAGTCCCTCATGGTAGGTTGGTACAGAAGATTAAAGCTCATGGGATATGTGGTCAGGTATCTAGATGGGTAGAGAACTGGCTTGCAAAGAGGAATCAGAGAGTAGTTGTGGAGGGGTCCTTTTCTAGCTGGAGGTCTGTCACTAGTGGTGTGCTGCAGGGCTCGGTACAAAGAACAAAGAACAACACAGCACGGGAAACAGGCCCTTCGGCCCAACGAGCCCGCGCCGCCGTCCCACTGTCTCAGTGTCCTATTCATGATTTTAGCCTACGCCTAATGTGCGAGGATCAGGGAAGTCCAATTTAGGGACAATTTAGTACCCAATCAATCAGCCTAAAAGCACATCTTTGGGGATGTGGGAGGAAACTGGAGCACCCGGAGGAAACCCACGCAACCACGGGGAGAACGTGCAAACTCCCACAGACACAGGCCCAAATCCATGTGTCCACACAGCAACAGAGATAGTCTCTGAGCTGTCATGTTGCCCTCGAGATGGTCCAGTTCAAGCACACTAACGACATGAAGCAATAGGCAACTCCCGAAGCAACGTCCATGAGCAGCCCACTACAACCTGCCGCATGCATGCCCCTTGCTGGACTTAAATGCCTGTGGAGACAAAAAATTCATTATTAAACAGGCAAAGACTAACATCCCTGAGGCAAAACGTATTCCCAAGCCTACAATGTTTAGTAAGGCCTACTATATCCCCCTATATGTAGCCCGCTCATGTGGCTGTCTAAGTGACTCTTAAACAACCCTAGCGTGCCTGCTTCCACCACCTTACTCGGCAGTGCATTCCACACCCCCACTACCCTTTGCGTGAAAAACTGCCCTCTAATATTTGTCTTATACCTAGCCCCCCTCACCCTAAGCCCGTGACCCCTCGTTCTATCCATTTCTAATAGCGGAAAAAGCTTACCACCATTTACTCTATCTATCCCCTTCATAATCTTATAAACCTCTATTAGATCCCCCCTCAGCCGACGTCTCTCAAGGGAAAACAGCCCAAGTTCATTCAATCTTTCCTCGTAAGACAGCCCTTCCATACCAGGCAGCATCCTGGTAAATCTCCTCTGCACTCTCTCCAGGATCTCTACATCCTTCTGGTAGTACGGCGACCAGAACTGGACGCAGTACTCCAAGTGAGGCCTAACCAACGTTCTATACAACTGCAACATCAGACTCCTACTCTTATATTCTATACCTCTTCCTATGAAGGCTAACATACCATACGCTTTCCTCATCACATTCTGCACCTGCACCGACACCTTCAGGGACTTGTGCACTTGCACCCCCAGGTCTCTCTGCGTATCTATACTCCGGATAGTTCTACCTTTTATCGTATAACTCCCCTCCACATTATTCCGGCCAAAGTGCATCACCTCGCATTTCTCCGGATTAAATTCCATTTGCCATCTATCTGCCCAATCTACCAGCCTGTCTATGTCCTGTTGCATTGCCAGGCACTGCTCCTCAGTACCCGCCAATCCAACCATCTTAGTGTCATCAGCAAATTTGCTGATCACACCACCTACCCCCTCTTCCAAGTCATTAATATATACCACAAATAGAAGAGGTCCTAGTACCGAGCCCTGTGGCACACCACTGGTGACAGACCTCCAATTGGAAAACCTCCAATTGGTACTGGGACCTCTTATCTTTGTAGTGTATATAAATGATTTGGAAGAGGGAGCAGGTGGTGTGATCAGCAAATTTGCTGATGACACCAAGATGGCTGGATTGGCGGGCAGTGAGGAGCAGTGTCTGGCAATACAGCGGGATATTGATAGGTTGGTTGATTGGGCAGATAGGTGGCAAATGGAGTTTAATCCGGATAAATGTGAGGTGATGCATTTTGGTCGGAATAATGTAGGGGGAAGTTATATGATAAAGGGTAAGCCTGTAAGGAGTATAGAGTCGCAGCGAGACCTGGGGGTGCAAGTCTTTGAAAGTGGCAGTGCAAGTGGAGAGTGTGGTGAAGAAAGCCTATGGTATGTTAGCCTTTATAGAAGGGGTATAGAATATAAGAGCTGGAGTCTAATGTTGCAGTTGTACAGAACGTTGGTTAAGCCGTATTTGGAGTACTGCGTCTAGTTCTGGTCGCTCGAAGGGCTAGATGGCCTACTCCTGCTCCTATTTCTTATGTTCTTATGTTATGTTCTTATGGCAGGACGTGGAGACTCTGGAGAGAGTGCAGAGGAGGTTTACCAGGAAGTTGCCTGGTATTGAAGGACTGGGGTATGAGGAAAGATTGACAAAATTGGGGCTGTTTTCCCTTGAAAGACACTGACTGAGGGGAGATCCAATAGAGGTATATAAGATTATGAAGGGTATAGATAGAGTAAACATAGGTAAGCTATTTCCTATAATAGAGTCACGTAGGACAAGGGGCCATGGACTTAAGGTGAGGGGGGAGCGGTACAACACAGATATTAGAGGGAGGTTTTTCACACAGAGGGTAGTGGGGGTATGGAATGCTCTGCCAAGTAAGGTGGTGGAGGCAAACACACTAGAGTCCTTTAAGAGTAACTTAGACAGGCACATGACTGAGTTGGAGATCGTTGGATATAGGAGAACCTTTAAATAAGGGTCATTAGCATTGGGGTGTCCCTAGAAATGTAAATGGGTATAGTATGATAATAATGTTTTTTTTTCTCTTTCATTCACAGGTTTTAAGTCAGTTCAACGAGGGGCATACACGCGATGGGTCGTACTGAGGCTGCTCTTGGTTGTTCGAGATTGGCCTAGTGCTTCATGTCATTAGTGTGTGCCTAAACTGGACAAGATACTGGGCAAGACGACAGCTCAGTGACTATCGCTGATTGCTGTGCAGACGCATGGATTTGGGCCGGTGTCTGTGGGAGTTTGCGCATTCTCCCCGTGCATGCGTGGGTTTTCTCCGGGTGCTCCAGTTTCCTCCCACACCCCAAAGATGTGCTGTTAGGCTGATTGGCAAGAATAAATTGTCCCTAAATCAGTTTTCCCTCAATCTGGATGGCCATAAAACATTAGATAGGGGTCATGGGTAGAGAGGTGGTGTTGAGATGGCAGCGCGGGCTCGTTGGGCCGAAGGGCCTGTTTCCCAGGCTGATTTTGTTCTTTGTTTTTTGTTCTCTTCCTGTTGGTGAACACTTCAGTGGTCACGGGCATTCGGCCTCTGATCTTCGGGTAAGCGTTCTCCAAGGCGGCCTTCAGGGCACACGACAGCGCAGAGTCGCTGAGCAGAGACTGATAGCCAAGTTCCACACACATGAGGACGGCCTCAACCGGGATCTTGGGTTCATGTCGCACTATCTCTAACCCCCACGACTTGCCTGGACTTGCAACATCTCACTTACTGTCCTGTCTGAGACAATACACATCTCTTTAACCTGTGCTTATCCCCATCTCCACTCACATTGTCTGTGCCTTTAAAAACTGATTAGCTGTAAATACTCACATTCTAATCATTATTCTGTAAACTGAGTGTGCCTTTATATGCACTGTTTATGATCAGAACTCTCCACCCACCTGACGAAGGAGCAGCGCTCCGAAAGCTGGTAGTGTTTGTTACCAAATAAACCTGTTGGACTTTAACCTGGTGTTGTGAGACTTCTTACTGTGCAAACCACTAGTCACAGGCCTCCAGTCCACCAAGCAACCCTCCACCATTACCCTCTGCTTCCTGCCATCAAAGTAAGAAGTCTCACAACACCAGGTTAAAGTCCAACAGGTTTACTTAGTAACACAAACCACAAGCTTTCGGAGCGCTGCTCCTTCATCAGGTGAGTTCTGTTCACAAACAGGGCATATAAAGACACAAACTCAATTTACAAAATAATGGTTGGAATGTGAGCCTTTACAGGTAGTCAAGTTTTGAAGATACGGACAACATGAGTGGAGAGAAGGTTAAGCACAAGTTGAAGAGATGTGTATTGTCTCCAGACAGGACAGTTAGTGAGATTTTGCAAGTCCAGACAAGTCGTGGGGGTTATAGGTAGTGTCAAATGAACCCAAGATCCTGGTTGAGGCCGCCCTCATGTGTGTGAAACTTGGCTATCAGTTTCTGCTCAGCGACTCTGCGCTGTCATGTGTCGTGAAGGCCGCCTTGGAGAAGTAAGAAGTAAGTTTCTTTGGATAAGCATTCTCCAAGGCAGTCTTCGCGACACACAACAGCGCAGTGTCGCTGAGCAGAGACTGATAGCCAAGTTCCACATTCACGAGGATGGCCTCAACTAGGGCAGTGCTCCGAAAGCTTGTGGTTTGTGCTACCAAATAAAACTGTTGGATTTTAACCTGGTGTTCTGAGACTTCTTACTCTGCTTACCCCAGTTCAACGCTGGCATCTCCACATCATTCCTACCATCAACCCATTGTATATCCAATTTGCCAGCTCTCCCTGGATTCTACGTGGTCTAACCTTCCATAATAACCTACCATGTGGAATTTTATCAAAGGCCTTACTGAAATCCATATGAACTACGTCTAATGCCCTGCCCTCATCAACCTTCCTGGTTACTTCAGCAAAGGGTACACCTGGTTAGGGCCAGGAGATTTATCCACCTTTAATATGCCCATCATCTCCTCCACTGTAATGTGAACCATCCTCAATATCGGCACGAACCTTCCCAGCTTCCCAAGTCTTCATGTCTTTCTCTATGGTAAACAGAATGGAGAAATATTCATTGAGACCCTCGACCATCTCCTGCAGTTCAACAGGTTCCTGCTTTCGTTCTTGAGGAGTCCTATTCTAGAACATAGAACACTACAGCACAAACAGGCCCTTCGGCCCACAAGTTGCGCCGATCACATCTATACCTACCAAGCCATAGAACTATCTGTAACTCCCAATCCCATTAAATCCCATATACTCATCCAGAAGTCTTTTAAAATACCCCAGCAAGTTCGTCTCTACCACCACCGATGGCAGCCGATTCCACTCACTTACCACCCTCTGAGTGAAAAACTTTCCCCTAACATCTCCTCTGTACTTGCTCCCCAGCACCTTAAACCTGTGTCCTCTAGTAGCGACCATTTCAGCCCTGGGAAATAGCCTCCGAGGATCCACCCTATCTATACCTCTCAACATTTTATAAACCTCTATCAGGTTGCCTGTCAACCTTCGTCTCTCCAGGGAGAAGAGACCCAGCTCCCTCAACCTATCGTCATAAGGCATGCCTCCCAATCCAGGCAACATCCTTGTAAATCTCCTCTGCACCCTCTCAATAGCTTCCACATCCTTCCTGTAGTGAGGCAACCAGAACTGCGCACAGTACTCCAAGTGGGGTCTGACAAGGGTCCTATGAAGTTGCAGCATTACCTCCCGATTCCTAAACTCAATCCCTCAATTAATGAAGGCCAGTACACCATACACCTTCTTAACCACATCCTCCACCTGTGAGACCGATTTAAGAGTCCTATGGACCCGGACCCCAAGATCCTTCTGCTCCTCAACACAGCTAAGACTCCTACCCTTTATATTGTACTCCTGCATCCCATTGGTCCTGCCAAAATGGACCACTACACATTTATCCACGTTGAAGTCCATCTGCCACTTCTCCGCCCAGTCTTGCATCCTATCTATGTCACGCTGCAACTTCTGACATCCCTCCAGACTATCCACAACACCACCAACCTTTGTGTCGTTGGCGAACTTACTAACCCATCCCTCCACTTCCTCATCCAGGTCATTTATGAAAATGACAAACAGCAAGGGTCCTAGAACAGATCCCTAGGGAACTCCACTGGTGACTGACCTCCATACAGAAAAAGACCCATCCACAACCACTCTCTGCCTTCTGCAGGCAAGCCAGTTCTGGATCCACAAGGCCAAAGCCCCTTGGATCCCATGCCCTCTCACCTTCTCAAGAAGTCTTGCATGGGGTACCTTATCAAACGCCTTGCTGAAGTTCATGTAAACCACATCCACCGATCTTCCTTTGTCAATGTGTTCAGTCACACTTGCAAAGAATTCAACTAGGCTCGTAAGGCACGACCTGCCCTTGACAAAGCCGTGCTGACTATTTCTGATCATTCTAAACTTTTCTAAATGCTCATAAATCTTGTCCCTCAGAATCCTCTCCATCAACTTACCAACCACTGAGGTCAGACTCACCAGTCGGTAATTTCCCCGGGCTATTCCTGTTCCCTTTCTTGAAAATAGGAACCACATCCGCAATCCACCAATCCTCCGGAACCTCTCCCATCTCCACCAACGACGCAAAGATCTTCGCCAGGGGCTCTGCAATCATTTCCCTCACCTCCCACAGTAACCTGGGGTACATCCCATCTGGTCCTGGTGACTTATCTATCTTGATAGAATTTAAAAGTTCCAGCACATCCTGTTTCTTAACGTCCACACACTCAATCTTTTCAGACTGCCGCAAACCTGTAGTACAACCTCCCAGATCACTTTCCACCGTGAATACCGAGGCAAAGTATTCATTAAGCACCTCTGCCATTTCTTCTGGTTCCACGCAGACTTTTCCCCCTTCACCTTTTATAGGTCCTATCCCTTCTTTTCTCATCCTTTTACTCTTCACATATTTGTAGAACACCTTGGGATTCTCCTTAATCTTACCCGCCAAGGCCTTCTCATGTCCCCTTCTGGCTCTCCTAATTTCCTTTATAAGCTCCTTTCTACAAGCCTTATACTCCTGTAGATCCTTAACATCTCCTAGCTCTCTGAACCTTTTATACGCCTTTCTTTTAATCCTGACCAGATTCACCACAACCTTCGTGCACCACGGCTCCCGTGACCTACCAAAACCTCCTTATCTCATCGGAACGTTATCGTGCAGAGCTCCAGTCAAACATTCCTTGAAAATCCGCCACCTTCCTTCAATACTTTTCCCCAAGAACGCCTCCTTCCAGTTTACTCGTCCAATTATCTGCCTGATGTCATCGTATTTCCCCTTACTCCAGACAAACACCTTCCTAGCCTGCCTGACCCTATCTCTTTCCAATGCTATCGTGAAGGAGATAGAATTATGATCTCCATCCCCGAGATGCTCTCCCACCGAGAGATCCGACACCTGTCCTGGTTCATTAGCCAGCACCAGGTCAAGTACAGCCTCTCCCCTCGTAGGCTTATCCACGTACTGTGTCAGGAAACCCTCTTGAACACACCTAACAAACTCCTCCCCATCCAAACCCCTTACCCTCGGGATATTCCAATCGATGTTTGGGAAATTGAAGTCTCCCATCACGACAACTCTGTTATAGAACATAGAACATTACAGCGCAGAACAGGCCCTTCGGCCCACGATGTTGCGCCGACCAGTTACAAAATAATGACCCACTAACCTAAACCAATCCCTTTTCGTTATTTCTACATCTCTCCAGGATCTGTTTCCTTATCTGCACCTCAACTTCCCTGTCACTATTGGGCGGCCTATAGAATACACCCAGCAAAGTTATCGACCCTTTGCTGTCCCTAACTTCCACCCACAGAGACTCCGTAGACAGTCCTTCCACGGCATCCTCCTTCTCTGCAGCCATGACACTATCCCTGATCAACAATGCCACTCCACCACCTCTTTTGCCACCCTCCCTGTCCTTCCTGAAGCATCTGAATCCTGGCACCTGAAGTACCCAGTCCTGTCCCTGAGACATCCAAGTCTCTGTAGTGGCCACCACATCACATTCCCAAGCAGCAATCCATGCCCTAAGCTCATCTACTTTGTTCGCTACACTCCTGGCGTTAAAATAGACACACCTCAGATCTGGGCACTTCCCTTCTCCATCACCCGTCTAACCTCCCTCTCATAATCTTCTCTTCAAGTATTCTTTTATCTTTAATATAGTTAAAGAATCCCTTTGGATTCACCTTAATCTTCTCAGCCAAAGGTTTCTCATGCCCCTTTTTGACCCTCCTAATTTTCTTCTTGAGTATACTCCTGTATCCCCTGTACACCTCCAGGGAATCCCGTGATTCCAGCTGCTTGTATCTGAGCCATGCCTCCTTTTTCTGGCGAAAACCTGATTATGTTTTCTTATCCAGGACCCCTTCTCTTGCCAGCCTTGCCCTTCACCCTAACAGGAACATATAGACCCTGAACTCTTATCACTGTTGAAGGTCTCCCACTTGCTAGAGATCCCTTTGCCCTCAAACAAGCTACACCAGTCACCCTTGCAAGCTCCTATCTAATTCCATCAAAATACACCTTGTCCCAATTTAGAACTTGCACCTGTGGACCAGTTTTGTCCCTTTCCATAATATTTTAAAATTAATAGGACTACGTTCATTGGTCCCAAAGTGCTCCCCCACTGTCACCTCAGTCACTTGCCCTGCCCTGTTTCCCAAAAGTAGGTCAAGTTTTGCCCTTTCCCTAGTAGGACCCTCCACACACTGCCTGAAGAATCTTTCCTGAACACACTTAACAAATTCCATCTAATCCCATAACACTATGACAGCTCCATGTTGGGAAAATTTAAATCCTCAAATATGACAACGCTCTGACTCCTGCAAGTCTCCCTAATCTCCTGACATATTTGTTTTCCTAATTCCTGTTGACTATATGGGAGCCTGTAGTACAACCCCAGTCAGGTCACCCTCCCCTTCTTATTTCTTAGTTCCACCCACAAAGCCTCACTGGATGATCCCTCAGTTATTTCTCTCTGACTGCTGTCGTGAAGCTCTCCTCAATCAAAAATGCAACTACCCCTCTTCTCTTCTCTCCAGCTCTGTCTCCTCTGAAGCACCTGTACCCTGGAACATTGAGCTGCTAGTCCTGTCCTTCCCTTAGCCATGTTTCAGTTATGGCTATAATATCCCAGTCCCACGTACCCATCCCTGCTCTGAGTTCATCAGCCTTACCTGTCAGCCACAGGTTTCCCCCACTCCATGCTGTGCTCATGCCTATCGTGTCTATTCGACCTGCCGTTACTGAGAACTACATCTCCTTTCATTTGCTTTTCTGCTGCTGAAGATCCCAACCCCCTGCCAATCTAGTTTAAACCCTCCCTTGTAGCACTGGTAAATCTGTCCCCCAGGATATTGGTCCCCCTCCAGTTCAGATGGAACCCATCCCTCTTAAACAGGTGACCTCTGCCTAGAAAAGATTCCAATGATCTAAGAATCTGAATCCCTACCCCCTGCACCAATTCTTTAGCCTCGCATTGATCTGCCACATTCTCTATTCTGACCCTCACACACACAAGGCATTGGAAGTAATCCAGGGATTACCACCCTTGAGGTCCTGCTTCTTCACCATTTTCCTCGCTCTCTATAATCACTCCTCAGGACCTCATTCCTATTTCTATTCATGGCATTGGTACCAAAGTATCCAGCGACTTCTGGCTGCTCACCCTCCCCCCTTGAGAATGTTCTGTAGCCACTTCTAGATATCCTTAACCCTGGCACCTGGGAGGCAATACACCATCCTGTGTCGGTTGCGGCCACAGAATCTCCTCAGTCTGTCCCTCTAACTATCGAGTCTCCAATCATTACGATCCACTTTACCTTTACCCTTTCCTGCTGTGACCCAAAGCCAGTTGTAGTACCACTGATCTGGCGACTGCTACTTTAACCTGGAGAGTCATTCCCACAGGTGTAGTCATTAGGGACAATGGAATTCTCTGAGTTCCCACATCCTGCAGGAGGAGCACACCACCGACCTCATTGCCATCCCAAATGCACCAAGACTAAAGAGGAAGATTAAGAGGGTGTTGCCCGAGATTACCTGTATTCCACTGAGACACCACTCGCTGAAGCTTTTCAAGGCAAAGTCTCACCACTCAAGCACTCTGCTGCAAATTTTCCAATAGCACACCTCTCTCTCTCCCTCCCTTTTTCTTTGTCTTGCTTGAGTTACTTTTTTTTGCTAGAGGAGGAGGGAGGCAAACACTGAAGTGTTTGGGATGTAACTGTCCCTTGAAAATACTTCCTCAGTAAACCTCTTTCTGGGAGCACTGACCACCCACAAACTTCCCTATAACAGTCAGTCAGCATTGGCACTCTGCTGGACTAAAATGCTCCATCTTGGTAGATCTCCTCTGCACCCCCTCCAGTACGTTCACCTCCTTCCTATAACATGGTGACCAGAATTGCGCACAGTACTCCAGCTGTGGCCTCACCAATGTTCTATACAACTCCATCATGACCTCTCTACTTTTGAAAGCTAGGCCTCGATTGATAAAGGCAAGTGTCCCCTATGTCTTTTTTACCACCTACTAACATGCCCTTCTGCTTTCAGAGGTCTGTGCACAAACATGCCAAAGCTTCTTTGTTCTATAGAATTTCCTACCATTTATTAAATACTTCCTTGTCAAATTACTTCTTCCAAAGTGTATCACCTCACACTTTTCAGGGTTAAATTTCAGGGTTAATTTTTGTCATTTATCTGCCCATCTCATCTATTTCTTGTAACCCAAGACAGTCTGCCTCACTGTTAACCATCTGGCCAATTTTTGTGCCATCGACAAGCTTACCCCTCACATTTATATAAAGGATGAATAATAGTGGGCCAAAACACAGGTCCCCATGGTACGCCACTGGACACTGGCTTCCGGTCACTAAAGCAGCCTTCTGTCATCACCTTCTATCTCCTACAGACAGTGGTTGTAGAGGATTGTTTTTCAAATTGGAGGCCTGTGACCAATGGTGTGCCTCAGGGATCAGTGCTGGGTCCACTGTTGTTTGTCATTTATATTAATTATTTGGATCAGAATTTAGGGGACATGGCTAGTAAGTTTGCAGATGATACCAAGATTGGTGGCATAGTGGACTGTGAAGAAGGTTATCTTGGATTGCAAAGGGACCTTAATCAATTGGGCCAGTGGACTGACAAGTGGCAGATGGAGTTTAATTTAGATAAATGTGAGGTGATGCATTTTGGTAGATTGAACCAGGACAGGACTATTCAGTTAATGGTAGGACACTGGGGAGAGTTACAGAACAAAGAGATCTAAGGGTACATGTGCATACCTTCTTGAAAATGGACAGAGTGGTGAAGAAGGCATTTGGCATGCTTGGTTTCATTGGTCAGAATATTGAATACAACAATTGGAATGTACCAGAAGGACGTGGAGACCCTGGAGAGAGTGCAGAGGAGGCTTACCAGGATGCTGCCTGATATGGAACGACCGAGCTATGAGTAGAGATTGGGCAAACTGGCGCTGTTCTCCTTAGAAAGACGGAGGATGAGGGGAGATTTAATAGAGGTGTAAAAGATTATGAAGGGTACAGATAGAGTGAACAGTGGTAAGCTTTTTCCTAGGCTAGATACAAAAATTACGAGGGGCCACGGGCTTAGGGTGAGGGGGGGCGAAGTATAATTCGGATGTTAGAGGGAGGTTTCTCACACAGAGGGGGTGGGGGCCTGGAATGCACTGCCAGGTAGGGTGGTAGAGGCAGGCACGCTAGAGTTTAAGGCTTACTTAGGTAGGCACATGAGCGGACTAGAGATGGAGGGATACAGGAGACTGTTCTAAATAAGGATCAAGAGCCTTGGGATGTCCCTGGGAATCAATTGATTCCTATGGACTTTCCAACATATTTTAAAAGAACAAAAGAACAAAAACAGCCTGGGAAACAGGCCCTTCGGCCCAACGAGCCCACGCCGCCATCCCAACATCACCAGTCCCCCCCCTCCAACCATGAACCTTGTCTAATGTTTTATGGCCATCCACATTGAGGGAAACTAATTTAGGGACAATTTATTCCTGCCAATCAGCCTAACAGCACATCTTTGGGGTGTGGGAGGAAACCGGAGCACCTGGAGAAAACCCACACAAGCACGGGGAGAATGCGCAAACTCCCACAGACACCGGCCCAAATCCATGTGTCTGCACAGCAAACAGTGATAGTCACTGAGCTGTCGTCTTGCCCAGTATCTTGTCCAGTTTAGGCACACACGAACGACATGAAGCACTAGGCCAATCTTGAACAACCAAGAGCAGCCCAAGTATAACCTATCGCGTGTATGCCCCTCGTTGGACACAAGGCGGACTGACTTAAAACCTGTGAATGAAAAGAGAAAAAACATTATTATTGTACCATATCCATTTACCTTACCAGGGACGCCCCAATGCTAATGACTCTTATTTAAAACAATCTCCTATATCCTCCCATCTCCAACCCACTCATGTGCCTGTCTAAGTTACTCTTAAATGACTCTAGCGTGTTTTTCTCCACCACCTTACTTGGCAGAGCATTCCAAACCCCCACTACCCGCTGTGTGAAAAACCTCCCTCTAATATCTGTGTTATACCTCTCCCCCCTCACCTCAAGTCCATGGCCCCTTGTCCTATGTGTCTCTATCATAGGAAATAGCCTACCTCTGTTTACTCTATCTATACCCTTCACAATCTTATATACCTCTATTAGACCCCCCTCAGTCAGCGTCTTTCAAGGGAAAACAGCCCCAATTTTGTCAATCTTTCCTCATACCCCAGTCCTTCCATACCAGGCAACATCCTGGTAAACCTCCTCTGCACTCTCTCCAGAGTCTCCACGTCCTTCCAGTAGTAAGGCGGCCAGAACTGGACGCAGTACTCTAAATGCGGCCTAACCAACGTTCTGTACAACTGCAACATTAGACTCCAGCTCTTATATTCTATACCCCTTCCTATAAAGGCTAACATACCATAGGCTTTCTTCACCACACTCTCCACTTACACTGCCACCTTCAAAGACTTGTGCACTTGCACCCCCAGGTCTTGCTGCGATTCTATATTCCTTACAGGCTTACCCTTTACCATATAACTCCCCCCTACATTATTCCAGCCAAGATGCATCACCTCACATTTATCTGGATTAAACTCCATTTGCCATGTATCTGCCCAATCAACCAGCCTATCAATATGCCGCTGTATTGCCAGACACTGTTCCTCACTGCCCACCAATCCAGCCATCTTGGTGTCATCAGCAAATTTGCTGATCACACCACCTACTCCCTCTTCCAAATCATTTATATACACTACAAAGAGAAGAGGTCCCAGTACTGAGCCCTGCGGCACACCACTAGTGACAGATCTCCAGCTAGAAAAGGACCCCTCCACTACGACTCTCTGACTCCTCTTTGCAAGCCAGTTCTCTACCCATCTAGGTACCTGGCCACGTATCCCATGAGCTTTAATCTTTTCTACCAACCTACCATGAGGGACTTTGTCAAACACCTTACTGAAATCCATATAGACGACATCAACGGCTCATCCTTCGTCAACCGTTTTTGTCACCTCCTCAAAGAATTCTACCAGATTCGTAAGGCAAGACTTCCCCTTTACAAAGCCATGCTGCGTATCCTTAATCAGATCGCAACGCTCTAAGTGCTCATACATCCTATCCCTAAGAATCGTCTCCATCAACTTACCTACCACTGATGTTAAACTCACCAGCATATAGTTACCTGGGCTATCCCTCCTACCCTTTTTAAACAACGGTACCACATTCGCTATCCTCCAGTCCTCTGGGACCTCACCTGTGTCCAAAGAAGAGACAAAGATTTGCGTCAGAGGCCCAGCAATCTCATCCCTTGCCTTCCTAAGCAGCCTAGGATAAATGCCATCGGGCCCCGGAGATTTATTGGTTTTAATGCTACCTAAAAGCCCTAACACTTCTTCCCTCGTAACCGATAGATCTTTCAATTGGTCTACCGTTCCCTCGATGACCGTACCAGACATCAAGCCCCTCTCCTTTGTGAATACCAACGCAAAGCATTCATTCAGGATCTCCCCCATTCCCTCTGCCTCTAAGCACAATTCCCCTCGTCTGTCCCTGAGGGGACTGATTTTACCCCTAGCCACCCTTTTGTTCTTAAGATAGGAGTAAAACGCCTTTGGATTCTCCTTAATCCTACCTGCCAAAGCCATCTCATGCCCCCTCTTTGCTCTCCTAACTCCCCTTTTGAGATCCTTCCTACTCTTTCTGTATTCCTCCAACGCTCTCTCCATTCCCAGCTGCTTAGACCTGACATACGCCTCTCGTTTCTTCCTGACCAGGTCTTCTATATCTCTAGTAATCCACGGCTCTCTAATCCTACCTTTCCCATCCTTTCTCCTAACCGGCACATGCCTTTCCTGAACCCTTTGCAGTTTTCCCTTGAAAGACTCCCAAGTGCCTAACGTGGTCTTGCCTTCCAACAGCCTATCCCAGTCTGTTTCGCTAAGCTCCTGCCCAATCCGGCTGTATCTAGCCTTTCCCCAATTTAGCACCCTCCCCTTAGGACAGCTCTCATCTTTTTCCATTCGTATCCTAAAGTAGACGGAGTTGTGGTCACTATTAGCCACATGTTCGCCTACTGCAACCTCAACCACCTGACCCGACTCATTGCCCAGAACTAAATCCAGTATAGCCCCCTCTCTAGTCGGGCTATCTACATACTGTTGCAAGGATCCTTCCAATACACATCTTACGAATTCCTCCCCGACCGACCCCCCAGCTCTAGGCACCTTCCAATCCACCCCAGGGAGATTAAAATCTCCCACTACAACAATCCTGTTCTTCCTACACATGTCCAAAATGTCCCTACATATACCGTCTTCCACTGCCTGTGGGCTATCGGGCGGCCTATAGTACACTCCTAGCATAGTAATGGCCCCCTTCCTATTCCTCAACTCCACCCACAGAGACTCAATTCCCAACCCCCCCATGTTATCCTCCCTCTGCACCGCTGCGATCTGCTCCCTAACTAAGAGCGCCACTCCCCCTCCTCTTTTCAACCCTCCCCTATCACACCTAAAACACTTATACCCTGGAATGTTTAGCTGCCAGTCCTGCCCCTCCTTTAACCACGTCTCTGTCACTGCCACCACATCTAAATTCCTCGCGAACATCAAGGCTTTAAGTTCATCCGTCTTACCCGTCACACTCCTCGCATTAAAACAGATGCACTGAAGACCCTCAGGCCCACTCGGATCCTCCTTCTCCTGGGAGATCTTCCTATCATCTAGACTTACCCTGACCTCCAACTCACTCTCACTCCCAGTGCCTGAGCTGTCTCCCCACCCCCCCTCCATATTAGTTTAAACCCTGCCGAAACACTCCAGCTAACCTCCCAACTAAAATATGTGTGCCCTTCCCATTTAAGTGTTCCCTATCCCTCTTATACAAGCGCCCTTCCTTTGCAAAGACTTCCCAATGGTCTACAAAACTAAAACCCTCTGTCCTGCACCAATCCCTCAGCCACGCATTCAGCTGTAGGATCTCATTATTTTTATCCCTGCTATTACTGGGCACTGGCAGCAGCCCAGAGATCGCCACCCTGGAGGCCCTGCACTTCAGCCTGGCTCCCAACTCCCTGAACTGCCTATGTATATTCCCCCTACTCTTCCTTCCTACATCCTTCTCACCAACATGTATAATTACATCCGCCTGGGTCCCATCAAGATTCCCTCTACCCTCTCCGACACATCCTGTACCCCTGCTCCAGGGAGACAGACTACAATCCTGGAGTCCCGCTTTTGCCCACAGAAGCGCCTAATAATTCCTCTAATCCTCCCATCCCCCACCACTACCTCACATCCAGCCCCCTTCCTTCCCTCTGAGGCATTCTGGTCTTCCCCTCGTGCCCCTTCCACCTCAGTTGGTGCCTTACCCCTGATATCTTGAGAGCCTACCCCTGGGGTAGCCTTTGGAACATTACTCCTCTTCTTTTTCCCCTTCCTAACTGTAAGCCACCCATCCCTCCTCCTAGGCTCTGGGATCCCCTCTTGAACATGGTTCCTATTCATTAGCTCCTCATTTTCCCTGACTAAAAATAAATTTCATGGTTCACTTGTCTTACTTCTGAGCTTCTGGGGATTCTGTGAATGTCTGTATCAGTTGTGCATATTGATTGATGGCTTTTCTTTTAATCCACAGGTGACACAGTCTGCCTTGTTGTCCAACAAGGGGCATACACGCGGTGGGTCGTGCGAGGGCTGCTCTTGGATGTTGCTTCGAGAGTTGCCTAGTGCTTCGCGTCGTTAGTGTACGCTTAAACTGGACCAACTGACGGGCAACACGACAGCTCAGCGACTATCACTGTTTGCTGTCCAGATACATGGATTTGGGTCGGTGTCTGTGGGAGTTTGCACATTTTCCCCGTGATTGTGTGGGTTTTCTCTGGGTGCTCCAGTTTCCTCCCACACCCCAAAAACGTGCTCTTAGGCTGACTGGTGTAACAAATTGTCCCTAAATTTGTCGTCCCTCAATCTGGTTATGGTTCCTTTATTGTGGAGTCCAATAGGCGTAGACAAAGGTCATAGGTAGAAGAGGGAACTCACAATGTTAAAATGGCGGCGTGGGCTTGTTGGGCCGAAGGGCCTGTTTCCTGTGCTGTGTTGTTCTTTGTTCTTTGTCTTGTTGAAGTTGTACAAGACATTGGTAAGGCCACACTTGGAATACTGTGTACAGTTCTGGTCACCCTATTATAGAACAGATATTATTAAACTAGAAAGAGTGCAGAAAAGATTTACTAGGATGCAACCGGGACTTGATGGTTTGAGTTAAAAGGAGAGGCTGAATAGACAGGGACTTTTTTCTCTGGAGTACAGGAGGCCGAAGGGTGATTTTATAGAGATCTATAAAATAATGAGGGGCACAGATCAGCAAGATAGTCAATATCTTTTCCCAAACGTAGGGGAGCCTAAAACTAGAGGGCATACGTTTAAGGTGAGAGGGGAGAAATACAAAATGGTGCAGAGAGGCAATTTTTTCATAGAAGATGGTGAGTGTCTGGAGCAAGCTGCCAGATATAATAGCAGAGGTAGGCATAATTTTATCTTTTAAAAAGCATTTAGAGGGTTACATGGGTAAAGATGGGTGTAGAGGGATATGGGCCAAATGCAGACAGCTGGAACTAGCTTACGGATTTAAAAAAAAGGCAGCATAGAAAAGTCGGACCGAAGGGCCTGTTTCCATGCTATAAACTGCTATGATTCTACAACTGAAGCAATTCTGAATCCACTTTATTAAATTACCCGATATTCTGTGTGAATTTACCATCCAATTTCCACCAAATGGATTCAACCTTTTCTTCATCGAATCGATATCATCTCTCACTACTGTCATGATGTCATCTTTAAATATCACCTCCCTTACTTTCCCATCTGTCCTTCGAAACAGTAGAGAAATTAAGGGTTATGGTGAGCAGGTGGCTAAGTGGAGCTGAGTGGAGTCCACTCAGCAGGTAGTATTTTGGGGTATTTGGCGGTATATTGGGGACATTTGGGGATTCGAGTGGCACTATCTACCAACTCAGTTAAAACCCCCAACCCTTAGAACATAGAACATAGAACACTACAGCACAAACAGGCCCTTCGGCCCACAAGTTGCGCCGATCACAACCATACCTACCAAGCCATAGAACTATCTGTAACTCCCAATGCCATTAAATCCCATATACTCATCCAGAAGTCTTTTAAAAGACCCCAGCGAGTTTGCCTCTACCACCACCAACGGCAGCCGATTCCATTCACTCACCACCCTCTGAGTGAAAAATGTACCCCTAACATCTCCTCTGTTCTTGCTTCCCAGCACCTTAAACCTGTGTCCTCTCGTAGCGACCATTTCAGCCCTGGGAAATAGCCTCCGAGAATCCACCCTATCTATTCCTCTCAACCTTTTATGCACCTCTATCAGGTCACCTCTCAACCTTCGTCTCTCCTGGGAGAAGAGTCCCAGCTCCCTCAACCTATCTTCATAAGGTATGCCTCCCAATCCAAGCAACATCCTTGTAAATCTCCTCTACCCCTCTCATAGAACATTACAGTGCAGTACAGGCCCTTCGGCCCTCGATGTTGCGCCGACCAGTGGAACCAATCTAATGACCCTCTAACCTAAACTATTCCAATTGCTTCCACATCCTTCCTGTAGTGAGGCGACCAGAACTGCACACAGTACTCCAAGTGGGGTCTGACAAGGCTCCTATAAAGTTGCAGCATTACCTCCCGACTCCTAAACTCAATCCCTCGATTAATGAAGGCCAGTACACCATACACCTTCTTGACCACATCCTCCACCTGCGAGGCCGATTTAAGAGTCCTATGGACCCGGACCCCAAGATCCTTCTGCTCCTCAACACAGCTAAGACTCCTACCCTTGATATTGTACTCCTGCATCCCATTGATCCTGCCAAAATGGACCACTACACATTTATCCACGTTGAAGTCCATCTGCCACTTCTCCGCCCAGTCTTGCATCCTATCTATGTCACGCTGCAACTTCTGACATCCCTCCAGACTATCCACAACACCACCAACCTTTGTATCATCGGTGAACTTACTAACCCATCCCTCCACTTCCTCATCCAGGTCATTTATGAAAATGACAAACAGCAAGGGTCCTAGAACAGATCCCTGGGGCACTCCACTGGTGACCGATCTCCATGCAGAAAAAGACCCATCCACAACCACTCTCTGCCTTCTGCAGGCAAGCCAGTTCTGGATCCACAAGGCCACAGCCCCTTGGATCCCATGCCCTCTCACCTTCTTGCATGGGGGACCTGAAGTCTTCCATGGGGGACCTTCCGGGGACTATATCCCTCTATTCCCATCCTATTCATGTACTTGTAAAGACGGTCCTTAAAAGTGACTATTGTACCTGCTTCCACTACCTCCCCCAGCAACGATTTCCAGGCACCCACTGCTCTGTGTAAAACATCTGCCTTGTACATCTCCTTAAACCTGTGCCCCTGAGTAACTGACTACTCCACCCTGGGAAAAGCTTCTGACTATCCACTCTGTCCATGCCTCTCGTAATCTTGTAGATTTCTATCCGGTCTCCCCTCAACCTCAATTCCAGTGAAAACATACCACATTTCTCCAACCTCTTCTCATAGCTAATGCCCTCCATATCAACATCCTGGTAAATCTTTTCTGTACCCTCCCCAAAGCCCCCACGAAATTCCAAGTGCGGACGGATTAAGGTTCTATAAAGCTTGCAACATGACTTGCCAATTTTTAAACTTATAGCGGTTTAGAACATAGAACATTACAGCGCAGAACAGGCCCTTCGGCCCACGATGTTGCGCCGACCAGTTAAAAAGCAATGACCCTCTAACCTAAACCAATCCCTTTCCATCCATAAACCTATCCACGGATCTCTTAAACGCCCCCAAACTAGGCGCATTTACAACTGCAGCAGGCAGGGCATTCCAATCCCTCACCACCCTCCGGGTAAAGAACCTACCCCTGACATCCGTCCTGTAACTACCACCCCTTAATTTAAAGCTATGCCCCCTCGTGCTAGCTTTCTCCATCCGAGGAAAAAGGCTATCACTGTCCACCCTATCTAAACCTCTAATCATCTTATATGTTTCAATAAGATCCCCTTTTAGCCGCCTTCTTTCTAGCGAAAACAACCCCAAATCCCTCAGTCCCCCCACATTACAGGAAGGATGTGGAGGCTTTGGAGAGGGTGCAGAGGAGGTTTACCAGGATGTTGCCTGGTATGGAGGGGAGGTCCTATGAGGAGAGACTGAGGGATTTGGGGTTGTTTTCGCTAGAAAGAAGGCGGCTAAGAGGGGATCTTATTGAAACATATAAGATGGGGGCGTTTAAGAGATCCGTGGATAGGTTTATGGACGAAAAGGGATTGGTTTAGATTAGTGGGTCATTGATTTTTTTTAACTGGTCGGCGCAACATCGTGGGCCGAAGGGCCTGTTCTGCGCTGTAATGTTCTATGTTCTATGTTCATAGGACTTCCCCTCCATACCAGGCAACATCCTGGTAAACCTCCTCTGCACCCTCACCAATGCCTCCACATCCTTCCTATAATGTGGGGACCAGAACTGCACACAATACTACAAGTGCGGCCGCACCAGAGTTGTGTACAGTTGCAACATGACGCTGCGACTCCTAAATTCAATCCCCCTACCAATAAACGCCAAGACTCCGTATGCCTTCCTAACTACCTTATCTACTTGATTCCCAACTTTCAGGGATCTATGTACACATACACCTAGATCCCTCTGTTCATCAACACTATTCAGAGTCCTACCATTAGCCCTATACTCTACACATCTGTTATTCCTGCCAAAGTGAATTACCTCACACTTTTCCACATTAAACTCTATCCGCCACCTCTCGGCCCAGCTCTGCAACTTGTCCAAGTCTCTCTGTAAACTATGACACCCTTCTTCACTATCTACCACACCTCCGACTTTGGTGTCATCAGCAAATTTACTAATCCACCCAACTATACCCTCATCCAGATCATTTATAAAAATTACAAACAGCAGTGGCCCCAAAACAGATCCCTGAGGCACACCACTTGTAACCGAACTCCATGACGAATACTTACCATCAACCACCACCCTCTGTCTCCTATCTGCTAGCCAATTCCTGATCCAATTAACTAAATCACCCTCAATCCCATAAATCTGCATTTTCTGCAGAAGCCTTCCATGGTGAACCTTATCAAACGCCTTACTAAAGTCCATATACACCACGTCAACTGCCTTACCCCCATCCACCTCTTTGGTCACTTTCTCAAAAAACTCAATAAGGTTAGTAAGGCACGACCTACCCTTCACAAAACCATGCTGACTATCTCCAATCAATTCATTACTCTCTAAATAACTATAAATCCTATCCCTAATAATTTTTTCTAAAACCTTGCCCACAACAGAAGTAAGACTCACCGGTCTATAATTCCCGGGGAAGTCTCTGTTCCCCTTCTTAAACAATGGGACAACATTCGCTATCCTCCAATCTTCTGGCACTTTATCTGTGACCAATGATGACCTGAAGATCAGAGCCAGAGGCTCTGCAATCGCCTCTCTTGCCTCCCAGAGAATCCTAGGGTAAATCCCATCCGGCCCAGGGGACTTATCTATTTTCAAACCCTCAAGAATATCTAGCACATCCTCCTTATCAACTGCAATACTATCCAGTTTACAACCCTGTAACCCAGTGTTCTCCACAGCTATATTTATGTCTCCCTGCGTGAATACCGAAGAGAAATATTGGTTCAATGCCTCTCCAATCTCTTCCGGTTCCACACACAACTTCCCTCTACTGTCTATAACTGGCCCTAATCTTGCCCTAACCAACCTTCTGTTCTTAACATATCTATAGAACGCCTTAGGATTCTCCTTAATCCTATCAGCCAAAGTCTTCTCATGTCCTCTTTTAGCCCCTCTTAACTCACTCTTTAACTCCCTCCTAGCCAATCTAAAGCTTTCCAGTGCACTACCTGAGCCCTCAAGTCTCATCCTCACATAAGCCTCCTTTTTCCTTTTAACCAGCGAATCAACTTTTTTAGTGCACCACGGTTCCCTAGCTCGACCATTTCATCCTTGCCTGACAGGGACATACATATCAAGGACTCACAGTAGCTGCTCCTTGAAAAAACTCCACATTTCATAGAACATAGAACATAGAACATTACAGCGCAGAACATTTCGGATGTTCCCAGACCCTGTAGTCTCCTAGTCCAACCTATGCTTCCTAATTCTCTCCTAATAGCCTCATAATTACCCTTCCCCCAGCTAAAACTACTGACCCGAGGTTCATGCCTATCCCTTTCCATCACTATTGTGGTCACTATCACCAAAATGCACACCAACTTCCAAGTCTAACACCTGGTCTGGCTCATTTCCCAGCACCAAATCCAATATAGCCTCACCTCTACTTGGCCTATCTACATACTGAGTCAAAAAACCTTCCTGCATGCTTTGTGCAAAAACTGACCCCTCTAATGAGCTAGAGCTATAGCTATTCCAATCAATATTAGTAAAGTTAAAGTCCCCCATAACAATTACCCTATTACTTTCACTCCTTTCCAGGATCGTCTCCGCAATCCTTTCCTCAACCTCTCTAGAACTTTTAGGAGGTCTATAAAAGACTCCCAACAGGGTGACCTCTCCTCTCCTGTTTCTAATCTCAGCCGATACTACCTCAACAGACAAGTCCTCATCAAACTTCCTCTCTGACACTGTGATACAGTCCTTGACCAATAATGCTACCCCTCCCCCCCTTCTACCTCCTTCTCTACTCTGACTGAAGCATTTGAACCCCGGAACCTGCAACAACCATTCCTGCCCCTGCTCTATCCATGTCTCTGAAATGGCCACAACATCAAAGTTCCAGGTACTGATCCACGCTGCAAGTTCATCCACTTTATTGCGAATACTCCTCGCATTAAAGTATACGCATTTCAAACCCTGCTCCGCCCCAGCCCCACGATGCCGTGCATTGCAGTCCCCATCTATGCCCCCTTCACTTTCATCCCTGCTACTCAGGATCCCACCCCCCCTCTGAATCAGCTTAAACCCCCCTGCATAGCCTTTGCAAATTTTCCCCCCAAATTTTATAGCATGGAAACAGGCCCTTCGGCCCGACTTTTCTATGCTGCCCTTTTTTTAAAATCCCTAAGCCCCAGCCAATGAAGGCAAGCATGCCGTATGCCTTCTTGACTACCTTCTCCACCTGCATTGCCACTTTCAGTGACCTGTGTATCTGTATACCCAGATCCCTCTGCCTATCAATACTCTTAAAGCTTCTGCCATTTACTGTATATTTCCTATCTGTAGGTGTATTAACTCATGTTTATCTGGATTAAATTCCATCTGCCATCTCTCCACCCAAGTCTCCAACTGATCTACATCCTGCTGTATCCTCTGATGATCCTCATCGCTATCCACAAATCACCAACCTTTGTGTCGTCCGCAAACTCACTAATCAAACTTGTTATATTTTCCTCCAAATCATTTATATATGTTACAAATGGCAAAGGTTCCAGCACTGATCCCTGAGGAACACCACTTGTCACTGGGAACTACAGGCCAGTGAGCTTCACATCTGTGGTGGGTAAGTTGTTAGAAAGTACTTTGAGAAGCAGGATCGATAGGTATTTAGAGATGCAAGGACTGATTTGGGACAGTCACCATGGCTTTGTGAGTGGAAAATCATGTCTCACAAATTTAATTGAGTTTTTTGAAGGGTAACCAAGAAGATAGATGATGGCAGTGCAGGTGATATTGTCTACATGGACTTTAGCAAGGCCTTTGACAAGGTGCTGCATGATAGAACATAGTAAAAAGTCTGACAACACCAGGTTTTAGTCCAACCTATTTATTTGATAATATTCTCACTAGCTTTCGAGGGGACAGCCTCAATAAAGAAGGCTGTCCCCTCGAAAGCTAGTGAGAATATTATCAAATAAATAGGTTGGACTAAAACCTGGTGTTGTCAGACTTTTTACTGTGTTTACGCCAGTCCAACGCCGGCATACCCACATCATGATAGAACATAGAACATTACAGCGCAGAACAGGCCCTTCGGCCCACGATGTTGCGCCAACCAGTTAAAAAAAAAATGACCCTCTAACCTAAACCAAACGCTTTCCATCCATAAACCTATCCACGGATCTCTTAAATGCCCCCAAATTAGGCGCATCCACAACTGCAGCAGGCAGGGCATTCTAATCCCTCGCCACCCTCTGGGTAAAGAACCTACCCCTGACATCCGTCCTATAACTACCACCCCTTAATTTAAAGCTATGCCCCCTCGTGCTAGCTTTCTCCATCTGAGGAAAAAGGCTATCACTGTCCACCCTATCCAAACCTCTGATCATCTTATATGTTTCAATAAGGTCCCCTTGATAGGTTGTTGCATAAGATTAAATCTCACGGGATCCAGGGTGAGGTTTCTAAATGGATACAAAATTGGCTCCTTCACAGAAAGAAGTCTGACAACACCAGATTTAAGTCCAACCAATTTATTTGATAGTAAACTCACAAGCTTTCAGGGTTTGTCCCTTCATCAGGTGAATGGAGAGTTCTGGCCTCAGACAGAGCATATAACAGCACAGACAGTTTACAGATTACTGATTAGAATGCGAGTCTTTACAACTAACCTGCTATTCAAGTCTTAAAGATGCCGACAATGTGAGTGGAAGGAGCATCAAGCACAGGTTAAAGAGATGTGTATTGTCTCCAGACAGTACAGTAAGTGAGGTTTCACAAACCCAGGCAAGTCATGGGCGTTACAGATAGTGCGACAAAAGATACATTGGGGAGACCAGGCAGACGCTACAACGGATGAATGAACATCGCTCGACAATCACCAGTCAAGACTGTTCCCTTCCTGTTGGCAAACACTTCAGTGGTCACGGGCATTCAGCCTCTGACCTTCGGGTAAGCATTCTCCAAGGCGGCCTTCACGACACACGACAGCGCAGAGTCGCTGAACAGAGACTGATAGCCAAGTTCCGCACACATGAGGACGGTCTCAACAGGGATCTTGGGTTCATGTCGCACTATCTGTAACCCCCGTGACTTGCCTGGGTTTGCAAAACCTCACTTACTGTACTGTCTGGAGACAATACACATCTCTTTAACCTGTGATCAGTGCTCCTTCCACTCACATTGTCAGCCACTTCGGGTCTTGAACAGCAGGTTAGGTGTAAGGATTCGCATTCTAATCAGTAATCTCTAAACTGTCTGTGCTTTATATGCTCTGTCTGAGGCCAGAACTCTCCATTCACCTGATGAAGAGGGAAACCTCGAAAGCTTGTGAGTATTATCAAATAAATCGGTTGGACTAAAACCTGGTGTTGTCAGACTTTTTACTGGGCAAACACTTCAGCAGTCACGGGCATTCGGCCTCTGACCTTCAGGTAAGCGTTCTCCAAGGCAGCCTTCACCACACACGACAGCGCAGAGTCGCTGAGCAGAGACTGATAGCCAAGTTCCGCGCACATGAGGATGGCCTCAACAAGGATCTTGGGTTCATGTCACACTATCTGTAACCCCCGTGGCTTGCCTGGGTTTGCAAAACCTCACTTGCTGAACTGTCTAGAGACAATACATATCTCTTTAACCTGTGATCAGTGCTCTTTCCACTCACATTGTCAGCATTTTTAAGACTTGAACAGCAAATTAGTTGTAAAGACTCGCATTCTAATCAGTAATCTGTAAACTGTCTGTGCTGTCATATGCTCTGTCTGAGGCCAGAACTCTCCATTCACCTGACAAAGGGACAAACCCCGAAAGCTGGTGAGTTTACTACCAAATAAATCGGTTGGACTTAAACCTGGTGTTGTCAGACTTCTTACTGTGTTTACCCCAGTCCAACGCCGGCATCTCCACATCACTTCTTCACAGAAGCCAGAGGGTGGTTGCAGAGGGTTGTTTTTCAAACTAGAGGCCTGTAACAGCGGTGTGCCTCAGGGATCAGTGCTGGGTCCACTGTTACTTATCATTTATATTAATAATTTGGATGAGAATACAGGAGGCATGGTTAGTAGGTTTGCAGATCACACCAAGATTGGTGGCAATAGTGGATAGTGAAGGCTATCTCCAATTGCAACAGGATCTTAATCAATTGGGCCAATGGGCTGACGAATGGCAGACGGAGTTTAATTTAAACAAATGCGACGTGATGCATTTTGGTAGACTGAACCAGAGCAGGACTTACTCAGTTAATGGTCGAGTGTTAGGGAGAGTTACAGAACAAAGCAATCTAGGGGTACATGTTCTTAGCTACTGAAAGTGGAGTCACAGGTAGAAAGATTGGTGAAGAAGGCATTTGGCATTCTTGGTTTCATCGGTCAGAACATTGAATACAGGATTTGGAATGTCTTGTTGAAGTTGTACAAGGCATTGATAAGGCCACACTTGGAATACTGTGTGCAATTCTGGACGCCCTATTATAGAAAATATTATTAAACTAGAAAGAGTGCAGAAAAGATTTACTTGGATGCTACAGGGACTTGATGGTTTGAGTTATAAGGAGAGGCTGGATAGACTGGGACTTTTTTCTCTGGACCGTTGGAGGAGGAGGGGTGATCTTATAGATGTGTATAAAATAATGAGGGGCACAGATCAGCTAGATAGTCAATATCTTTTCCCAAAGGTAGGGGAATCTAAAACTAGAGGACACAGGTTTAAGGCATAAGGGTAGAGATACAAAAGTGAACAGAGGGGCAATTTTTTCACACAGAGGGTGTTGAGTGTCTGGAACAAGCTGCCAGAGGTAGTAGAACAGGCGGGCACAATTTTGTCTTTTAAAAAGCATTTAGATAACTACATGGATAAGATGGGTATAGAGGGATATGGGCCAAATGCAGGGAATTGGAATTAGCTTTGGGGTTTAAAAAAAATGCGTGCATGGACAAGTTGGGCTGAAGGGCCCGTTTCCATGCTGCAAACCTCTATGACTCGATGACACAAACCTCCATTCAGAAATGCACCCTTTCATTGCTACCCTCTGTCTTCTTCGACCGAGCCAATTTTGTATCCACCTTGCCAGCTCACGTCTGGTCCCATGCGACTTCACCTTCTGCACCAGTGTGCCAGGAGGGACCTTGTCAAAGGCCTTACTGAAGTCCATGTCAACAACATCCACTGCCCTACCCTCATCAATCTTCATCACTTCCTCAAAAAATTCGACCAAATTTGTGAGACATGACCTCCCCTTCTCAAAACCATGTTGCCTCTCACTAATACGTTCACTTATTTCCAAGTGGGTATAAATCCTGTCTTGAAGAATCCTCGCCAATAATTTCCCTACCACTGATGTAAGGCTCACCAGCCTGTAATTACCTGGATTATTCTTGCTATCTTAAACAAAGGAACAACATTGTCTATTCTCCAATCCTCTGAGAGCTCCCCTAAAATGTGGAGATGCCGGCATTGGACTGAGGAAAACACATTAAGAAGTCTCACAACACCAGGTTAAAGTCCAACAGGTTTATTTGGTAGCAAAAGCCACTAGCTTTCGGAGCGCTGCTTCTTCATCAGGTGAGTGGGATTTCAGTTCACAAACAGGGCATATAAAGACACAAACTCAATTTACAAAATAATGGTTGGAGTGCAAGTTTCCACAGGCAATCAAGTCTTAAAGGTATAGATAATGTGAATGGAAAGAGGGCTAACCACAGGCTAAAGAGATGTATATTGTCTTCAGTCAGAACAGTTAGTGAGATTTTGCAAGCCCAGGCAAGGGATGGGGAAGTTGCAGCAGTAGTGCAACTCTCCCACCCCTTTTCCATCCCCCTCTATCCCGCCTGAAATGTTAAGCTGCCAATCCTGTCTTTCCCTTAACCAAGTCTCTATTATGGCAACAACATCATAGTTCCTAGTACTAATCCAAGCTTCTCACACTGAAACAAATGCACTTCAGTTCACCGGACCTTCTCTGATTAGCAATCCCACCCTGCCTGCTGTTACTCTGAGTCTTACTGGCCCTATTCTCTGGTTCCCCTTCAGCTAATTCACCTTTGCTTTGGTTCCCATCCCCGTGCCAATCTAGTTTCAACCCTCCTGTGTGACATAAGCAAACCTCCCAGCCAGAATATTTATGCCTTTCCAGTTTAGATGCAACCCATCTTTCTTATAGAGGTCCCACCTACCCCCATAGTCCAGATATCTGAAACCCTCCCTCCTACACCAGCTGTTTAGACAGGTGTTGGGCTGCACTATCTTCCTATTCCTAGCCTCACTGGCACATGGCACAGGGAGTAATCCTGAGATTACAACCCTAGAGATCCTGCTTTTTAACTTTCTACCTAACTCCCTAAACTGCTGCTGCAGAATCTCATCATTCTTCCTACTGTAGTGGTTAGTACCAATACATACCACAACCTCTGTCTGTACACTCTCTCCCTTCAGAATGCTTTCTGTCCGTTCAGAGACATCCTGGACTCTGGCACCAGGAAGGCAACGTATCATCCTGGAGTCTCTTTCACATCCACAGAATCGCCTGTCTGTACCCCTAACTATCGAGTCCCCTTAACTATTCCTCTAGTTCTCTTTGTTCCTCCTTGCTAAACGACACAGCCAGCCGTGGTGTCACTGCTTTGGCTGATGCTGCTGTTATCCCCTGATAGACCATCTCCCGCACAGTATCTAAAACAGTATACTTGTTAGAGAGGGGGATAACCACAGGGGATTCCAGCACTGACTGACTGCTCCTTCTAGCGGTCACCCATCTATCTGCCTGCACCTTGGGTGGTGACCATGTCTGTAAAGCTTCTACCTATGACGCTTTCTGCCATCTTCATGCTCCTGAGTGCATCCAGCTGCTGCTCCAACCTATCCATGCTGTCTGTAAAGAGCTGCAGTTGGGTGCATTTCCTGCAGACACAGTCGTCTGAGAGACTGGAAACGTCACGGATCTCCCACATCTCACACGTGCAGCATTTAACCTCACTGACTGACATTTCGAGCATCAATTAGAGTATTTCAGAAAATTTATAAAACTCTTACCCTCACTTTTATCTTTTCACAGTGGCCTTTTGTTTTGGTCAGAGGAGGAGGGAGGGAATGAAACACTAATATAGTATTTTGGGCTCACCGCTCCTTGACACCAGATCTTCCGCTTCCCACTTCTTGGTAGATGTTACTGGTCTGACTACTCCCAGAATGCACCGGTGAAGTGCCTCAGCCTCTTATGCTCGAGAAAAGAGTCCCAGTCTATCAAGCCCCTCCAAACCATCAAGTCCCAGTAGCATCCTAGTAAATCTCTTCTGCATTCTTTCTAGTTTAATAATATCCTTTCTAGAAAAGGGTGACCAGAATTGCACACAGTATTTCAAGTGTGGCCTTACCAATGTCTTGTACAACTTCAACAGGACAGTCCAACTCCTGTATTCAATGTTCTAACCAATGAAACCAAGCATGCCGAATGCCTTCTTCACCACTCTGTCCACCTGTGGCTCCACTTTCAAGGAGCTATGGACATGTACCCCTAGATCCCTTTATTCTGTAACTCTCCCCAACGTCCTACCATTAACTGAGTAAGTCCTGCCCTGGTCCTGCATCATCTCACATTTGTCTAAATTAAACTCCATCTGCCATTCTTCAGCCCACTGGCCCAATTGATCAAGATCCCATTGCAAACAGAGATAGCTTTCTTCACTGTGCACTATGTCACCAATCTTGGTGTCATCTGCAAACTTACTATCCTTGCCTCCTATATTCTCATCCAAATCATTAATATAAATGACAAATAACAGTGGTTCCAGCACCAATCCCTGAAGCACACCGTTGGTCACAGGCCTCCAGTTTGAAAAACAACCCTCTACAGCCACTCTTTAATTTTGTCTCTCAAAATATCTTCCAACAACTTACCCACTACAGATGTGAGGCTCACTGCCTTGTAGTTCCCAGGCTTTTCCCTGCAGCCCTTTTTAAACAAAGGAACAAAAGTTGCCTCCCTCCAATCTTCAGACACCTCACCTGTAACTATTGATGATTCAAACAGCTCTGCTAGGGGACCCGCAATTTCCTCCCTAGCCTCCCACAATGTCTTGGGATATATTTCGTCAGATTCCCAGGGATTTATCTACCTTGATGTGCTTTAAGACTTCCAGCACCTCCTTCTCTGTAATATGCATACTCCTCAAGACACCACTATTTATGTCTGCAAGTTCCCTAATGTCTGTGCTTTTCTCAACAGTAAATACTGATCAGAAGTATTCATTTAGGATTTCACCCATCTCTTGTGGATCTGCACATAGCTGACCTTTTTGATCCTTAAGCGACCCTACTCTCTCCCTAGTTACTCTTTCAGTCTTTTTGTATTTGGAAGCTCTTTGGATTCTCTATTGCCTTATCTACCAAAACAATCTCGTGAGCCCTTTTTGCCCTCTGATTTCTCTCTTAACTCTACTCTTACACCCGTTATACTCTTCTAGGGATTCACCCGATCCCAGCTGCCTCCTTCTTGTTCTTGACCAGGGCCTCAGTGTCCCGATTCTTCCAGGGTTCCCTACTTCTACCAGCCTTGCCCTTCATTCTAACAGGAACCTTGGTTCGCACACTTTTGAAAGCTGCCCCTTTACCAGACATCCCTTTGCCTTTCCACAGACTCCCCCAATTAACTTTTGACAGGTCCTGCCTGATACCATCAAAAATTGGCCTTGCCCCAATTTAGAATTTTAACTTTTGGGTCAGACCTACCATTCTCCATAGCTACCTTAAAACTAATGGAATTATGGTCACTGGTCCCAAAGTGATCCCTCACTAACACTTCTGTCACCTGCTAATTGCTATAATATCACAGTCCCACGTACCCATCCATGTACTGAATTCATCTGCCTTGCCTGTCAGGCCTCTTGCATTGAAATAAATGCAGTTTAAACTGGACTTTCCTTGCTCTCTGTCTTGCTTTTTCTTGATCTGTCTGGTACGAGAATTACTGACACTGCCTTTGCTACTTAATGCGCTCTCTTCAACTTCCGTGCTATTCTTAAACTTCTCTTCTGTCTCCCTACTGCTTTGGATCCCACCTCCCTGCCAAACTAGTTTAGATCCTCCCGAGTGGCTCGAGCAAATGTCTCTGCAGTATATTGGACCCCCTCCAGTTCAAGTATAAGCTGTCCCGCTGGAGCAGATCAGCCCTTCCCCAGAAAAGATCCCAATGATCCAAAAATCTAAATCCCTGCCCCCTCTCATCAGCTCTCAAGCCACGTATTCATCTGCCTAATCTCTCTAGTCCAACTCTCACTAGCACGTGATATCGGTAATAGTCCCAAAATTACTACCTTCGAAGTCCTGCACTTTAGTTTTCTGCCTAACTCTCTATAATCACATTTCAGAACCTAAGCTCTTTTCCCACCAATGTCGTTGGTACCAATATGTACAACAACCTCTGGCTGCTCACCCTCCCCCTTAAGAATGTCCTGCAACTGCTCAGAGACATCCTTGACCCTAGCACCAGGGAGGCAGCACACCATCCTGGAGTCTCCATTGCGGCCACAGAAATGCCTGTCCGTGCCTCTAACTAGCAAATCCCCTATTACTACTGCTCCCTTGCTCTTTGCCCGACCCTGTCCCACAGCAGAACCAGATGTGGTGTCACAGGTATCCCCCTCAACAGTATCCTATTAAGGAGGATGGTATACTTGTTTGAAAGGGGAATAGCCACAGGAGACTCCTGCACAACCTGCCTGCCTCTCCTGGCAGTCACCCATCTACCTGACTTTATAGTTTTATGGGGGAATTTGGGGATATTTGAAGGTAGTTGAGGTATTTATCAGTACATTATCTATTCTTTACCTGCTCTGACTGTATATTTATAGTCTTATGGGGGTATTTTGAGGTATTTGGGATAATTTGGGGGTATTTGATGTACTGTCTATAGAATATAGAACATAGAACACTACAACACAAACAGGCCCTTTGGCCCACAAGTTGCGTCGATCATATCCATACCTACCAGGCCATAGAACAATCTACAACTCCCAATCCCGTTAAATCCCCTGTACTCATCCAGAAGTCTTTTAAAAGACCCCAGCAAGTTCACCTCTACCACCACCGACGGCAGCAGATTCCACTCACTCACCACCCTCTGAGTGAAAAACTTACCCCTAACATCTCCTCTGTACCTTCTCCCCAGCACCTTAAACCTGTGTCCTCTCGTAGCGACCATTTCAGCCCTGGGAAATAGCCTCCGAGAATCCACCCTATCTATACCTCTCAACATTTTATAAACCTCTATCAGGTTGCCTCTCAACCTTCATCTCTCCAGGGAGAAGAGACCCAGCTCCCTCAACCTATCTTCATAAGGCATGCCTCCCAATCCAGGCAACATCCTTGTAAATCTCCTCTGCACCCTCTCAATAGCTTCCACATCCTTCCTGTAGTGAGGCGACCAGAACTGCGCACAGTACTCCAAGTGGGGTCTGACAAGGGTCTTATAAAGTTGCAGCATTACCTCCCAACTCCTAAACTCAATCCCTCGATTAATGAAGGCCAGTACACCATACGCCTTCTTGACCACATCCTCCACCTGTGAGGCCAATTTGAGAGTTCTATGGAGAGTCTATCCTTTACTTCCTCTGGCTGTATATAGTTGTATGGGGTTATTTGGGGGTATTTGGCGTTTTGTCTATCCTTTACCTGCTCTGACTGTATATAGCTTTATGGGAGTATTTAGGGTTATTTTAAGGGTTATGTGGGGTATTTTGGGGGGGTATTTGGTGTGCTCGCTATCCTTTACCCACTCTCCCTATTTATAGTTTTATGGGGGTATTTTGCAGGGTATTTTGGGGGTATAACAGTGTACTGACTATCCATTATCTGCTCTCACTGTATATTTATAGGTTTATGGGGGTTATTTTGGGAGTTATTTGGGGGTATTTTGGGTGGTATGTGAGGGTGTTTAGGGGTATTTGGTGGTTATTTGGGAGTATTTTGGGGATTATAGGGGTATGTATATATACTGTCTACTGTTTACATGCTCTGCCTGTATATTTATAGTTTTATGGGGTTATTTGGGGGTATTTTGGGTTTATTTTGGCGTTTATTTGGGGTTATTTTGGGGGTATTTTGGGGTATTCTGGGGGTTATAGGGCTATAATAGTGTGTTGTCTACACTTTACCTGCTCTAACTGAATATTTACATTTCACGGGCGTTTAGGGGTATTTTTGAAAAGGGGTATATTTAAAAAGCGAATTGCGTGGAGGACGCGGAAAGTCTGCAGAGATCTGGATTGAGTGAGTAGGCGAGGACCTGGCAGATGGAGAAAATGTGAGGTTATCCACTTTGGAAGAAACAATAGTAGGAAGGAATATTATTCAAAGGGTGAAAAGCTGCATCATGCTACGGTGCAGAGGGATCTGGGGGTCCTTGTGCACGAATCGCTGAAACCCAGTCTGCAGGTGTAGCAGGTGATCAAGAAGGCGAATGGGATGCTGGCCTTTATAGCGAGGGGGATAGAATATAAAAGCAGGGAGGTCTTGCTGCAACTGTACAGGGTACTGGTGAGGCCGCAGCTGGAGTACTGTGTGCAGTTTTGGTCGCCGCATTTGCAGAAGGGTATATTGGCCTTGGAGGGAGTGCAGAGGAGGTTCACTAGGCTGATACCGGAGATGAGGGGGTTGGACTATGAAGAGAGACTAAATAGACTGGGTCTGTACTCGTTGGAGTTTAGAAGGCTGAGGGGGTATCTTATAGAGACTTACAAGATAATGAAGGGGCTAGATAGGGTAGAGGTAGAGAGATTCTTTCCGCTTAGAAAGGAAAACAGAACTAGAGGGCACAGCCTCAAGATAAGGGGTGGGGGGTGTGCAGTTTAGATCAGAGTTGAGGAGGAGCTTCTTCACTCAAAGTGTGGTGAATCTCTGGAATTCTCTGCCTGTTGAAGTGGTGGAGGCTGCCTCGCTGAATATATTTAAGTTACAGGTAGATAGGTTTGTAATAGACAGGGGAATTAAGGGTTATGTGGAGAAAGCGGGAAAGTGGAATTGATCCACTTCAGATCAGCCATGATCTTATTGAATAGCGGGGCAGGCTTGAAGGGCTGGATAGCCTACCTGCTCCTATTTCTCATGTTCTTATGTTCTGTCTGTACATTTATAGTTTTATGGGGTATTGTGGGGGTTATAGAACATAGAACACGATAGCACAAACAGGCCCTTCGGCCCACAAGTTGCGCCGATCATATCCTTACCTACCAGGCCTATCTGTAACTCACCGGTTGGTAATTTCCCGGGCTATCCCTGTTCCCTTTCTTGAAAATAAGATCCACGTCCGCAATCCTCCAATCCTCCGGAACCTCTCCCTGTCTCCATCGACGATGCAAAGATCATCGCCAGGGGCTCTGCAATCACTTCCCTCACCTCCCACAGTAACCTGGGGTACGTCCCATCCGGTCCCGGTGACTTATCTATTGATAGAATTTAAAAGTTCCAACACATCCTCTTTCTTAACATCCACATACTCAATCTTTTCAGTCTGCCACAAACCTGTAGTACAACCTCCCAGACCACTTCCTACTGTGAATCTTAGTAGTGTTGAATAGCAGAAGGATCTTGGGGTCCGGGTCCATAGGACTCTTAAATCGGCCTCGCAGGTGGAGGATGTGGTCAAGAAGGCGTATGGTGTACTGGCCTTCATTAATCGAGGGATTGAGTTTAGGAATCGGGACGTAATGCTGCAACTTTATAAGACCCTAGTCAGGCCTCATTTGGAGTACTGTGCGCAGTTCTGGTCGCCTCACTATAGGAAAGGCGTAGAAGCTATTGAAAGGGTACAGAGGAGATTTACAAGGATGTTGCCTGGACTGGGAGGCATGCCTTATGAAGTTAGGTTGAGGGAGCTGGGACTCTTCTCCCTGGAGAGACGAAGGTTGAGAGGCGACCTGATAGAAGTTTATAAAATGTTGAGAGGAATAGATAGGGTGGATTCTCAGAGGCTATTTCCCCGGGTTGAAATGGTCGCTACGAGAGGACACAGGACACAGGTGCGGGGAGGGAAGTACAGAAGTGATGTTAGGGGTAAGTTTTTCACTCAGAGGGTGGTGAGTGAATGGAATCGGCTGCCATCAGTGGTGGTGGAGGCGAACTCGCTGGGGTCTTTTAAAAGACTTCTGGATGAGTATATGGGGTTTAATGGGATTGGGGGTTATAGATAGGTCTATAGATAGGTAGGTGTTGATGTGATCGGCGCAACTTGTGGGCCGAAGGGCCTGTTTGTGCTGTAGTGTTCTATGTTCTATGTTCTATGAATACCGAGGCAAAGTACCCATTAAGCACCTCAGCCATTTCTTCCAGTTCCACACAGACCTTTCCCCCTTCACCTTTTATAGGTCCTATCCCATCTCTTCTCATCCTTTCACTCTTCACATATTTGTAGAACGCCTTGGGATTCTCCATATTCTTACCCGCCAAGGCCTTCTCATGTGCCCTTCTGCCTCTCCTAATTTCCTTTTTAAGCTCCTTTCTACAAGCCTTCTGGATCCTTAACACCTCCTAGCTCTCTGACCCTTTTATAAACTTTTCTTTTCTTCCTGACTAGGTTTACCACAACCTTCGTGCACCACGGCTCCCGTGACCACCCAAAACCTTGGATATTTGGGGGTATTTGGGTTATTTTGGAGGTATTTGGGTTATTTGGGCGGTATTTGGGTTACTTTGGGGGTATTTGGGGCGTATTTGGGTTATTTGGGGGGTATTTCGGTTATTTTGGAGGTATTTGGATTATTTTGGGGAGTATTTGGGTTATTTTGTGGGTTATTTGGGTTATTTTGGGGTGTATTTGGGATTTTTGGGGGTATTTGGGTTATTTTGGGGGGTATTTGGGTCATTTGGGGGAATTTGTGTTTTTTGGGGGGTATTTGGATTATTTGGGGGTATTTGGGTTATTTTGGGGGTATTTGGGATATTTGGGGGTATTTTGGGAGTACTTGGAGTATTTGGGGGGTATTTATAGAACATAGAACATGGAACATTCCAGCGCAGTACAGGCCCTTCGGCCCTCAATATTGCGCCGACCAGTGGAACCAATCTAATGACCCTCTAACCTAAACTATTCCAATGTTATCCATATGCCTATCCACTGACCATTTGAACGCCCTGAAAGTTGGCGAGTCCACAACCGCTGCAGGCAGGGCATTCCACGACCTTACTACCCTCGGAGTAAAGAACCTACCTTTGACATCCGTCCTATAATTACCACCCCTTAATTTAAAGCTAAGTCTCCTTGTGTTAGCCATCACCATCCGAGGTAAAAGGCTCTCACTGTCCACCTTATCCAATCCTCTGATCATCTTGTGTGCCTCAATTAGGTCACCCCGTAACCTTCTTCTCTCCAATGAAAATAACCTCAAGTCCCTCAGTCTTTCCTCATAAGACCTTCCCACCATACCAGGCAACATCCTGGTAAACCTCCTCTGCATCCTTTCCAATGCCTCCACATCTTTCTTATAATGCGGCGACCAGAACTGTACGCAATACTCCAAGTGCGGCCGCACCAGAGTTTTGTACAGTTGTAACATGATCTCACGGCTCCGAAATTCAATCCCTCTACTAATAAAAGCTAACACACTGTACGCCTTCTTAACAACCTTATCAACCTGGGTGCCAACTTTCAGGGAGCTATGCACATGCGCCCCAAGATCTCTCTGCTCGTCAACACTACTAAGAGTCCTTCCATTAGCCCTATATTCTGTACTCCTGTTATTCTTACCAATGTGAATCACCTCACACTTTTCCGTATTAAACTCCATCTGCCACCTCTCGGCCCAGCTCTGCAGCTTATCTATGTCCCTCTGCAAACTGTAACATCCATCCTCACTGTCTACAACTCCTCCAACTTTGATGTCGTCAGCAAATTTACTAATCCATCCTTCTACACCCTCATCTCGGTCATTTATAAAAATGACAAACAGCAGTGGCCCCAAAACAGATCCTTGAGGTACACCACTTGTAACTGAACTCCAGGTTGAATATTTCCCATCAACCACCACCCTCTGTCTTCTATCAGCTCACCAATTCCTGATCCAAACTGCTAAATCACCCTCAATCCCAAGCATCTGCATTTTCTGCAATAGCCTACCATGGGGAACCTTATCAAACGCTTTGCTAAAATCCATATCTACCACGTCAACTGCCTTACCCTTATCCACCTCTTTGGTCACCTTCTCAAAAAACTCGATAAGGTTTGTGATGCACGACCTACCCTTCACAAAACCGTGTTGACTATCCCTAATCAATTTATTTCCCTCTAGTTGATTATAAATCCTATCCCTTATAATTCTTTCCAAAACTTTGCCCACAACAGAGCAAAGAACAAAGAACAACCCAGCACGGGAAACAGGCCCTTTGGCCCAACAAGCCCACACCGCCATTTCAACAAAGCATTTTCCTACACCTACCCTGCCCCATGTGTATGTGAATGGTACCCCTAATGTAGCCAGATTCAGGGGAGAATAGTGTAGGGTCAATTTGGTACACCAATCAGCCTAACAGCACATCTTTGGGGTGTGGGAGGAAACCGGAGCACCCGGAGAAAACCCACGCAACCACAGGGAGAATGCGCAAACTCCCACAGACACAGGCCCAAATCCATGTATCTGCACAGCTAGCAGTGATAGTCACTGAGCTGTTGTGGTGCCCATCTGCTGGTCCAGGATTAAGCACACACAATGACACGAAGTACTAGGCCACTCTCGAAACCTCCAAGAGCAGCCCATGCACGACCCACCGTGTGCATGCCCCTCGTTTGACAACAAGGTGGACTGACACCTGTGGATTAAAAGAGACAAAAACATTAACATGTAATATTACATTTCCAGTGTCGTCCCTAGGCTCTGACCCTTTTTAATACCATCTACTATAACCCTCCATCCCTGTTTCGCTCATGTGTCTATCTAAGTAAACCCTAAACAAGTCCAGCGTGCCTGCCTCCACCACCTTACTTGGTAGCGCATTCCATACCCCAACGACCCTCTGCGTGAAAAACCTTCCTCTAGTATCCAAATTATACTTTTCCCCCCTCACCCTTAGATCGTGACCTCTCGTAATAGTTGTCCCCAGTCTAGGGAAAAGCCTACCACTGTTGACTCTATCTATTCCCTTCATTATTTTATACACCTCTATCAGATCCCCCCTTAATCTCCGTCTTTCTAAGGCGAAGAGCCCCAGTTTTTCCAACCTTTCCTCGTAACTCAGTCCTTCCATGCCAGGCAACATCCTGGTAAACCTCCTCTGCACTCTCTCCAGGGTCTCCACGTCCTTCTGGTAGTAAGGTGACCAGAACTGGATGCAGTACTCCAAATGCGGCCTAACCAACGTTCTGTACAACTGAAGCATTAGACGACAGCTCTTATACTCTATACCCCTTCCTATAAAGGCTAGCATTCTGTAAGCTTTCTTCACAACCTTCTCTACTTGTGTTGACACCTTCAGAGACTTGTGCACCTGCATTCCCAGGTCCTTCTGTATTTCTATACTCTTAATCGGTATACCTTTTATCATGTAACTCCTCCCTGCATTATTCCTTCCAAAATGCATCACCTCGCATTTGTCAGGATTAAATTCCATCTGCCATCTACCTGCTCAGTATACCAACCTATCTATATCCTGCTGTGTCACCTGACAGTCTTCCACAGTATCTGCCAATCCTGCCATCTTGGTGTCATCTGCAAACTTGCTGATCACACCACGTACGTCCTCTTCCAAGTCATTTATATATACTACAAAGAGGAGAGGTCCCAGTACTGAGCCCTGCGGCACACCACTGGTGACTGACCTCCAGCCAGAAAAGGACCCTTCCACTACTACTCTCTGTCTCCTATTGCCCAGCCAGTTTTCGATCCACCAAGCTACCTGTCCTTGTATCCCATGTGCCTTAACCTTTTCTACCAGCCTACTGTGAGGGACTTTGTCAAACGCCTAACTGAAATCCAAATAGATGACATCAACGGCTCACCCATCATCAACCGTTTTTGTCACCTTCTCAAAAAGTTCTACCAGATTCGTAAGGCAAGACCTCCCCTGAACAAAGCCATGTTGCATATCCCTAATCAGATCGCAACGCTCCAAATGCTGATACATCCTATCCCTAAGAATTTTTTCCAATAATTTTCCTACCACCGATGTCAAACTCACTGGTCTATAATGACCAGGGTTATCCCTACTACCCTTTTTAAACAGCGGTACCACATTAGCTACCCTCCGGTCCTCTGGGACCTCACCTGTGTCCAAAGAAGAGACAAAGATTTGCGTCAGAGGCCCAGCAATTTCATCTTTCACCTCCCTAAGCAGCCTGGGATAAATACCATCAGGCCCCGGAGCTTTATCCGTTTTTATGCTACCTAAAAACCCAAGCACTTCCTCCCTCTTAATGGATATTTCCTTCCACTGATCTACAGCTCCCTCCAAGACATTACACGACACCAAACCCCTCTTCTTTGTGAATACCGACGCAAAGTATTCATTCAGGATCTCCCCCATTCCCTCAGACTCGATGCATAGCTCCCCTCCTTTGTCCCTAAGAGGACCAATTTTCCCTCTAACTACTCTCTTGCTCCTAATATAAGAGTAAAATGCCTTTGGATTTTCCTTAATCCTATCAGCCAAAGCCATTTCATGCTCTCTTTTCGCCCTTCTAACTCCCCTTTTAAGCTCCCTCCTACTCTGTCTATATTCCTCCAGCGCACTCTCCGCTCCCAGTTGTTTTGACCTAACATATGCCTCCCTCTTCTTCCTGACCAAGTCTTCGATACCCCCTGTAATCCACGGCTCTCTAATTCTGCCTTTCCCATCCTTCCTCCTTACCGGCACATGCCTTTCCTGCAACATTATCAGTTTGCCCTTGAAAACCTCCCACTTACCAACCGTGGACTTGCCCGCTAACAACCCCTCCCAATCAGTATCATTCAGTTCCTTCCTAATCCGGCTATAGCTTGCTTTCCCCCAGTTCAGCACCCTCCCCTTTAGATGGCACTCATCCCTTTCCATTTTTATCCTAAAGTAGACAGACTTGTGGTCACTGTTAGCCACATGTTTGCCTACCTCAACCTCAACCACCTGCCCCAGCTCATTACCCAACACTAAATCCAGTATAGCCCCCTCCCTAGTCGGGCTAGTTACGTACTGCTCCAAGGACCCTTCCAACACACATTTTACAAACTCCTCCCCATCAGTACCCCCAGCTCTAGGCACCTTCCAATCCACTCCAGGAAGATTAAAGTCACCCACTACAACCACCTTATTCTTTCTGCACCTATCTAAAATGCCTCTGCAAATACCTTCCTCCACTGCCCTCGGGCTGTTGGGTGGCCTGTAGTATACCCCTAGCATCGTAATTTCTCCCTTTCTATTCCTCAATTCCACCCACAGCGACTCAATCCCTAACTCCTCCATATTGTCCTCCCTCTGCACTGCTGTGATGTGCTCCTTTACTAACAGCGCCACCCCTCCACCTCTCTTCAACCCTCCTCTGTCACACCTAAAACACTTATACCCAGGAACATTCAGCTGCCAGTCCTGCCCTTCCTTTAACCACATCTCCGTTACTGCCACCACATCTAACTTCCTCACAAACATCAAGGCCCTAAGCTCATCCGTTTTACTCGTCACACTCCTCGCATTGAAACAGACGCAGTCCAACCCACCAGGGCCACTCGGAACCTCCTTCCCCCGGATAATTTTCCTTTCACCCAAACCTACCCTATCACCCAACTCACTCCCGACCCCAGTGTCCCCATCCCCCCTCCCTATTAGTTTAAACCTTGCCTAAACACTCCAGCTAACCTCCCTGCTAAGACATTTGTCCCTCTCCCATTCAAATTTTCCCCATCTGTCCTGTACAGTTGCCCTTCTCTCATAAATACTTTCCAGTGGTCTACAAAAGTAAAGCCCTCTACCTTGCACCAATCCCTCAGCCATGCATTCAGCTGCATGATCTCATTATTCCTAGCCCTGCTGGTATTAGGCAGCAGCCCAGAGAATGTCACCCTGGAGGTCCTGCTCTTCAGTTTGGACCCCAACTCCCTAAATTGCCTGCGTACATCTGCCCTACTCTGCCTTCCTACGTCCCTCTCACCTACGTGTATTATTACTTCTGCCTGGGTCCCCTCCCCTTTCAAAATTCCCTCTATCCTCTCCGATATGTCCTGTACCCCTGCTCCAGGGAGGCAGACTACCATCCTGGAGTCACACTTCTGCCCACAGAGCCTTCTGTCAATTCCTTTGACCCTCCCATCCCCCCACCACTATCTCATTGCCAGCCCCCTTCCTTCCCTCTGAGTCATTCTGGCCCTCCTGTCTTTAAAATGAGTGAGGCTCACTGGTCTATAATTCCCAGGATGGTCTCTACTCCCCTTCTTGAACAAGGGGACAACATTTGCTATCCTCCAGTCTTCCGGCACTATACCTGAAGCCAATGACGACATGAAGATCAAAGTCAAAGGCTCTGCAATCTCCTCCCTAGCCTCCCAGAGAATCCTAGGGTAAATCCCATCTGGCCCAGGGGACTTATCTATTTTCACACTCTCAAGAATTGCCAACACCTCCTCCTTATGTACCTCAATCCCATCTAGTCTACTACCTGGTATCTCAGTATTCTGCTCGACTACACTGACTTTTTCCTGCGTGAATACTGTCGAAAAATACTCATTCAGTGCCTCTCCTATCTCTTCAGGCTCCACGCACTGGGTTATTTTTGGGGGTATTTGGGAGTAGTTGTGTTTTTTTGGGGGGTACTTGAGTTACTTTGGAGGTATTTGGGTTATTTTGGGGGTATTTGGGTTATTTTGGGGGGTATTTGGGTTACTTTGGGGGGTATTTGGATTATTGTTATGTTTCTTATGTTCTTATTGTGGGGTGTATTTGGGTTTTGTGGGTGTATTTGGGTTATTCTGGGGGTATTTTGGGGGTATTTGGGTTATTTTGGGGGGTACTTGAGTTATTTTGGGGGGTATTTGGGTTATTCTGGGGGTATTTTGGGTGTATTTGGGTTATTTTGGGTGTATTTGGGTTATTCTGGGGGTATTTTGGGGGTATTTGGGTTATTCTGGGGGTATTTGGGTTATTCTGGGGGTATTTTGGGGGTATTTGGGTTATTCTGGGGGTATTTGGGTTATTCTGGGGGTATTTTGGGGGTATTTGGGTTATTCTGGGGGTATTTTGGGGGTATTTGGGTTATTTTGGGGGGTACTTGAGTTATTTTGGGGGGTATTTGGGTTATTCTGGGGGTATTTTGGGTGTATTTGGGTTATTTTGGGTGTATTTGGGTTATTCTGGGGGTATTTTGGGGGTATTTGGGTTATTTTGGGGGTATTTGTGTTTTTTGGCGAGTATTTGCCCCTTACCCGCTCGCACTGGCCGTCGGCTCCCCAGAATCACGTGATTCCCGCGGAGATCCCGAACCAATCAGCGCGCGGCAGAATTGGCGGCAAAACCGATTCAAATCAAATCGCGCGTGAGGCGGCCGTTAGAGAGAGGGAGTGTGAGAGGAGAGAGATAGAGAGAGGGAGTGTGAGAGGAGAGGGATAGAGAGAGGAGAGAGATAGAGAGAGGGAGTGTGAGAGGAGAGAGATAGAGAGAGGGAGTGTGAAAGGAGAGGGATAGAGAGAGGAGAGAGATAGAGAGAGGGAGTGTGAGAGGAGAGGGATAGAGAGAGGAGAGAGATAGAGAGAGGGAGTGTGAGAGGAGAGAGATAGAGAGAGGGAGTGTGAGAGGAGAGAGATAGAGAGAGGAGAGAGATAGAGAGAGGGAGTGTGAGAGGAGAGAGATAGAGAGAGGAGAGAGATAGAGAGAGGGAGTGTGAGAGGAGAGAGATAGAGAGAGGAGAGAGATAGAGAGAGGGAGTGTGAGAGGAGAGAGATAGAGAGAGGAGAGAGATAGAGAGAGGGAGTGTGAGAGGAGAGAGATAGAGAGAGGAGAGAGATAGAGAGAGGAGAGAGATAGAGAGAGGGAGTGTGAGAGGAGAGAGATAGAGGGAGTGTGAGAGGAGAGAGATAGTGAGAGGAGAGAGATAGAGGGAGTGTGAGAGGAGAGAGATAGAGAGAGGAGAGAGATAGAGAGAGGGAGTGTGAGAGGAGAGAGATAGAGCGAGGAGGAGAGAGAGATAGAGGGAGTGTGAGAGAGGAGAGATACAGAGACGGAGTGTGAGAGAGGAGAGATAGAGAGAGGGAGTGTGAGAGGAGAGAGATAGAGAGAGGAGAGATAGAGAGAGGGAGTGTGAGAGAGGAGAGATAGAGAGGAGTGTGAGAGAGGAGAGATAGAGAGAAGGAGTGTGAGAGAGGAGAGAGATAGAGAGAGGGAGTGAGAGAGAGGAGAGAGATAGAGGGAGTGTGAGAGAGGAGAGAGATAGAGAGAGGGTGTGAGAGAGGAGAGAGATAGAGAGAGGAGAGATAGAGAGAGGGAGTGCGAGAGAGAGATAGGGAGAGGGAGTGCGAGAGAGAGATAGAGAGAGGGAGTGCGAGAGAGAGATAGAGAGAGGGAGTGCGAGAGAGAGATAGAGAGAGGGAGTGCGAGAGAGAGATAGAGAGAGGGAGTGCGAGAGAGAGATAGAGAGAGGGAGTGCGAGAGAGAGATAGAGAGAGGGAGTGCGAGAGAGAGATAGAGAGAGGGAGTGCGAGAGAGAGATAGAGAGAGGGAGTGCGAGAGACAGATAGAGAGAGGGAGTGCGAGAGACAGATAGAGAGAGGGAGTGCGAGAGACAGATAGAGAGAGGGAGTGCGAGAGAGAGATAGAGAGAGGGAGTGCGAGAGAGAGATAGAGGGAGTGCGAGAGAGAGATAGCGTGAGGGAGTGTGAGAGAGGAGTGATAGAGTGAGGGAGTGTGAGAGAGGAGTGATAGAGACGGAGTGTGAGAGAGGAGTGATAGAGAGACGGAGTGTGAGAGAGAGAGAGAGAGATAGAGGGAGTGTGAGAGAGGAGAGAGATAGAGGGAGTGTGAGAGAGGAGAGAGCTAGAGTGAGGGAGTGTGAGAGAGGAGTGATAGAGTGAGGGAGTGTGAGAGAGGAGTGATAGAGTGAGGGAGTGTGAGAGAGGAGTGATAGAGTGAGGGAGTGTGAGAGAGGAGTGATGGAGTGAGGGAGTGTGAGAGAGGAGTGATAGAGAGAGGGAGTGAGAGAGGAGACATAGAGAGAGGGAGTGTGAGAGGAGAGAGATAAAGGGAGGGAGTGTGAGAGAGGAGAGAGATAAAGGGAGGGAGTGTGAGAGAGGAGAGAGATAAAGGGAGGGAGAGAGGAGAGAGATAAAGGGAGGGAGTGTGAGAGAGGAGAGATAGAGAAAGGGAGTGTGAGAGGGGAGAGAGAAAGAGAGGGAGTGTGAGAGAGGAGAGAGAGAAAGAGAGGAGTGTGTGGAGAGAGAGAGATAGAGAGAAGGAGTGTGAGAGAAGAGAGAGAGAGAGAGAGGTGTGAGTGTGAGAGGCAGAGAGAGAGAGGTAGAGAGAGTGTGGAAGAGTGAGAGAGAGATGAGTGAGAGGGAGAAGAGAGAGATAGAGAGAGGGAGTGTGAGAGAAGAGTGAGGTAGAGAGAGGGAGTGTGAGAGAAGAGAGAGATAGAGAGAGGGAGTGTGAGAGAAGAGAGAGATAGAGAGGGAGTGTGAGAGAAGAGAGAGGTAGAGAGAGGGAGTGTGAGAGAAGAGAGAGGTAGAGAGAGGGAGTGTGAGAGAAGAGAGGTAGAGAGAGGGAGTGTGAGAGAAGAGAGGTAGAGAGAGGGAGTGTGAGAGAGGAGAGATAGAGAGAGGGAGTGTGAGAGAGGAGTGATAGAGGGAGTGTGAGACAGGAGAGATAGAGAGAGGAGAGGTAGACAGAGAGAGCGATAGAGAGAGGGAGTGTGAGAGAGGAGAGAGATAGAGAGAGGGAGTGTGAAAGAGAGATAGAGAGGGAGTGTGAAAGAAGAGAGATAGAGAGGGAGTGTGAGAGAAGAGAGATAGAGAGGGAGTGTGAGAGAGAGAGATAGAGAGGGAGTGTGAGAGAAGAGAGATAGAGAGGGAGTGTGAGAGAAGAGAGATAGAGAGGGAGTGTGAGAGAGAGAGATAGAGAGGAGTGTGAGAGAAGAGAGATAGAGAGAGAGGGACTGTGAGAGAGGAGAGATAAGGAGAGGGAGTGTGAGAGAGGAGAGATAGAGAGAGGAGAGAGAGAGGAAGAGGGAAAGAGGAGAGATAGAGGGAGTGTGAGAGAGAAGAGAGAGAGTGTGAGAGAGAAGAGAGAGGGTGTGAGAGAGGAGAGAGAGGGAGTGTGAGAGAGGAGAGAGAGGGAGTGTGAGAGAGGAGAGAGAGGGAGTGTGAGAGAGGAGAGAGAGGGAGTGTGAGAGAGGAGAGAGAGGGAGTGTGAGAGAGGAGAGAGAGGGAGTGTGAGAGAGGAGAGAGAGGGAGTGTGAGAGAGGAGAGAGAGGAGTGTGAGAGGAGAGAGGAGTGTGGAGAGGGAGAGATAGAGAGAGGGAGAGATAGAGAGGAGAGATAGAGAGAGGGAGAGATAGAGAGAGGAGAGAGAGAGAGGAGAGAGAGAGAGGAGAGATAGAGGGAGGAGAGATAGAGAGGGAGGAGAGATAGAGAGGGAGGAGAGATAGAGAGAGGAGAGATAGAGGGAGGAGAGATAGAGAGAGAGGAGAGATAGAGAGAGAGGAGAGATAGAGAGGGAGGAGAGATAGAGAGAGAGGAGAGATAGAGGGAGGAGAGATAGAGAGAGAGGAGAGATAGAGGGAGGAGAGATAGAGGGAGGAGAGATAGAGAGAGGAGAGATAGAGGGAGGAGAGATAGAGAGAGGAGAGATAGAGGGAGGAGAGATAGAGAGAGGAGAGATAGAGGGAGGAGAGATAGAGAGGGAGAGAGAGATAGAGAGAGGGAGAGAGGAGAGATAGAGAGAGGGAGAGAGGAGAGATAGAGAGAGGGAGAGAGGAGAGATAGAGAGAGGGAAAGGGAGAGATAGAGGGAGTTGACAGAGAAGAGAGGGAGAGATAGAGAGAGGGAGTGTGAGAGAGAAGAGAGGTAGAGTGAGGAGAGGTAGAGAGAGGGAGAGAGGAGAGATAGTGGAGAGGGAAGAGAGGAGAGATAGTGAGAGGAGAGATAGAGAGAGGAAGAGGGAGAGATAGAGAGAGGGAGTGTGAGAGAGAAGAGACGGAGAGATAGAGAGAGGGAGTGTGAGAGAGAAGAGGGAGAGATAGAGAGAGGGAGTGTGAGGGAGAGAGAGGTAGAGAGAGGGAGTGTGAGAGAGAAGAGAGGGAGAGAGAGGAGAGGGGGTGGAGGAGAGGGAGAGAGGGGAGAGGGAGAGGGAGGGAGAGGGAGAGAGGAGAGGGGGAGAGGGAGAGAGGAGAGGTAGTGAGAGGAGAGGGAGAGAGGAGAGATAGAGAGAGGAGGGAGTGTGAGAGAGGAGAGATAGAGAGAGAGAGTGTGAGAGAGGAGAGATAGTGAGAGGGAAGAGATAGAGATTGTGTGAGTAAGGAGAGA